>NC_135265.1:0-341618 GCF_051311805.1 Agelaius phoeniceus
TGATGTGTAATGTTTATTTTTACATTTATAATTTCCGATTTTTTATAAGTTTATATTCTATTTTACATCTGTTCCTATTTCTTCTATTTATTGACATCTTTTTATTCATATCTTTCTATATTTAATCTATATTCTGTGTTAGGATTTTTACTTCTGTAACTCTTCCATTATTTAAAATAAAACCCCTGCCTCTACCCAAATTCAAGCCAAAAAGAACCCCTTTCTTTTCAACTCTATTTCAATCTTTTTTAAAATTGTATTTTTCAGGTTCATATTCACATTGACATTTAAACTGTATATCAATGTCTACTCTTATTGTATTCTATATTACATCCCTTCCTATTATTTCTATTTCCTTAGGTTTTATATTTATATCTTGATTATCTATCTCAATATTTAGAAACAGGTAAGAGTAATATCTATATTCATATTATTTCAAATAAAAACCCTGCCTCTAACCCAAGAAGAACCCCAAAAACCCCCAACCCTTTCTTTTAGACAATATTTAAATAGATTTTACCCCTAGGTTTTCCTATTGATAGTCACATTTCTATTTATAACGTGTATTGCTTACTGGTCCATTTCTCTTTATCAATGTCAATTTATAAATCAATTGATATTCTATATTCCATCTATTCCGAGGACTTATTTCTATATTTTTATACGTATTTTGATTCATTGATTATCTATTTCTGCCTTCAGATTTTCACTTCTGGAACACTTGTAATATTTCAAATAAAACCCCTGCCTCTACTCAAACAAAAGCCAAAAAATTCCCTTTCTTTCCAACTATATTTACATCTTCTTCTATTTCTATTCCCATTTCTCATTTATATTGCCACATAAGGTCATTTCTATTCTATACTACAACTCTTCATATTACTGACATAGATTTAGATTTCAATTTCTATCCATAGTTTCGTCATTTCTCTTTCTAGACTTATGATAGATGTCTATCTTAAGATTCACATTTCTATAATACTTCTATTATTTCAAATAAAAGCCCTGCCTCTAACCAAACAAAAACCAAAGACACCCCTTTATCTAAACCATATTTAAAACTCTAAAAATCATCTCATTTTTCATCATTCTCTTCACATTTACTTTTATATTTTTATTTATTACATTTGTAGGTATTATACATACTAGAGAGAATACCTTTTAATAGAATAATAGATATATAGTATTTTTATATCCTAGATATTCTTTTACTTCTATTTCTTTATATTCAATATTTAGAGAGATCGGTATACGCGTTATATATTTGGAGATCTGGATTTTTATTTTTATATTATTTCTATCTAGAAAAAAAACCCCAGCCTATAACCTAATAAAAAAATCCCAAAGAATCCCAATTCCTTTTAACTCTATCTAAATATTTTTTTTATTTACAACCGATCTTTATATATCTTTGTATACATATATAATAGACTATCATTTCTATAGATTAGCATCTGTTACAATAATATACTATATAGTATAGTTTTATGTGTTTATCTATTTGTTTTCTCTATTTATGTTTACCACTATCATTTTATATTTGTTTTTATATAGATATTTATTTCTACTTTAATTAATCTATATATTAGACCGTATCAATTCATTAACCCAACGCATCAGAACCACACAAATACCGCACCTTCGGCAGCACCGGTACGCAGCCCACGCTCATCCCATCGCAGCGTATCCAAACCAAACCTATTTCTAGGACTAACAGAACAAAGACCCCACAACATTTAACCCTAAGAAAAACTCAAATCAACCGAACTGTCAAGACATTTGAAATCCCACTATAACTAGCCCAAAAGCTCCGTACATTCTCATCATAAACTTCCTCCTCAACCAATGGCTCAAAACCCCAAAAAACTCAGATACACATGGAAAATGACAGAACTGCTAGTCAAAACAAACACCCGTGAAAAATTAAATCCAACCAACTCACTAAACTCAAAACCCTACAACTGACCCTAAACATTACTAAAAAAAGCCCCCAAAGCTCTACCTTGAGGCTAACTCACAAATAATACCAATCATCTAGAAAGGTTATCTTCCAAATTTAAAAACAACTCATTAAAAGCATGAAAATAAAAAAAATCGAAACTATTAAAATACTAAAAAATATCACTACCCAAATTGAAAGACACATTGCCTCTAGAAACCCACCGTATACAAATGCCCCTGTCCCCCAAAAGAAAACCAGAAACAAAACAGCAAAGCAGAAAGAAATCGGAACTTAGGAACGCTAAAACCAGAACGTTCAACAAGTTCCACCATATCCCTGATCGTACACCAACTACAAACAACGTGAAACGATACAAACAATTCTTAAAGACCGCCTTAAAACCACTACATTAAAAACCCTTTCAACAATTCAAAACTGCATTGAACAAAAGCCATCTCATAAATTAACACCCAAAACTCCAGCAGCCCAGCTGGCCCTACCAAATCTCTCTGTTGATACACACAGTAAACAAAACCAAAATCCCAGGAATGCCTATCAGAAGTCGAGGAAAGAAACCTCTTGAAATTAATCCTACCTCAAATACAAACCAACCCGTCCAGAAAGTTAGCTTCACTCAAAAAAACTATTTACACAGAGGTAATAAGACCAAGAAATAAAACAACACACCATATAACGAACCACCAACGAATACAACAGCGAAGGAAAAAAAAAAAACACCACGTTTTTTTCTTTTTTTTTATTTCAACTAACTTCCTTTATTAGCTAGAACCAAAGATTTTGCCAGGGCTGTAACAACAACAACAACTTCTTTTTCTTCTTCTCCTTCTGAAATGTCCCTTCTCCTTCCCAAATTCCTTACAACTTCTGAGTTTGAATCCAAGCCAAAAGCAAAATTCGTGCACTTGTGAGTCCGGTGCTCCTGTCAGATTCTCTGTCTCCCTCCACATCTTCTTACACTTTCAGTCTGAACGCTGTCCTGCCCTGATGAGTTTGACAGAAGAATTGGCACATGTTAAGAGAGCATTTCCCTCCCTCCCTCCCTCCCTCCCCAGAGCTGGTTTCCTTAGCGCATTTCAATCGATCCCAAGCCCGCAATGATGCGCGCTCTGCCGGAAAGGGGAAACACGTGCTAGTGAACAGCAGCTCAGAAACAATTCTTTTCTAATGTTACCTGCTCTACTTGACTGCTCGCTAACACAAGTCTCATTTTACCATTGCAGGGAGAAGGCTGTAGGAAAATGTCTGATGAGCAGCCACAAAAGGCCTCACTCCCTGCTACACAGCCTGCAACAACCCCGGCAGAGCGGAGCAGCCAAATCACCGCGCTCTCCTTGCCGTGGGCAAGGGTAGAAGATGACTGGGGGAGGCACATAAAAAGAAGGGAAACGCTCCTATAAATGCACAGCCATTTGCTTTCAGAAGCCCAGAGTTCAGGATCTTCTCTAGGAAGCCAGACGTGACATGATATTTCTAAGATTTTCTTCTTCATCGAAGGAAATGTCCGTACATACACACTCTTACAAACGTACCTACGGTTCTGGGGTTTTTTTTCTTCTGAAGCTCCAAGAATGATTTCCCACCTTGATTCATTCAGAAGAAACGGCCCCTGTGACTCAGGTCAGAAGGGCGGCCTGCGTTTTTGATCACGACAGCTTTTGGCTTTACCCTGTGAGCAGGAGCAGCAAGAGCTGAGGCTCAGCAGAGGCTGACCCCGACCAGCCCCTTCCTCCCTTCCCCGTGTCACAATGACTTCCAGGCAGAAGGATGCAAAGCAGGTTTGTGTCTTTTCTCTTCAGTGCCAAGAGGTAAAAGATGTAGGCTTTGAAATAACTAATGACCCTCTCTTGGAACTCTCCCAAGGACAGTTTGAAAGCAAAGACAGAAGATTGCTGCTAAATCCATATGGGATAAGGATGAGAGCAGCAAGGATCCGAGGCCAGCAGCGTTGCCAGGCAGTGTCACGTCCCTGCCACCTTGTGACAAGGCACACAGCTGCAAAGCCCCAAAGCCTGCAAGCCCTGCAGCTGCCGCACGGATGGACCTGGTTCCCTTCCCAGGTGCCCAGAGGGACACCTGAGGGCAGGTGTCGTCCCCCGCCCCCCGAGGGCGCACCCAGAGCCCCGGGCAGGGACGGAGTCACTGACGGCTCTCTGGGGACGAGACCCTCCCTGCAGGTGACACCGGCTTGTCCTCTCCCTGTGGCACAGGGACCTCCAGGCTCTAGGACCAGCCTCATTTTGTCAGCATCCAGGTGCTGTGCTAGAGCCAGAGGGGTCAAGGCTTTCCAGAAGCATAGGATCCTTGTGGTTGGAAAAGCCTTCTAAGGACATCGAGCCCAGCTGCTGCCCCCCCAAGTCAGGTCCCTAAACACCACATCTTGACATCCTTGACATGTCTCCAGGCATGGGGACTTTCCCTGGGCTCCTACGCCTCAGCACCCTTTCAGTGAAGAAATTTTCCCTCCAATCCAATCTAAGCCTTCCCTGCTGCAAGTTGAGGCCATTTCCTTTTGCCGTGTCACTTCTTACCTGGGAGACCTCGGTACTTCAACCTTACCTGCTCCTTCCTTGGGCGGTCTCTGGCTTGGCCGGAGGAGAGGAGAAACACTCCCACCACAGGAATGGCAGCTCAGGAGGTCCCACACCAAGGCCAGGGGGAGCAGCCGTCCTCGCCAGAGCTCGCACGTCCCTTCTTCTCAGAGATTGGCTCTGCTTTTCCTCCCGGGCAGATCTCTGCTGAGTGCTTCACAATTGCCTGTTTGGAGGAGGGGGGGGAAAAGAGGTTAGCCAAGTTTTTTATCCAGACTTAGCTGCTGGCTTTGCCTCCTCCTGACTTCCTTCTGCTAAGAAAACAGCTGCCTTTGGACTTCTAGGGGCAACTTGCACGTCATGCCTGAAAAGGAACTACAGAAAAGCGCCTCATTTATAAAGCCTCAGCCAAGAAGACAGATGCAGCTGCAGCTTTGCCATGCCCACTGCCTGCAGAGCCGGCAGGCACCAGGCCAGCTCTGCTCCTCCTTCAAGTTGTTCCCAAAGCTGCTGGAAGAACTGAAGGCTCCTTTGGCCTTCCATTGCTCGGCCTGTCCCGAGAAAGAGCTTTGAGTGTTGTTACCCCTCCAGAAAGGAAGGGCCTTTCTGTCTCACACGCTCGGTGACACAAGGCTACGCAGCCTCTGCTCCAGGTGGGAAGGGCTTCCTTCCTCCTCTGGCACCTGGCTGGCACAGGGCACAGGTTGCTCAGAGGTCCTGGGGCTGCCCCATCGCTGCAAGTGCTCAAGGCCCCCCGGTGCTCTGCGATGAGGCTCTGAGCAAGCTGCTCGATGGAAGCACGTCCCTGCCCACGGCGGCAGCAGCCTTGGAATGAGGTGATCTTTAGAGCCCCTTGCAACCTGAATTCTTCCATGATTCTGGGAACTGAAAAAAGCGGGGAAAGAAATCTGTAAAGGTCACTAAATGCATCCAAGCACATCCCCATGGATCCAATCCTCAGCAGCCCATCCAAGGCAAGGTCAGAGCTCTCTGCCCACCGAGGACACGGCAAGCAGCACGGACCTTTCTCCCACTCTCCAGCACGGAGAAGTGGGAAGCCAGTGGGAGTCTGTCTGTTTACAGACACCGGAGGGCGGCGGGACGGGGCGGGGCGGGACGGGGCGGGGCGGGACGGGGCGGTCTTACCTTGCAAAGCTGGCGGCAGAAAGGGCGGGCAGCGCCGCCGCCCCGCCGGGATTTTCCGGCCCGCCGTCGCTTCCGCCGCCTGGAGAGGCGCGTGCGCGGGCTCGGGGGGGGGGTGCAGCCCCGTTCCGATGGCGTTCGCCCGCCCCCGCTCGCTGCCCCCGGCCCGCGGAGCGCTGCGACCGCGCCTCCGCCGCCCGCCGAAAGCGGCCCCGCCGGGCCGCGCCCCCCCCCCCCCGGCCATTCTTCTCAGCCATCGTGTCCCTTTTGCACTCCTGAACGTCTTTCACCCCTCCCGGCCATTTACCGAGCCCGCCCCGCCCGCCCCTCGCCCTTGCCTCGCTCGGCAGCCGCGCCCTTGCCCCGCCCCCGGCAGCCAGCGGCGAGGGGCAGGGCGCTGGCTCGGGGGGCTGCAGTACCGCGCTCTGGCCACAGGGCGGCAGACTCCCGGGTCCCCGATATCCCCGCCCTTTTGGCCGCCATTTTCAGAAGGTCAAAAAAAAAAAAAAAATCCCGCGACATTGGCGACGCGCCACTCCCAACATGGCGGCCGAGAGAGGACCCCCCCCCCCCCTCGGCCGAGAGAGGCGGTTACTCACATGCCGGTCAGAAACACGCCAAAATACGCCCGCCCGCGGCGCCGCTGACCACACAGCCCGTGTCGAGTACACCTAAAACGCCACAAAAATTCCGCCGGGGCTGCGCCGGCGTCAGTGTTCCGTGCAGGCAGTCCGGATAGACACACCGCGGGCCTCCGGTTGCCCGCCCTTTTGGCCGCCATTTTCAGAAGGTCAAACAAACTCCCGCGACATTGGTGACACGCCACTCCCAACATGGCGGCCGAGAGAGGACCCCCCCCCCCCCCCCTCGGCCGAGAGAGGCGGTTACTCACATGCCGGTCAGAAACACGCCAAAATACGCCCGCCCGCGGCGCCGCTGACCCCACAGCCCGTGTCGGGTACACCTAAAACGCCACAAAAATCCCGCCGGGGCTGCGCCGGCGTCGGTGTTCCGTGCAGGCAGTCCGCATAGACACACCAGGGTCCTCCGCTTTCCCGCCCTTTTCGCCGCCATTTTCAGAAGGTCAAACAAACTCCGCCACGCGCCACGCCCAAGAGGGCTGCCTGGCGGCGGCGCCGGGCTGCAGTACCGCGCTCTGCCCACAAGGCGGCAGCACTGCCGCCCACCCCAGCCGGGGGCGCCGCGCGCCTTGGGCCTGCGGGCGGCCAAGGCGGCAAAAAAGAACAGGGGCCATCCCCCCCAAAAACTCCTCGAAAAATAAATGCCAAAAACCTGCCTCTTACCAAACAAGAACCAAATAAGCCCCCTTTCTTTCATGCCTTCTTGAAATAAATTTGATAGTTCTAGTTTTCCTAATTCTATTCACACGCATATTTAGACCGGACAGTGATGTGTTACGTCGTTTATACAATCTATTATGCCTATTCCTATTATCTGTATTTATTCATACTTTGTGGTTGTAGCAATATCATTATATATTGATTGTATATTTCTAGACTTCCATTTAGATTTCTATCACACTTTTATTCTTCCAAAAAAAATCCCATCTCTAACCAAACAAATACCAAACAACCCTTCTTTTCAACTCTATTGAAATAGTTTTATATTTAGAGCTTGCATAATTATATTCACTTTTATAGTCACCGTTTAGACTGATGCATTCCATTCATCATTACATAGCACATATCTATTATTCACATCATAGAGATAAATCATTATTTTTATCATGTACCAAATCTACTGCTACAACTTCTTTTTTCTAATAGTTTCAATTTTTATATCCATCTTGATGTATTCATAAGATCTTTTTACAAGTAGATTTCTACCTTTCTATCATTTGTATTTGTAGTTTTTATAATAAAACCCCTGCTTTTGCCAAGTAAAAAACAAAACCATCCTTTCTTTTAAACTACTTTTAATAATGTTGTTGTATTTACAGTTACCATATCTATAATGTTTTAGATATTATATCATAGCGATGGACTAGATTTATAGCTGTTTCCTATAATATACCATCATAAGATCTATACGGTATCACTTGTATTACGTGTTGTATGGATTTATGTCACTTTACATTTACAATCCTTTAATAATTTGATCTATATATCTGCATAGATTCGCAACACATTTCTAGATTTAAAATTTCCTTTGAGCTGTGTTTATATTTAGCATCTCTATTGATATATCTATCAACATACACAATGCTCTTTGAAAAATACAATATCTTATTGGAATATATCATGACTTAAGTTACCTGTTAAATTTTAAATAGAGATCGAATAGATCAAAATAAAAGTTTATTCCCATTTCTACACATCTACTCGTTTTGTTTAAAGATAGCTATCCTTAGAATTTTACATTTAAAATCCAATTCCTAAATGCAATGACAAAACAAACAGCATCGAATTCCCACCAATGTCTTCCAAAACCATCAAGATACCTCCACCAGCCAAACAACTGCCAGCGAAAAAAACACACAACACTCTTTTCACTAACAGTTCTCATCACATCAGAAAAATGGAACCAAACGAAAAGAAAACCCTGGAGAAACACACGCAGCAAATCACAAAAACCTCTAAAAAAACCCAAACCAACTCGCTCAACTCCAATCAGTGCCACTGACCCTGAACGTTAGTTTAAAAACTAACCAAAATTCTACATCTACACTAACTCAAAGAATAAGCAATACTCTGTCAAAAGAACTTTAGAAAGCGAACTAATGAACGAAATAGAAAAAAACCAAAAAATCTCAACCACTAAAAAATAAGAAAATAACTACCCAAAAAAAAAAAACCTACTTAAAAAGACCCACCATAGAAATACCCACGTTCCCAAAAATAAAACTGATCAATAACCACCAAATACGTCAAAGGACAACAAGAAACGAAAAGAAAAAAAAAGAAAAAAAGAAAAAAAAAAAAACCAAAAGAAAATACATTTGTAAAACAAAAGTCCCCCAAACCAAAGCAACTTTAATTTGCATCAAAAAAATTATTCCCAACTGAAGAATAAACGCATAGAGCCTCATTCGATCAAAATAAAAATACCACCCAGAAATAAACACAAAGCCGAAAGAGAAACGTAACCATTCACAAGATCGCCCAAATGATCCGTCACAATAAAACGTACACTACAATCAAACAAACCAAAGAAATAAAAGCCCTGGAAGACGAGAAACACAAACGCAATTAGAGAGATTTTAAAAACCCCGCTGCTATTAACGACACGACGCCACCTCGAACCCACCGAAACAAACGCTACACGCCCACGCTAATAAAAGCCACGGCGACAGAGTTAAAATCCGAGCCGCTGCTTCACGCAACGACCCGTAGAAACCATTGCACGCCTTTAAAAGCAGAATAGCCCGGCAAAAAAAAATATCCGACTACAGAACTCGATTCAAACCAAACCTTTATCGTCACCACCCGAAGAACCGAGAACCGTACCGGTCAGGAAGAACGCCATAGCCCTTAGCGCACACCCGCTGCGACCAGAACAAACCCGTGCGATGGATCCCTACAAAGCCACCTCCGAACCGCGACACCCAAGAACTTGCGGCAGCCCAACCCCGCGCTGCCGGCCCCGGACGGAGCGCGGCTCCCGGCGGCAAAGCGGCTCCTCCGGCGGCTGCTCCGGCGCGCAGGGGCGGCGCCGCCACGGAGACCCCCCCGCCCCCGCCCGCTCCCCCTGCCCGGGGGGCCCCGGCGGCGCCCGAGCCCCGCGCCCGGAGCGGACAGAGCGGCCGGCACCGGCCGGGCCGGCGCAGCAGCGCCCGCGCCGCCTCTGCCGCCCTTGGCCGGCCCGGCGCCAGCTGCCCTCGGCTCCGCACGGCGGCTCGCACCGGCAAAGCGGCTCCGCCGCTGCCGCGCCAAATTCCCCGTGCGCCTCGGCACCCGCCCGGCCCGGGCCGGCAGCGCTCCCGAGCGGCAACGCTCCGGGCCGGGCCGCGGCCACAAGAAGCGCCCTCAAATGCAGCGGCACAGCCCGACTGCAGCCCTGCAAACGCCGCCAGAGCTGCGGCTTCCCGCAACTCAACCCCGAAACTGACGCCGCGGGCGGCGCTCACCTCGCTTCAACAAGGGCAAAGAAATGGCTTCTCCCCTTCAAGTTCATCCCCTGGGAGAGCAGAAAAGAAGGGGCTTTCCTCCAATGAAATCCTTCAAGCCATGTGCAAGGGGGGATTTTGACCTCCATTCAAACCCTTGCAAAGGAGGGACACCAGCGCTGTCCCCTCCATTTAAACCTTAGGATGATGAAAATGGGCTGGCTACCTTCAAATCAAAGCCATCCGATGACAACAATACTTTGCCCATTCCCGTTCAAATGGAACGCAGGGATTCCCTGTCACCCCTGGGATACCCCTAACAGCCGGGAAAAGGCAGCTTTTCCTTCAACCGACATCCTTGGAACCGCAAGCGAAAGCGGATCCCCCCCAGTTCAAACACAGACAATATTAGGAGAGTAGCTGCTTGCCTCTCCTTCATTTCTTTTGTCTTCACAAGCTCCCTTTTTGTTCCTGGGGAAGCGGGGAGGGGGGACTGCCAAGATCCAATTGAAAAGGGAAAGGACCAAAGTCCCCGCTCCAAATCCACACGCGCTCACCCGTTCGGCTGCTGCTTCCCGGCACAAAGATTCGTCCCTCGGCACCTCCTTGAAGCGACGCTCCGCGGATCCAGCGCGTATCCAGGTGTTCGCCCAGACGCTGCGAGAAGCTCTCGCAGTCCTTCCATGAGACAGCCCCGGGAGCCCCCCCGTGAACCCCTCTACTCAGCAGCTCCATGCAAAAGGCAGCTGAGGCGAAGCCTCCCCCTAAAACAGCCTCGCCCCCCCCCCCCCCCCCCCCGGCAGGAGCCGGCCCCTCATCATCCTCACAGCTCACACCTGGGGCTGCTCCGAGCCCCCCATCATCCTCACAGCTCACACCTGGCGCTGATGCCACTCTCCAACAGCGCCTCTCCCCGTCCAGCACACAGCCCGCTTCTCACAGACACAGAGCCAACAGAAATCTGCTCCGGGTGCTGGCTGTTCTTAGTCCGTCTGCTTCCACAATTCAGACACGGACGTGCGCTGATGGCACTGAGGGAAAGCTTTCCAGTGCACAAAACTGTCATTCTGGTAGCACGCTTTGAGACGCCTTCAGAAAAAGCAGAATCAGCGCCGCCTCCTAAGAGCCCTGCTGAGGAACCCCGCCCTCCTTGGGACACCCAATGCAGCAGAGCTCGAAAAACGAGGGCAAAAGTCAAGCTTGGAGTGGAAAAAGACAATATAAATACAGCAGCCGTTCAAAAAAGCCTTCACACAGTAATAGTGGGAGCCGGTCCCATTTCTTCTTTCCTTGCTCTCTGGAATGACATCAATACGAAGTAAAAAACCCACACGAAACACAAGGCAGAGCTGGGATTTGACACGTCTTCCTTTTGGCTCTCGGGATGACAAGCGCCTCTTCCGGGACTGCGACACGCTTTGGGCGCTGGCAGAGAACGGAGGCAAAAGGTGCCAGAGAGCCCTTTCTATCGCCTTCAGCCCCTGCAGCTGTTCTGAGGGTTCCAGGGCACAGCTCGCTCCGTTCCTAGATCAAAACCTCACGGCAATATCTTCAGAACTACTACCCATCTCCAGTCGGAACCTTCTACATTCCTGTAAACAAATGAGTGCATAGAGAGGGTTTCTCCCCAGCTGAGTTTAGAGACCAATTCCTATTCTTTAGCAATACCTAGAAAACCGAATGCCTTGCCAGGTTTTAGCATCCTACACCCACTCACCCCTCCCTGTGCATTTGGTGGCAGCTTTGGGTCCCTCTGGGGGACGGCACCCAGCGTGACCCCCGCCCCTCGCCCGCCCCCCAACTGCTCCTGCACCGCCGTGGGGCTCCCTCTCCTGGGCACCTTGGGCTGCCCCCAACGGCATCAGAGCCCCGAGTCTTCACCCCGCCTTTCCCTGACCCCCAAAGAAGGCTCCGAACGAAGCCGACTGCCCCGGACAGCAGCGCAGCGCTTCCCCCAAGCCCTTCCCACACGTGCATGGCCCCAGCAAGGGATTCTGCTGCAACAAGAAAGGGGGGGCAGCCCCCAGAAGGCTTGAGGTTCCTGCCCAGCCTCGCTGTCACGGGCCAGGGGCAGCGAGATGGAGTGGAAGCAGAGAGGACACAGGAAGAAAAGGAAGAACAGGGTGCAGGATGAAATTGAAAAACACCCAAAAAACAAAAGAAACAGACAAACAAAAGCCCCCAAACAAACAAAAGATTGCAAACTGGGATGGGCAGCACGACAG
Organism: Agelaius phoeniceus; assembly: GCF_051311805.1. Taxonomy (NCBI): domain Eukaryota; kingdom Metazoa; phylum Chordata; class Aves; order Passeriformes; family Icteridae; genus Agelaius; species Agelaius phoeniceus. The sequence continues at coordinate 11,926 of NC_135265.1, forward strand.
AGAAGCATTAAAAAAGAACAAGAACAGGGAACGGGACACAAGGATCCTCTGAGGAGCAATGGCACGGGCAGCACCACAGAGAATGAAAAGGAACTCGAGTGAGGCATGTGGAAGAAGAGAGAAAAAGACAGAGTGCCAAACACACGGTAAGGACAGAAGCACACAGAGACACGTGGGGCAAGATGCTTCTCCTGCAGTCACTACACAAGTGCAGCCTCCTTGCAATGTCATGCTCAGTCTCTCCTCCAAGCTGCACAGGTGAACAAACAGGGACTCCCAACGTTTCCTTCCCTCAGGCAGCACAGACCCACTGGGCGAACCTGGAATCCAAGGATGGATCTAAACATGGGAGGTCTCACTTGCTACTCTCTCCACCTTTTCTCCAGCTTAGCCCTGGGCTGGGAAACAAAAGACAACAAACATTTAAAAACAAAACTTGAGGTGTCTTGAGGATGGCCAGGCCTGGGAGGAAGCCCTTCCCAGCAGCCTCTTTGCCTTTCCCCACTCTGAGGAACTGTGGAAATGCACATCCAGACTTGGGGCAGACAGCCTGGGATGTTTTCTGCACAACCAACACCACAGCCCCGAGCACCAGAAGCCTGAAGATGCTCTGGACTGCAATTCACAGCTTCAGGGGATTCTGCATGGGACAACCAAGTCATTTGTGCCCAGAGGAAATACAAGTCACCATTTTCAATAGTTAAAATATCCGTGGAAGTTACTAGCTGCTTACGGCAGTGAGCTACATGTGGCCTCCCATACTTAGGGATTTATCAGAAGAAGCAGTTTCAGGTTCCTTCCTTTTGGAGCCCAGCTCCAAAGCTCTGAAATTAAGGAATTTCTCCTGGCAGTTTGGAGATTATGTCATCACAAATGAAAGAAAGTAAAGAAGAAATATTCCCAGTAAGAGCCCTTGGGACCTTCTGGGCTGAATTTGGAAGGGGACATTCATTCCCTGTAGTGCAAATACACAACAACCTCCAACACAAAGAAAAGATGTCAAGGGAGGTCTGAAAGCACCAGTTTGACAAATCTCATTGTCATTCTTTTTATCAGTGACTTTTGCAATCAAACTCCAAAGCTGACAGCCACAACTGTCCCCTGAGCTCCATCCAGCCACTGGAACAAAACAATATTCCCTGCCAAACTGACAATGGACAGGGGGCAGGGGTCTCCTCTTCAGAAGCTCCTGGCCTGATCTACAACGTATTACACATCGTAGAAGAAACTCCATTTGATTTTTAAAATTTAAGCAGAAGCTAGGGAGAAGTGCTATAGAGTGGTATCCACCTGTTTGCTACCACAGTGGCACATGGAGATGATGGAGATGGTGACTCTGTAATTCCTACACCACCTCTCACCATCCAAGCTTTAGCTCTAGGCTGTCCAGGAGAGGAGCCAGATCTCTCCAATGGAAAGGATTTCTCACTTACTGAGTATGGAAACGGCTGAAGGTGGAATCTAGTGAAAAAAGGAATTCACAATGTTTGCAAGTGTGTGTGCATTCACAAGTGAAGAGAAATCCAAACACCAGAGATCATTAGCAGGAGCAGAAAGAAACCAAGGTACATTACAACACATAGGATTAGTGCAGGAGATACAAAGAAACAAAGGATTTATTGTTAAAGGCTCTTCTAGAAATCACTCGGCATCATACAATGGATAGGGTGGCTACAGAGTAGAGGGAGTCTCTCTCTCCCTTCCCCCTATGCTTTATACACGTATTTGCTCACTCTCACAAACCCACTGTTGTACTTTTAAAATGGAGTTCCTCTCTTCAGTGAGTTGGGAAAAAATGTTTATAACACAGGATCTGGCAGAACAGACACAGCTTATTAAATAACAGAGCAGTTACAGAAAGGAGACTGCTTTCTTTAGGAAAAAGAGCCTTCCTTCCCTCCTTATCTCTTTGCATTGCCTTAAAAGGGTTCTCCACACGAAACCAGAGCAACAACCCCTAACACCTGATTAGCATTTTGGCAAAATTAGGAGCCCTAGGATAAACAGCAATATCGATTTATATACTAATACTTTCACCTGTTCTAAACAATGTGGTGTAAGAAACCTGCCAGCCAAGACAATGTCTGCACTGCAGCTACCAACCCTGCCATGTGGAACAACTGAATCCCTGCTGGTAACAGGGAAAACACCTTGACACTGTGTCTCAAAGTTATTTGCAAAGCGTTTGGTTCTGTGCTTGCCCCCCGTTCCCAGGCTGCACACCACTGAGACTGTCTCTCCCACAGAGAGCTCTGCATGTCTGCATGCACACACAGAATGCACACTCACGTGGGCTCTGCTATTTCCAGGAGTACTTTGCACATTATCTTGTGCTGTGTCTTTCTGGTGCTTCAGTGCTACTCTGCTCCGTTTTTCATTTCCTTTCCCACTGTTGTATTCTTCTCTTTATTCCACAACTGAACATTTGCTTCCCCTTCAATCTCTAAGAAACATTTGATCTGATTCCTGCCTCATGGCCAACAACCCAGAAGACTAAAAAACCCTGTTTCTAACACTTCTGCTCCAAGATACGTTTCCCTCCTACTGGCACTCAGAATTCCATTGAACCCTTACCTAGTTTGATGCTATATTTTCTAACAATCTATATTATCACCTATACATGAACTACTTCTATGCACAGAATGTTTTTTTGCAGTGTGCATAGATTTGTATTGCACGGTGGCAACCGAAGATCCCAATACGTGTTCTTGTAATCTTTGATACGCACAAAAGGACAACCATCCTGAATTTAACATAAATTCCTCATTCACAGTCTGCCATAATTACCTGCCTCTGCAGTGCCACTGCCTTTAATTTTCAATGCTCCAGCAACACTTGCTCTAGTTGCTTCCAGTATTGCACCATTACTTATCTTCAAATAGTTTTTCTTTGTTTCACAAACAAGCGAGCTCTTAATTTCACCTATGGAACAAAGGACAAAATTTTTCTCTCTCTGATTCAGTAAATGATCTGAACAGCGCCTGAACACAGGAAAAAGGCATCAGAATCTCAAACCTCAGTTTGACCCAAGGAAAGATACGTGACAGCTAGTCCTAAGACTCAATGGTAGTGACCAGTTTTTTTTATAGACAGTGAAATATAGGAATTTAGATTCTGGACTGCAATCTCCAGGGCCATCTTCAGTGGCTGATTCATGCACACACTCATTTCAGTACAATGCTGTTGCTTGACAGAGCCTCAGCTTTCAGTGATGCAGTTGTGAACATTGGCACCAACACCACATGAGTTTTGTTAATTTACTCTGAAAGAGACTTGAAACCAGATCCATCCAATTAACTCTACAGAGGCTCTAAATCCAGGCTGGACTCCAGTGTGCTGTCAGCTGTGGCAAATGGCTGGTATTGCTCTCAAGTATCTTCCACTTCAGCGGGAAGGCTCTCAGACCCCAGAACTCCCTGGCAGACATTCTGCAGGCATCTATCTCAGTCCTTCTCACATCCTTGCGTATTTTCCTCTGCATTCCTTATTCCTGCAGACTGAGCACACCCCTGACTGTAGCTGCTCTGTTTGCCACACACAGACAGGAGTTTTGGACACTGAGCAGCATGCACACCAGGGACACAGCAGCATAACAAACATGGAAGCACAGCAGCAGGTGATCCCCACTGTTTTCTCCTCATAATGCTTGCTTGCAGTCCAATTAGTGGAGTCCTAAATTAAGTAACGTTTCAAGTCCATCACTGTGGCAGCCTCACAGTCCCTCAGTAGAACCAGTTTAAGACTGCAGGATTTCACACTTCACTGTGAAAAGAGGCATTAGCACAAAAGGGAAAAATGCCAAATCATGCCATTCCCAGCAAAAGGCCTCAGACAATGAGGTACTTTTTCTCACACCAATAGGTTTTGTGGGAGAGTACTGCATCACATAAATTCAATCAAAAGTAAATTTTCCAAGACATCTCTGAACACAATGGATGGACTAAAAGCTATGGCACTATTAATGTGAAAACAAAGATATTAAATAAAGGGGTAAAGAGAAGACTGTGTCTTCTGTGACTCAAGAGAAGAAACTTTTAAGTTAAACTAAGGGAGAAACTGGCAAAGACAGCAGAAAACACAACACTGGAGAAAAAATGCATTTATTCAGAAGAGCTGCCTTCCTTCCACATCACATGTGAATTTTATTCTCTTTCCAAGGAAGTGTAAGAATGGAGGTGAAAAGGAGTAACCTAGAAGAGGATTTTGAGTGCCACATCATCAAATGGACAGTTATACTTTGGAAGCTGCTTTTTGGACTAGAAATTATATTGGGCCTTTATTACAGCTCATCTGTGCACTACAAAAAATGAGGAGGGGAAGGATTTAAGGAAGATGTCCCTGCTTCCAAGTAATTGTTCTATAAATTCCCATTATCTGAATTTGTCATACATTTACAAAGAAGATGATTTCCAAGGGATATGTTCTCTGTGCTATTTAAGGCTGATATGCTTTATAACTCAACAGCATCCAAAATAACCAGCACGTATCATGTATGGGAGAGCTAAATAATTCATAGTAAGAGGCAGTTCACCTATGACCAAAATGTGAGACCAATCTAGGGACTCTCTTAACATCTTGTAGTAAAGAAAAAACTACCATGTGACATTAAGTTAAGCTTCTTGGATTCTACACCAAGAATTAGGAAGTTATTTTCAGTGATGAACCCTACAGGCACACAGAGACACATTTAAATAATCTGGTATTTTACATATATACTTATTGTTAATATCTGCTGTGTTAAAGGTAGGCATCAGCAAAGCACCATTACATTATTTTAGTTTTCTCAGAATGCCTCATTTGTTGCTAATCCCACTGATGTTAAGGATGCATAAGCAGCTCTTATCCCAGGAAGTATTCTCTTTCTCTCAGTACAGTGTACAGATCGTACCCATCTAGTGAGATGTGACTCAATCTACCTTTCACTGCCGGGACAGGGGGAAGAGAAATTATTTGCACCTGCAGAAGAGATGGCCTGACTAGATGTCTTTCTTCCAGATGGGCTCTGCACTCCAGGATGCAAATGCTCCTAGTTTGTTCTTTCAGATGCTGAGATAGCTTCTTGCACTGGTCCAGCTGAAATAAAAACTCTCTTCAGGAATATAAAGCATCCCCACCCCTAAGAAAGAAAATGTCTAATCCCAGATAAGTTACTGTTTGAGACTCTTGGGTACCATAGGGTAAGAACTGCATTTATTTCTCTAAATCTGTAGTCTCCTAGAACACCTATCTCAACCTCCACCATCGGTGCCACCCATGATTCTAAGCATAGCCCATAAGGATTTGCTGTGTAGAGTCTAACTTTCCACTAAAACTGAACAATGTGCGTTGATGAGTGAACCTTTAGTCCTCTTTCACACTGACACTTGTATGGTGCTGCCTCTGGCTTGGAATGGTTTGAGACACCTGTCCTGGGCAAGATTTCCAAGGGTCACTCTAAAGCTGGTGTTCTGACTGGTGTGTTGACGGCACGTTCTCATCCAGTCAGGAAGCAGGTCCATGTGTAACAGTGAGCTAAGTAACACTGAGCAGTCCACTGGTTTGGTGGTCACGATGCCAATGGAATCTTGTGAGCAGTACTTATGTGTTACGCACTCCCAAAGATTGCTCCAATTCCTGTCGGCGCTGCTGGATCTGCAAGAAAAAGACACACTGTACAGTTTAGCAGATTAAATTGCTCAGTGGCAAGAGATGCATTTGTAAGTCAGCAGTGTGGATATTTCTTTGATACCTTGCAGTAGAAATATCTGCTCACAGCTTCTTGAGACCAGGGCTCGTGATAAAATTCAGCTCTGCGCTCTTCCTCCGGGTTTCCAACCACATCAGTCATCACCTGTGACAAAAATAAAACCATTTTTCACCACAGCTCTTCCACCACATAGAGAAACTTTCAGATTTACCCAGAGTGAAAATTTATCTACATGACACATAAAAATGGTCAGAACTGTTCTCAAAGCCCAAAGCAAGTGGACAATGTATGCTTACTGCCAAAACAGGGTCATAGAACGATCAAATGGTTTGTGTTAGAAGGGACCTTTAGCTCATCTCATTCCAGCCCCCTGCTATGGGCAGGGACACCTTCCACTAGGATCAGGTGCTCCAAGCCCTGTCCAATCTGCCTCCAGGGATAGGGCAGCAGAGGGTTGGAACCATTCTACAAAAAATAGAATTTGATGACTTTGTCTCCAGCATCACAGAATCACAGGTAAATATAGTTATTGGTATATTTTGCAAAGCCATGTTGTGGAATCACAACTCTGATGCCAGCAGGGCAGAACCTTAAGAGAAAAGGCTCTTATGGGAGTAGTTCTCAGTCAGGGCAAACTGAACAACTATTCCATGTATCTAGGTAGAGAAGCTCCACAACACCTCTGTTTTTAAGTCCCTCAAGTACAGGTCAGCTTTATTTACACATGCTATCAGATTCCTGTCCCCTGTGAATACAATATAAATAGTAATAACCATAATCTTTAGAGTAGATTTTGGGAAGACTATTCAGGTAACAATAGGCATATATATAAGAAAGACACAATGATTTTATTAAAATAATTTCATGGATTCAATAATACAATCGATTTTGAGGCATGTCAGTTAAAGATGAAAATGTGACACTGTGAGGAACAAATTATTAATTTTTGCTGGCAAACAACTGAACTTCTTTACATTTTGATTTCTTGTATATCTCAAAGATAAGCTCAAGGACAGCTGATAAGATTAAATTATGAACCAACACCCAAATTGTGTTCTTATACTCTACGATGCTCCTGCTGAGTTTTACATAGCTTTGAATTTACAGAATACAAAGCCCTGTATTTCAAACTTACTGTCTGGCCACAAATTGACCTACCACTCCCATGAAACACCACTGTTCCACTGGAACTGGAATACAACCTCAACTATCTTTCCTCCAACCTGAACTATCTTTCCTATCTACTCTGGGATTCCAGCACTCCACTCATTGTCTGTCTTCCACTAATCACCCATCCTAGATGTTTGGCTATATACTCTATGTACATTTAGATAAAATTCTTCCATTCTGGTTCCACTATTCATTCTTTTTCAAATCTTTTCTCACCTTAAGATCCCTGCTTTGGGACCGGAGAAGGTCTTGGATGTATCCTTTGGGATCCTTGGAGAAACTCAGCATAAAATCACGTTGTATTTTTAGCTGATTTATGGATTCAATTGTCTCATGAATCTGACAGAAAAAAAACCAAATGGATATTCTTTAATTTCTCCCATGCTCCAGTGACCATCAGGTCAGCTCTGTTACTGTCTTTGTACTCCTGGTAATGTAAAAAGTTCACAAGTCTATGCCATAGACTTGTGCAGCCCTTCCTAGGGCTTTTTCAATTAAAAAAGCAGCAACTTAACTGCAATCCTGCCACTACATTTTAGTTTCACTTGTACTTCTGCAATACAAATAGGTACAGGATTGTCCTTCACTTCCTGCACTGAACCCCTGCATGGCATGCAGAACTAAGCCATGTCACTGCACAGTGAAATAATTTCCTGTGTAGAATCACTCTGCCTGCCAAGACTGGGATCTTTGAGGAAAGGTGTTACATAAATATGCAGTGAAGCAGTGCCCAGTGCAAGAAAGCAGTTATTCCCCTGGCTACCATCATGATCACATCTTCAATATCCTACTGTAATCCTTAAAACCTCTAGCAGTTTCGTGATCAAGTCCATGTCAAATAAATAGCCATGACTTCTAGATTTTTCTTAAGAGAAAGCCTGTAAAAGTCACAATGGCTGCAAAAAGAAGAGTGTGAACAATGAGAAATCACACGTATGGAAGGTTTATAGAAAATTAATAATATCTTTAGAGATATTATGGCAGAAATATTAACTAGTGGGGAAGAATGAAGACTGAAGAAGAGTCAACGTCCTATAATGGATAATCATCAAGTTCGAATGGGAGGACATCTCATGAACCATTTGCACACAGACACACACAAAAGCAAACTTCCGCTGCCCTGTTCCTCTAACATTCCAGTTTGAAATAGTAAACTTATCTCGTTTAGTTTCATGCATTCATCTCTTTTGCCAAAACAGCTAAGGTGACCAAGCACATGGGAGAAAATAATCATCCCCTGATCTGGTTATGCCGTCAAGGCCACTAGTGTAGCTACTACATGGTATGTTAAGAGAAGAGAGCTGCTGTTAACTTAAAATCATTCCTTCTTTGGGAAAACGCTGCAGTTGTGCGGAGTGAACTCCACTGGCACGTGCCAGTGAATTCCCAGGAGGAGACTCCACGGCAGCACAGCAATGCTGCACACAGAGGGACACAGCCCATGCCCATTCACCCAGCAGTGACTTCAGGAACTTCACTGATCACTGCTTGCCCTGTGCTGTCGCAAATACTCAAAAAAGAGGTGACACAGCCAGAGGAAAAGGTGAGCAGGACTGGAAACAGAATAACCCTGTGCGTGCTGCTTGCAAGCTTATACAGGCTGGGAAGCAACTGACTGAGCAGCTGCAAGGACCATCCTCAAGAACCATGACAGCAAAGACACTGCAAGAGTTACCAGAATCCATGGCATTGCTGATGCCCAGACTCCCTTTCAAACTGCATGAGGACCAGAGCTTAACACATTTGTTTGTATTTGCAGCAAACAAAGAGAACCTGGGCCTTGCTCTGAGAAGGTATTTTAGTTTATCCCTTACCCACCCAAATGAGCCATTGACAAATGCCAGAACTGGCTGACAGCTCCATGGACATGAATCCCTAAAACAGTCTGCAAAACCCACCACTGCCTTAAGACTGATATTATTACTTGAAGCGCACATGATCCTCTTCCCCTAACACTTAGAACTGTCAAAGTGGTCCAAGTGATTTTCCTGCCATGCATATTCCATATTTCCACCTAATGCAAAAAGCCATTCTGCACTTATGAACTCACACCTGAGTATGAGATTCTCCTAGCTTTGCCTTAGCAATTTAATAAGATATCATGACCTTTCAATAAAAAGTTAATCATACAGTTCAGGTGGTTCTCAAGCATCAGGGCACTTGGTATGCTATCTGTGAAACTCTATCATCTCCACAACCATGTTAGGCCTTGGATCAAATCCTAAGCGGGAATGCCATTCACCCTGATGTACTCCCACTGCATTTGGCTTATTCATCCCTTGAAAGCACATGCCCTTAACAAGTTCCCATCTCACAACACTGCTGTTTGACACCTGACACCAAACACATGTGAAGCTACACAAGGAGTACATGTACCATGGGATACTTTACTCTTGAGCTAATACCTTGTTATCCAATGCTGTTATCTCCTGTTGGTTAGCTGTTGAGAGAAGAAAACTACTCATCTGGCCCTTTAATGGGTCTTCAACTTCTACATCTATGTCATAACACGCCGTCTTCTTCTGATCGTTGGGGTCAACACTATGGAGAGTATAACACAAGATCATGAGAACTGCCATAAAGAATCAGAATTAATTTCCAGCCAGCCCAGAATTCACTCTTCAATAAAGCCTGTTGCAGATGCTGTGAAAAAAGTGTAAGAACAAGGTATCTTTATATATTTTCCTATTCTAGTATATTCTCCCATCTTTTGTCACTTAGATTTCAAAGACTTTTGAGCTGGAACTTTTGCCCAGACCATCAAAAATTTAATTTCTAACATCCTCCTGAGATCTGTTACACTAAATATCAGTATCCTTCTTTGGCTTGTCCTGTCCTAAATTTATCTTTAGTTTGCCAACTTTTTGACTTAACATTTACTTTATTGTTAGACTAAAGTTTTTTAACAAGAAAACAGTCTTCAGCGCAGTAGTTGGTAAATCAGACTTCAGTCACTGTCACTTGCAATATAAAGATGGTGGCTTCTCAACCCCACCTGTCAAATGTGTGGGTTGTGTGCATCTGCAGTAGGTAGCAAAACAAAATTGCTCAGGATCTAATGGAGCTTGACAGACTTGGGGGAGCAGAAGAACTTGCAGGGATGGAATTGCATGAGGAGTGTTGCAAGCAGGTAGAGGAAAGTGATCCCTCTCTATTCCCAAGACCGACGAGGACACACCTCTGGTACTGTGCTCAGTGCTGGGCTCCCCAGTGCAAGAGATATGGGGAGCTACTGGAGAGAATTTTGCAAAGGTCCATGAGGATGATTAAGGCATTAAAGCACCTGACAGCTGAGGAAAGGCTGAGAGATCTGGGACTATTCAGCCTAGAAAACAGAAGGCTGGTGGGGAGGGAACTTACCAAAACTTGAAGGGAGAGTTTAAAGAAGACAGAGCCAGGATCTTTTCAGTGGTACCCAGGGACAGGACAAGAGGCAGTTGGTGCAAACTGAGACACAGGAAGTTCCTTCTGAACACCAGGAAACACGTTTCTACTGTAAGGGTGACCAAGCAATAGCACAAGTTGCAGTAAGACCCTCAAACCCCATCTGCCTTTCCCCCAGCCCAGAGTCTCCCATGTTGGAGACACTCCAAAGCCATCTGGATATGGCTGTGGCCAACCTGCTACAGGTGGCTGTGCTTGAGCAGGGCAGGGCATTTGACCAGATGATTTCCAGAAGTCCCTTCCAACCGCAAACATTCTGAGAATCTGCGATGCTGTGGTTGCCAGCAAGAAGATGAGCAGCAGAAGGAGAGCTAAAGAAAAGCCCAGGTGCGGCTCTGGTTCTGCTGCTCACGTCCAAAGCCACAGAGAAGGCTCCACGCTGCCTTTGGCTCCATTGCTCCTGGCTGAGTGCTGTCCTCAGGCTCCCAGAGTGCCGAGCCCAGGCCAGGCAGGGCAGCAGGGCTGGGCAGAGGGACCCTGACAGGCTGCACAGACAGGACAGCACCTCAGCACAGTGAAGGTGGGCACAGGAAAAGCTCTGCTCCTGGCGTGGAGTCACACCGGGCAGGGGGACAGGTGGGCATCGCTGGGGTACAAAACAGACTGGCAGGAGAGGAGCTGGGGGCCCTGAGGGACAGACAACAAGGGCAGAAGGACTCTGAGGGGTAAGGCAGCCATAGCAAAGGTCAGCTGCAAAAGGGGCTGCATTAGCACAGGTTTTGCCATCGAGCCCAGGAAAGAGGCTCTTCCCTCCTACTCCACGCTGGAGAAACTGGATCTGGACCGGTGGGCACAGGAGCACAAAGATGTGACATCTTGGAGCAAGGCCTGCAGAGGACGGTGGGGGCTGGAGCACAGACCTGCCAGGAGAGGCTGCAAGAGCTTCTCCAGCCTGGAGAAGAAAAGGGGAAAGGAGATTTCCCGGGAGAGTGCGATGGCCATGGGGACTGGTGAAGCACAGACAGGGCCAGCCTCCCCTTGGAGGTGCGTGAGATTAGGGTGAGAGGCAACAGAAACTTGCTGCAGCATGGGCAATTCACTCCCTATAAGGAATTGTTTCTAGAAAATCATGATGGTAGTCAAAAAGGGAGATGCCAGAGATAATCTGTTTGTACTAGAAGAATATTGGAGAGCTATGCTTTGCAGTCTGCTTGTGTTTTTCAATGTGTGGGGAAGATGTCTCGCTTCTTGGCAGAAATGGTCATCCCACAGAGGTTATTCTTTTTACCTCTGATTCCAGGTGTGTCAGCTGCAATTAGGACTGCAACTCAAGAAAATCTCCACTTCTAGCTTGAGCTCAGGTAAGATTTGATTTCTACGAGAATCTCTACTTTATGTCCACTTCAACCCCATTGCATTGTTTCTTCTTTGTCTTCAAAAAGGAAGGTTGTTGGTGCCCAGAGAGTGATTCTACAATACTACTATAATTTCTAGAATGAGTTTAGAATACTTCGCATTTTTGTCCCTGTGCATATCCTCTAAAACTAGAATGAATAATTGTGATCTGCTTGATCTTCCTGTAAAAGGCAGGCCTGAGGATTTATCTGAATTACAAGCACGTACATTTATGATCACTAGTGATGAAAAATTCCCTGTAGTAGCGTGCTGGTTTTGGCTGGGATAGAGTTATTTTTCTCCATAGTAGCTGGTATGGGGCTGTTTTGTGAATTTGTGCTGGAAATGGTTGGTCACAGAGAGATATTTTCCAAAGATATTTATTGCTATCATTGCTTGCAGCCTGTTGAGACCTTTTCAGCTCCTCACACTTCCCCCAAGGGAAGAGGCTGGGGTGCACAAGGAGCTGGGACAGCTCACCCCAGCTGACCCAAGGGATATTCCAAACCATGTGGCACCACAGTGAGCAGTAAACTGGGGCAGGTGTTCACTGCTCAGGGTCTTGCTGGGCATCAGTCAGTTGGTGGTGAGCAATAGTTTTCATCTGTATCACTTGTAGTGTTGGATTTTGTTCATCACCATCATCATCATCATAATCATCATCACCATACTGTCTTTCTCTCCCTTTTACCTTTTCAATCCTTGCCCCTGCCCTGCTGGAGAGAGAACGAGTGGATGGATTAAGATTGGATTAAATCAGGACAGGCAGTTGGCATACTGTTTCAGTGGCTGATTACACTCAGCCTAAAAAACTGAATGCAGAATGACAGGGCAGAGCATTTGTGAGACCCTGTTTTAAGCTTGGTTGGAGCAGGCCCTTAAGTACCCTGGACAGACTTTGAACCTGATTTGAGTTTGGATGGAGGAGCTCTCAATGACCATCAGTAATCTCTTCTACTGTAAATTATTCTGTGACTGTATGAGTCTAAAAATTACTTACTTTCTTTAAAGTTCAGATTTACTTTAGCTTAGCCCAACACTGTAAAGACTTCACTGTAAAAGTACTACCTGTTGCCAGGAAATGAGTTCTTCCTTTGTCCACACCATTATGTCAGCACCATTAAAGGTTGTGAGGTGCTGTGTGGTGGACACAGGGAATCAGAGAATACACTGAGAATACACAAAGCTGTAGCTTTGTGACACACACCTGTTCTTGAGCTGGTTACCTGACAAAAACCACTCCCTCCAGTCCCTTTTTGTCATCTCTCTGCCCCAGAAACATAATCATCAGTTCCTTGTCATTTTTCTCTAAGCAATGACTATCTATCTCTGAGGACCTCAGCTTTTTTGTGGTGCATCAGACAGGGCACTGAGTTGTGCCCAATGACAGTACACACACAGCTCTCAATCTGCATGGCCACCAAGCTGCTTTTTCATTACTCTGCTTGATACATTCAAATGAATCAAAAAGCAAACTTCATTTTCATAGCCTATGTAATATTTAACATATTATTCTTCTTACCACATATGTTACAAATTTAAAATAAAGAGCCCAATTTTAAGCAAATTCAGAAACATTTGCTTAAAAATATATTGTATATATTCTGTAGGAAATCAAATCAGTAACCTAAGTAATAATAACTTTTAAACATCCGGAATCAGAGTTTTGACCCTGACAAAGAAACTTGGAAAGGACTGAAATATCTGAATAGTAAAGTTGCAATCCCCAGAAGTTTCTTTATCCCCCTCCTCTATGTACACAGCTGTCACTTAAAAAGGTACATGCTGGAAGAGCCTGAGAGAGCTGAAAGTTGTGTTTCATCTGCTATGCCAGGAAGACATTTGTTCTGACAAGGAAACAAGAGAGCTCAGCATCTTGGTCACAATGACCTCCTCTGAATCCAGACATTCCGTGCTGTTAATCTCTGGAGATCTCTGACTCCTTGGCATTCTCAGGATAAGACTAACAGCCAAGGAGCTGACCCAATCCCAGCAAAGCATGCATGGACTGGCCTTGCATCTGAAATCATAATGCTGCTGTACATTTTACATAATACATCAGTGAGTGGAATGATTGCCCATGATGGACAGTACCTCATTTCAATTTCTTTTTGATCTCTTTTTGTGGGTTCAAACTTTCATTCCTCTCTCCTTAGGAAAAAGCCCAACCAATGGTATTCTAGTAAATATAAAAGCTGCTTTTCATACTCCTAGAAAATTGATGCTGTGCTCGTGAAAATAATTCAGAATTATACAAACTAGAATGACACATAGAACGAACACACAACGAAGCCCAAGGTGTTCATGCCAAAGTTAAAAAACCCTGGATTTTGGTCCCTACAGCTACTGCAGCTCTTTCTGCACTTTATCTAGTGAGTGTTTTGCACAGGCCAGGGCTGAGCTGACCAACCAGCTTACCTGATGATGTGGTTTATCACTATCGGGTCTGGCGGCAGCAGTAGGTTAGTGAGTCTCTGGGGAATCTCAGAAAACTTTAACCGTGGACAGTCAAAGATCTGGAACACAATAAACAACAAATTTGGTTTGTCCAAAGGCTATCTTGCAGTTAAATGAGAAAGTAAGGAATCTGCAGCTCACAAGGAACTGAGGCAATTACAGAAGGTGGTTTTGAAAGCTGTAATTCAGGTTCCTTGCAGATTAAAGTTTTGGTCACTTCTGTCCCTCTACTTCCATCTGGGCTCCCAGACATACCTATCAGGCCATGACAATTTCAAGTGTCTCACTTTTGGTTTAGCTGCTAGCTGCTGGAGGGAACAGGACCCTTCACTGGGACATGAGGATCAACTGTATCAGTGATGGCAGAGAAGCAAATACTCCCTCTCTTACTGAGGGTTTACAGCAGCATATTGTAAAGAAGATGACTGAATTTTTTTCAAGAGAAAAACACAGAAAAAACAACAGCAACAACAACAACAAAAAACAAACAGAGAAAACACAAAAACAGTTTGTCTTTTTTTTCCCCAGGGAATGTTTCCTGCAATATTTTGTGCTAAGGAAAAATACAAGAAAACATTTCTGGATTTTAAAACCATTTGAAATTTGTGAGTTTTTCGGAATTCCAGGAAAATAAAGTCAATGTGACATTATTTATTTTTAACCAAAGCCTGACCAGCCTCTTGGGAGGGACCCACCCCTTTCCAAACAATGGTTTATGGATACTTTCCTATGGTCCTGAAGCTAAATAGAATCATAGACCCATAGAATATCCTGGGTGGGAAGGGACTGACAAGGGTCATTGAGTTCAGCTCCTGGCTCTGCACAGGACAACCCCAGAAATCACACAATGAATTTCTGCTGAATTCAGGGGGAAAAAAATCTGGAAAGGGGAAAAAATCTGGAAAGGGTTAAAAGCTGTAGAGTTTGGAAATTTTCTGTGAGCAATGGAAGTGCATTGGCACAAATATAGAAACAACACTCTTTACACCTGGAGTTTTCAGAAGTATAATTATTACAGCCTTTGTTTCCTACTGTGATTTTTAATGCTCTGAACAAGAAGACTTTTCTCTAAAGATACTCCATTTAAACTGACTTTAAAAACCACATGTATAAAAACCTATATATTAACATTTGCCTTAAAATGTGCCCTTGTGTGGAGGCAATTTGTAAAAATGTTCAGGCCTATGCAAATGCCTCGTAGGGAAACTGTTTTCACCTGACAGTAGAGATACACTACTCATAGTATTGCATCTATAAACAGAAATATCCTTTGCAGCTCCAGAGACAAAGGATGCAGGCAGGGTTGGAAATAAAGGATTCTCAAGTTGCAGAACAGACATATAAAGTCAGATGCTCTGGCTCCTCAGTTAGGGTATCTTTTGAAATTCACAGTTTTCTCATGTGAATGGATTTGGCAGCAGAAATACCTGGGAGTCAGCTCTAGGAACCATTTGCACGGTTCTATTGCTTTTGAAATACCTTTGAACCTTTTTTCTTGCTTTTGCTTGTAACACAGTGGATTTCAAATTGGCCTGCTAACGTAAACATTGTTTTTAAACAGAAAAGGATCGTCTTCATCAACTCTAAAAGTTGTGTTGGACTTGCCTGCATCCAGGAATTCAGCCAGCTAGTTTCTGAAGAACAAGGAAGCAACAAAACTTACTGAGTCCGCAGCTCACTCCTTATTTGAGTCCTGAATCCTGACATTTGGTAGAGATGACTGTGGAATTGCCACCCACAATACCTCCACAGCGAGCTCCGTGCCATCTGCTCTCATCCCTGGCTCAACACTCGTGTCAAGCTCCTAACACGGATGGTGCCCGAGTGACAAGAGCTTTAGGAAGGGAAAAGGGATCAAGGACACACATTAGTGAGAGGAGGATGGGAGACTGGAAACTAAGGGTAGGTGGAATTTTCCCAGAGCTTCTCCCATTCCTGCGTAACTGGAGTTAGTGGTCTAAACTAAGTCAGGCTCTGAAAGCCTCTCTGGCTACAGTGATCCTGGCGGGTCAGGAAACTCAGTGGTAATGGTTTAGTCTGTACTCTCTCGGGCCCTTAGACATAAGCACAGCACAGCAGTGTGGGATTCAGAGAAGCTGGATAGCCCCAGTATGGCAAGGGGAATGCCAGGGACTCTGGTGCATTGTGTACTGCTCCCCTGAATGATACACACACTTCCAGCCCAGACAATGCTTTTCTTTCCAGGAGTTATGTGGCTAAAACTACAGAATCTACAGAAATATTAGCAGACTGGAAGGCATTACTAAGCCAATTCCTTTGCCCTCCATCTCTCAACCTGAGAGTATTAGAGTGAAAAACAAAAAAAAAAACTCATCATGAAATATTTCATGTATTGTAAGGGGATTCAGATTCCTAAGTAGCAGTGTCAGTTTTGAAAGCAAGATCACCTAAATTAGAGCAATTTTGCCAGAGACCTAGGAAATGGGAAACATTCAAAACAATCCCATTTATAATATAAATCAGTGCAAGCACTGAATTCTTGTGAAACTATTCCAGATTATCCAGCTCTTGCAGGGTGTGAGATTCAGTCTTCTAGAAAAGCAATCAGCTACTTCCCAACTCTCTCATTTAACTCATCTTCTGAGGATGAGAAGACAATTGTCAGGTGTCATAGCATTCCTGCAGAATTTTAAGACAAAGGAGACCTAAGAGCAAATCAGTCTCTCATGAGATGCATGAGGAGAAGATAGCTTCAACAACTTCTTATTCTAACAAAGTTCTTAAACTGAAAGTTAAAATAAATAAAATTGATAAGGCTCTTCTGCTTACTAAAAATAAAATATGTACATCTGTACAGGGTCACACAAAGGATCTGCTGCAAATCTACCATACTATCCTGCCCTTGGTAGTGGCCAAAAGTGGATACTAAAGGAAAAAATGTAATAACCATAAATGTAATAACAGGAGAAACATATACTGGTTCTTCCCCCCAAAAAAACTCTCCCAACTTCCACAGCTTTGCACTTAAAACAGCCCAAGATTTTTCATCCATTGCTTTGCCACTTTTGGAACCTATACACACTTTTAGTATTTGCAATGTTCTCTTGCAAGGAGTTTTGAAGTTTAAATATGCTTGAGTCCTTTTGTTTGTTTTCAATTTGCTACCTGCCAGTTTTAGTTGATGGACTGTAATTATTGACCAAAATATAAAAAACTACTCCTTTTTCACCTTTTTCTTTCTGCTCATGATTTTTCAAATATTTTTCACCTTCCCCTTCCCATTTCCTCTTTGGGCTGGCAGAAACAAAACTCAGTCTAAATTGGCTATAGATAAATAAAGAATAGAAATCAAATAATCTAATCAAGAGAACAAACAGAATTGTCATTTTGCCAAAAAATTCTTATGTGGTTTTAACATGGAGTTTTCACTATTTTTGAAAAAGACTGCATGCTGTAATCCTCAAAAAACCAAAACCCAAACAAACATGAGAGTGACTATATAATCACGATCACTTTGGTTCTATAGTCCTAAACACACCCATGAATCTCACAATTATTTTGTTGCATTTTGTAGTTTCAAATGTGCAGAGGTATCTTTAAATTTATTTCTTCAAGCATTGGCTACTTTGAACTATTGTAGGGCAAATTAATAACAGAAAATAAAAAATTAAAAACAAAACTAGGACACAAGTTTCATCACAACATTTACTTTGATTGGTTGCTAAAACATTATTCATTCATTGTAAATGCCAGTATTTTCCTTACACAGAAGTATATCACAAACCCTACTTTCAATTACTTTCAGAGTAAGTCATGTGAGCCTAAAAAACAAAGCCAGGTAAGACAGTGAGAGCTCAGTTAACATTACCTTTCAAAAAAACCCCATAATCATATTTACAGAAAGGGTGGAGATGCTTTTATGTGGCCTTCTTGGTTTTGACAACACTGGCACGTGGAGAGGGTGTTATTGGTATTAGTTGTAGTGGCTGCTGAAAGGCATTCAGTGCTGAGGATACCCCAAATCATCAAGGGAAAACAAAAATCAGTCATTTTCATTCATCCCAAATTTGTGGCTGGATGTTAAGAGTTTGCTTCTAAAGAGCTACTGAGTCCGAACAAGAGTTACCTGCTGGAAGTACTTGTCGCAGTTAATGTACTCCTTGTCGTGGGAGTCCTGCAGCTTGTTTGTTTTGATGTACTGCCAGAGAGCCTGGATGATGGCCGAGCGCGTCTGCGTGTGGATGCCCAGCAGGCGGGCCAGCCGCGGGTCCAGCTTGAACTGGGGGGGCTGCAGCAGAGAGCCAACGAGGCGGCAGCACAAAGGAAAGCACACAGATACACAAGGAGGAAGGTTCAGTTTTAATTCTCGGCGGACTCTGTTCCTTGGGAGAAGTATCCCATTCAGTGGCTGAGATTGCAAAAATACAAGTTTGTATTTTTGTGTCTCACCATTGGTGCTTAGGGAGAAGGACCTTGTACGTGTGCCGCGCACACAGACTACCTGTAGCACATGCTTCAAATAATAAAAACTTGCACAAAGACTCAGGAAGAATTTTCCCTTTCAACACTGATGCAAAATTTGACTTCTGAGAATGAGAGAAGAAAAAGAACAGCCCTTCCTCTGAGCTACTGGAATTTAACCACCGAGGGAGAGAAGGAGGGCAGGATGATGCCTCCACAGCTGCTAATAACTGCTGTCTCACGCCAACACACTGTCTTGGAACTCTGATCAGGCATGAACCGTTCTGGTGCATACCAAAAAAATTTACCCAACTACAACCAGTCAATAGATTTTATTTCTTTTCCTGATCTCAGTGATATAATTCAACTTCCCTGTTCTCCACCTCTTGTAACATAAACTCCTTGGATAATCTGGAATTGGATGCTTCTTCAAGTGTGTACTCATACTCAGGTTTAGTATTCACCAAATCAATAAGCAAGGATTACTCTGAGGGATGGCAGGTCACCCAAAGCTAGCTTTATAACAAATCCAGATCTAAGAACAAAAAAACATCTATTTTAAAGTATAAATTTATAATAATGGTGAGCATAAAAAACATCATTATATTGTCTTAATAGCAAAAATCCTCGCTGCCTATATCAGTATTTCAGTTAGCCCATATGCTCCCTAAAATTAATACAATTTTCTCTCTGCTAACATAAAATGGAGTGCCTATATCCCAAATAGATGCTATTTGCCTGGAGGTAAAAGAAGGTGGCAGAGAACAAGTTCACCATCAAAATGCGCCTGAGGCTGAGCTGTCATGGAAAAGGGGGATCCCATTTCCTCGCAGCAGAGTGAGTTTAACATTAACAGTTCCCTTAAACAGCAATGTTTCTTGCAGGGACGGTTTCAGTCAGATTAGTGAGCTCCACAAGTGCAGTATCCATCGTTTGTGCCAAGGTAAGGCTGCCACAGCCACACAGCCAGCTCAGGTATCACTAGCAACAGCCTCTCCTCTGTATTTCTTTAAAGAACCACATGCGTAACTTGCGTGCAACCTCTCTGACTACTCTCTAAGAAGCCAGAGGAGGAAATGCATGTTTTTCCTGCAGCTGGGCAATAACGATACTAATTATCATAATGCCAAGACCAATATTTTGCTTGACTATATTAGAAACTCACTTGATTTGTCCCCTTTAAATTTTAAATAATCCTTCTGTTTGGTATCATTCTAACTTCAATGGACCATGTGACACTGCAATACAAGTATACTGGGTTTAGAGCTGTGTGACAAGATGAATTTGGTCAGTTGCACTAGGTCCCAGTGGCTGTATGTTCCAGGCTAAAGCAGTGCACTGACCTGGTAGTCTAACATGAGGAGCAATGTGCATCGCACGCTGACGTCCCCAGGCCTCTTCACCTGGAAGCCATCCGTCTCCTGGGTCGTGGGAGTTCTGTGCCACTAACAAAGGGAAAAATAAAATTGTTGGTCTTTTTTTCACTGATGTCCATGGAGGTGCATCTTGCACAGCGTACCATACCAGAATCAGACAAGTGCAAGCTTTCTGAAGATCTGGCAATCTAAAAAATAATCTAAAAAAGTTAACAACAAAACCAAAGTGCAACACCCCCCAGCTCTACCCCCAGTCATTTCAATTCAGCTTTAGTGCAGAAGCTGCTCTGCTGTTAACATACTTTACTTGTTAGCAGAAATGTGCACAATATTTTCATCTTTTCATACATTCTGTTCTAAGATGTGCACTGCAGCGCTACATCACCTATGTTTTTAGAGTAGATTCCTCTAGCAAACATTCTTAAGAATAATGGAATTTTGAAAACTCTGAAAATACTGTGAATGAGATAATGAATGCAAAGTCCCTTAAACAAGGGAAGTAACAGGTGCCAATGTGTGCCAGTAACTAGTTTGTACACAAAGGGGGCACAGCTTTCTCACCTCCACAAGATGATTGTCAGGTCCATACAGATCTTTGTCCAGTTCAATAACCAAACTCTTAAAAAAAGATGAAAACTTCCGTTTCTGTTTGCTGAGCTGTACAAGCAGAAGAACCAGACATGTATAAGGCTGCATTTATTAGCTTTGCCCTAGACTTCTCAGTCTGTCTTGAACATTAAATCCCATGTAAACCACAAGTGTGATCAATCTAATTGAGTTCTCCCTCTGACAAAAACAGGGTAAGATGAAAAAATCTCAACAGTATGGAACAGTGTACATTTTAGGGAAGATCTCCTTGACTCTTAATGTTATTGAAAAGCACTGGCTTGTAAACATGGCACCCATGAGAAAGGTCCAGAAAATGGCCATGAAAATTATCTCAGGACTGGAGCACCTCTCCTCTGAGGACAGGCTGAGAGAGCTGGGGTTGTTCAGCCCAGAGAAACACAGGTTGCAGGGAGTATTTAAAGGGGGCTTGTAAGAAACATCAAAGGCAACTTTTTACCATGATCTGTAATTACAGGGTTGGACTGGTCTTAAGAAGGGCATTTTTTACTCAGAGGGTGGTGAGGCACAGGTTGCCCACAGAAGCTGTGGCTGCCCTATCCCTGAAAGTGCTCCAGGCCAGGCTGGAAAGGGCTTTGAGCAACACGGACCAGTGGAAGGGGTCCCTGTCCAGGGCAGTGGGATGGAATGAGATGGTCCTGAAGATCCCTTCCAACCCAAACCCTTCTATGATCCTAAGTCATCTGTATACCTTTCTTTTTAACAGCCTGGGGTTTTTTTGATGAATGCTAATTTCTTGGTCTGATTTATCAGATTACAGTAAATTTTGCAGACTGTCATACACTAAGCAAAACTATTTCCTTTTAAGATTTTTCTTTTCATTTAATTATCTGTATTTGTTGCTTAGTGCACAGCTCATATTGTCTATATTAAAAATCAGAAGGTCTGTGATTACCTGACTCTCCACAGAATACAGGCCACAGGATTCCAATTTATTTCTTTGTATTTAATGCAGATAATATTTTATTTAAAAATGCTGGTAATTGAAAAGCTATGTTCTTCCAATAAAGAATCTCTTTCTTTATTGAAATTTATGCTCTAATTTCTAAACTGAATCTGTCTAACTTCAATTCCCAGATGCTGCACTTTGTCACCACCTCCTCCTCCAGCAAGACTCTGATTCATGCACAGTTAGCTGCAGACAGACTGAAAGCCTTACCCTCTCCATGCATGCATGTTCTCAGTCTGTTTAGCCTATACATGCTTGCTTGTGAAGTCATTTCAAATGGATGAACGCCTTTATTAGGAAAGTCCAGCCTTCCCCAAGGACAGCTAAATCCACCACTGAGGTTTCTGAGGACTTCATAATGGTAAAATGTTTCTTTCACCCTTGCTCTAGCCAATCATACATTGTGTTGTACCCCCTAAGAATATGAAGCACTGCCTTCTCCTTGTTACCCTGTTCTTCACAAGATGCAATGTCCACTGCAGGCCAGAATTGCCACTTACCTGCTGTAACCTGAACCCCGTCATCTCTTTAAAGGGATCAGTCTCAGCCCTCTTCTCTCCACAACCTCCTACCTATCCTGTCCTTATGTCTGCCTCATTTTCAGCTGCACTCTCCAACATTCCCATTAGGGCCTTATCCCTCACTTGGGCTGGGCACAGTGCCTTCCCAGCAGCCACAAGCCAACACTGCCATTCAGACATGTCTTGCCTTGCTGATGTCCCCACCTACCACCCCAAAGGACAGCCTTTAGATCCTGCCAGCCCCAGTGAAGCAGAGGTAAGTCATACATCATCCAGGAGCTTCCCCTCCACGCGCAGCTCCCACGAAGCAATGCTGCCATCAGAGTCATCAGCGTCTGATTTTGCAGGATTAAATGTGTTGGAGATGTAAAGTCTCAGTTTCCGCTTTTGCTGTTATGCACATAGACAAGGGAAAAGTACATATCCAGTTAAAGCTCAGGATCTGAGGAAGCTGCAGGAAAGGTGACAATTACACATATAATAGGGAATCTCCATGTTTTGTACAGCTGCACCAGTTGTATTAGAATTTAAGATTCTGTTACATGAAAATACATTGAAGAGCTGAATCTAAAAATTCCTTTCAAGAACTCTTGCCTATACAAACATACTGAAATTCACTGTAAATGGAGGAAGACAGGAGGTTGCCATGCCTGAGAAGTGATCCATCCTATACTTCTAGATTAGATATCTGAGAAATCATTGTGGGTAAAGCATGATATTATGCCCTTTCTGGCTTCAACCTAGCTAGATTGCTAAAATTCAGCTGCAACTCTATTGCAACACAAATGTCTTTCATCGTTGCACAGCTCAGATTTGTACATGGCAGTCACAAATACAGCTCATGCTGTGAACTGCCTGCCAGTCACAGTTCTGCCCATCTGCACTGTGCCATCCTGCAGCACCTGGGAACAATCCTCCTGTAGACACACCTGAACACACACACCTCTGCCTTACCCTCCTCTTCAGCCCAGCTGCCCTCAACCTGAGCAGCTTGCTGGGAGACCTGTGTGAAGGAAGGCACCCTGCTTCACCCCCAAGCCAGCTGCTAAGATCTGCCAGAGGTACAATCATGCTACTACATTGTCATTTTACAGAGCACCTGAAGCTTCCCAGTCACTGTAGTGGCTTATGATTGTGTCATCTTGCAGTGCCCTTCCTTCCAGGCATCATGTGGAAAACCCAGCTATTAAGTCTGATGCATGGATTCCAGAAAAGATTGTTACCAAAAATGACTTTGGGACTCTAATCTCCAATACCTATGTAGATGACAATGTCAAAAAGGCTGTACTTGTCAAGTTAATCTCGACAAAACAATGTAAGAAAGAGCAATCTTGTAAAGTTTATACACACATAGGAGAGAACCAAGTTCCATACAGCAGATTATACAGCATAATCTGGCATAGAGGAATGGGGAAGGCAGAGTTGTATGGCTGAAGAGAAACAGGAAAATTACTACATTTTGCCAAATCTGGAGAAGACAGTGACAGAGAGGTTTGACAGAAATGGAGTGTCAACAGGGAGTGTCAACAAATGGAGTGTCAACATGCTCTGACAGGGAACAGGATTTTCCAAAGTGCCATCACTGCAGAAAATGACAGATTTATACAGGTAAGAACATGCAGATTAGCAGAAAAATATTCTTGTGAATCCATGTTTCTTCCATCTTTTCCCACAGGATTTCTGTTGCCAAAGTACTATTTCATAATATAATTATTTTAATGACCCCAAATCTCTATTTAGTGTTGTGGATTTGTGAAGGATTTCACATTTCTAAACTCAAAATCTTCAAATTACCCTGGACATTTTACGCACCATTCCTAAATTTTATCCCCACCTGGATTACTTGCAGAACTGTACCTACATACACAAGCAGGCTTTTACTTAATAGACATCTAGTGTCACCAGCACCACTGGCTTCTTGTAAGAGTCACCTGGGATGGTTCTGCTCCCAGACATTTTGGGAGGCTGTCTCCTCTTCCAGGTCCAGGAACTAGACAATGGCCCTTGAACTTGCCCTACATGCCCTTATTACCAACAGTGGTAATGCATACTTCATGCAGTAGAACTTAAAGAAAATAAATTTAGAAATCCCTAGCAAGATTTCAGAACTGTGGCTCTAGAGCCAGGAACAGTTGCTTTGGACTCTTAAGCCCTTTCTCTCCTACTGTGACTATTCTCCTGGCAGCTGATTCAAACTACCAGAGAGCAAGCAGGACCCTTAGCAGGGACCCAAGAGTACAGTATGAATCCTACCTGAAGGGATCTATCCAGTAACAGCTCCAGCATGCACAGCCATACTGCTATCATAAGGATGTCCAGTCTGGGAAGATGCCAGTTCAGAGATGAGATATAGTCAAAATTGAGCTCAAGAAAGAAAAACACCAACATGGTGCTGGGTGGGGTTTTAAAGAACAGGCCATAAAGTCTCTTCAGTTGCTGATACACATCAAAAATCACTGCATTTGGTTCACTCTCAGTATCCCTCTGTTCCACAAGAATGTCAGGTTCATATTCAGAAGGCTCTCAGAATGAGAAGGAACACCTTCTTCCATCCCCAGTTGAGCAACTCCATCTCATCCAGGGAGGAAATGATAACATTTATGGCAACTTGATTGCTTTGCAGCTTAAATAAAGCGGTAGCAAGAAGCAACAGCCCTTCAATAAATTCTGTAAATCCCTCAGCCATGTGTTTTATCACACAGACCTAAAACCTGTTCTCCTCTCTGTAAGGTGGATTCTCAGAGAACAGAAGAGCAAGCAACCAAAGGACTCTCAGGAGCTGGGAGCAAAAACTGAAGAGAAGACTTACAGCTCTAGGGCAAAAAGTAAGCATCACGTTTCATCTCTTCAGACACACCAGAACTTCACCACCCAAAAATGCAAAGCTAAGCAGGAGGAACTTCACAGAGACTTGATCAACTTTGTGAATCAAATAATCTCTTGTCCAAAAATCAGTAAACACTTGAGCTCCTTGTTCCCTCACAGTAAGACACTGATCTTTGACTCAGCTTCAGCAAAAGGAACTTTAAATAGCACTCAGATTAAAACGAAAAGTCTCCCCCGAAACCCAGTGTATTTCACTTACAATTTCTCCTTGAGAAAACAAAAAGGAAAGAAGTAATCAAATGTAACAGATGAGTGGACATGTCAGCAATGAACTCCTGCAAGGGTCTCAGCACAACTGCTGGGTGAGCTCACATGAAATCAAACAGATCTGAATGGGAGGCTGACAGGAACGGTGGAGCAGCACACCCAAAGCCTGCTCCTTCTCCAGGTTCTCTGATGTCATCTTCACACAAATGAATACAGCTTTAAGTAATGAATACAGCTTTAAATGGGTGAAATGCTGGAGATCTGTCAAATAAATCCTCCAGAAAACCTTCCCTGGTTTACAGTGTTACTTTTTTTTTTCAATTTCCATCAGTATTGAATCCCTAACAAGTCGAATCAGAAAGCAAGTATCTGATGATCCCAGGATCTGTGTACCATCCCCCAGATAAATCTCCATCAACTGCTGAAGTTAGTTTCCTTCAATGAACTCTCAGGCTGGACCCAAAACCTCCCAGACACTTCCAGGGAAGTTGTGCTTGGGATTTCAAACAAACAAACAAAGTTATTAGCAGACAGTCTACTGCTGACTGACTCAAGAAAATCTGACTGCCAACCTCGTAAGTAGTATTGTGTTAAGAGCTCTCTAAGTATATCTTAAAGGTGAATTTCTATGAACCTCAATATAGCATAAAAACCTCAAGCACAAAGCACAGAAAAGATTCAAATCTGTGTTTCTGCCTTTGCATATACAGTAACTGTTTTCCAGTCTCACAGAAAAAAAAAACTTTTTAGAAAGCAAAATGAACAGTGGTAGCATGGAAACTAAAAATCAGGAGCCAGAAAAAACAATGACCACTGTCTGATCATTATAAAATACCCCAATTAAATGAAGAATGTCCATATCAGAGCTGGAGTATAGAGGCATCTCGCTCAGAGCAGCAAGACATGTCAAAATTTGTAGAGGAAACAAAATTAGTTAGGTAACTCCTGAAAAGAAAATGGACATGAACTTAAAAATGGCCAACCCAAAGCAGAAAACCCAGTGACTTGGTAGACTACACAAGTATAATGAATAATAAAAGGAATGGGACAGTATTTACTGAGTTCAAAATTGCACCAGCACATGAAAAACACTTATTAACAGTTCTATAAAAGTGTAAATAGCAACAACAAAACTCAAAAAAAGGTGAAGCGAATGCTACAGAGGAATCAAATGGAAATTAGTATGCACAACAGTCTACAGAATCAGCTGTAGCAGCTTATTTTGTAGTTGTATATTCTACTTTCTCAGGAGACAATGAGGAGTTGGATAGTGACAGGTAGTAAGAAGAAGTCAGGTGCACTGAAAAATTATTTTTCTACAGGGATTGGGAGGAATTAATTTTTTACCTGAGAAAAGAGAACATTAAAGAACCTGAAAGACATTTAAAACACTGATTGATTAAAGGAGATAAGGTGTTTGAATTTCCTTATCTCATAATGCAAAAAGCAGAACACAGAATTATGGCACAAGACAAGTGTTTCAGAAAAAAAAACCTAATTGCTTTCTGGCAACAATCCAATATCAATTCCTCAGTCATCTTAAAACCTGAAAGTGGGGAAAAAAAATCTCAATTCATGAAACTAGGGAGAGAGACACTATGATGGTGTTCTGATGCTACTACTTGTTTCTCACCTAAAACTGGAGAACCTGGAAGCAGATAATTTAGTTTGGGAACTGCAACCACACACATATTTGTAAACAGAATGTCTCACACCAGTTCACTGCGAAAGAAGGACAGTCTCTGGATGCCAGTCTGTGGTTTGAGTGAGATGAAAGTACTGTCTGTGGTGCCAGGGTTTGCAGTGGGAGCCCTGCTCATGTCATGGTCACATCCCACTGTCAGTCAGAAGACCCTGGTTCAGGCTTTGGGATGAAAATCATCTCAGTCTTAAAATTATGTTTATGGTGACAACTGTCTATCTCAGGGTTACACAATGGAGACAAATAAGCATTTTTAGGGTATTATTTATCTATATTATTTTAGACATCCACTTGTGTATGAGAAGAATTGTGCCCTGAACACCACTGTCTACACCAACTTGATCTCTCAACTATGAAGGGAGCCGAGAGTGACTAGCTCACACGTAAATGAATGAAATGGCTATGTCTATACTTAGCCAAATAAATCTCACTCCCAAAGTCCACTATGGCCTTAGAGCTGCATAGATTTTCAGTAATTAATTGTTTATTGACATCTTCTGATCTGTTGAGTGTATGGTTTCTGTTTCCTTCAGGCCATGGAGCTTGCTATATCTGTCAAACAGCCCTGTCTGCCTGACTACCTCCTAAAGTTCTTCCTGGAATTCTGACCACGTGGGTCTTCCATGAAGTCAGGACAAGGACTCTGGCTAATGCTGCTCTGCAGACAAGGAATTCTGAGACTCTCATGACAGATGCAATCCAAGAATGCAGGACTGGCTGAAGAAGGGGAGAGCACACAGCAGTGCCCAAGCAGCAGAAAGCTGCCCAGGCAGCTGAAGAGGGCTGCTGACAGTAGTCCAAGGAGCTGACAGGTGGGGAAGGCCATTTTCCCCTTCAACAGCTGCCCAAACCCCAGGTCTCCTCACTTCTTGAGCCGTCCCACAGCTGTCATCTGGTTCAAGAGTGCACCTGTTCTCAGGAGATCCAAGTAGGACCAACAAGCCAAACATATTTTATGCACTGTCCTCACAAAAAAAAAAAGGTTTAACCACTTATGCCTAAAATTTCCCCAGCATAGTCTTCAGACAGAAAAAGCCCCAGCCCGAGCAACACTAGACCATAAATCTGTGGTTCCCTACAACCACAGCTTCGAGCTGTTTCTAGCTACAGCTCAATCACCGTGACAAACACTGTAACTGTAGCTGCAGCTGATAACTCTGAGAAATCCTGCATATTCCCTACATTATTTCACATACTTTAGACAAATTCATATTTCTTATAGGATTACAATTCCAGTTTGAGAATCACTGTTCTAAGGCAAGTATTTCAAAATTACAAGAGCTTTGATAAGAGATGAAAATGCAGAGGTAACTTCTATTGCTGTTACCAATTCTGCAACTATAATAAAATGGAAATATTAACATTAACAAGAACCCATGTTTATCTAGGTTTAGCCCTATTTTGACAGTTCTGATACCCATATGCTAGGACTACCTACACACAAATTTGGAAAACATCTGTTTGATCATTCTCTAGATGTTAACTGAGTAAGTGATATTTAAAATGTGTTTGCTGAGCCCTAGATAGAATTTTCTGTCTACAGTTTCTGTAGAGTGTTGTGCCTCCGACCCTCTTCCCTATCCCAGACCCTGAATATCTCCATAGAACAGCTTACAGCTAGGACCTTGTGCACTTGTTGATTCCCTCATTAAAGACTTTACCACAGAATAAATAACTTCCTGCTGATTTATGAATTTAAGTCAAAGTCTTCAATCACCTTAAAATAACGCCAGATTCCTAACTAGTTTAAAAGAATGGTGTTCTACCCATATCAAGAAGGTAAGACAAATTATTTCTTCTGAGAGTAAAATCTATTATGTGCAACACTTTTTAAGAATGAACTCATGATTTAGACCATCCACAATTCAGTTTCCTTTCTGTCTAGGAGGGGTAGATGGAACTTAATGGAACTTAATAACTTAATTGTTTCTTTTGTTTGTTTGTTTTGGTTTCTGTTTGGTTTTTGGTTTTTTTGGTTTTTTGTTTGGTTGGTTTTTTGTTTGGGTTTTGCAGGTTTTTTGGGGTTTTTTTTGTTGCTGTTTTGTTTGTTCACATATATCAACTGGAAAAACACCAAGAGGTAAAAGCTTTCCACATTTTATCAGGTACCTGTACAGTGACAAAGACAAGAGAATATTGATCTTTGTTGGGCTGACCCTCATCACTGTGGTACAGACAAGAATGATAGCTTTATGTCACAGCAGACATCTGGCCACAAAACCCTTCATTCTATGGGAATTACCTGAGGAATAGAGTATGAGCTACCCAATACAGTTACAAGAACTTAAATGAGACATGAAAAGAAATTCTTCACAATAAGAGTGGGCAAAAAATGTAACAGACTGCCTAACAAGGCTGTGAAACCTCCATCCTTACAGATTTTCAAAACTCAACAAGGCCTTGACAATCCTGTTTTTAGCAGAAGGTTGAACTAAGTAACTTCCAGTTTCCTCCTATCTAAACTCTTCCATGATTCCAATGAATAGACTCAGAAAACTTAGAAAAAACCTTTTCAGTGGGATATTAGGAAGAGTGAAGTGCTGGACTTCATCTAATAGAAACTGCAGAGAATGTCATCCATTCTTTTTTTTACACAAATAATAATTTCTGTAAGTAATTCTTCCCATTGTATGCTCTGTTATTCCACAGGTTCCACTTTTTGACCAAATTTGAATAGGAAAAGTAATACACACCTTCAGCACAGCCCTCTAATCTCTTATTTTCTCATTTTTTATCATTTTAATACAAAGTTCCCAAACCAATGTTTATCTATCCTTTATTTATCCCTAGGCTATTATTCCCCTTATTAAAGACTTTCAGAAGCTAGAGCTGGTAATGGCCACTAAATTTTCTCTACCACTTTTCTATGCATGCTGATTCTCAGCTGTTTACTCTTAGGAGCTTTGTCTAATCCATTCCAAAGCATTTCTGCTAACGAGACTTTAGCTTGAAAGGTATTTCCACCATTTACTACAAGAATTATTCTCCTCCCCTGATACAATGTCCAAATTTCTCACAGCATACCTTCATTGGTCTCTTCAGCGCTTCCTGAATGTCCACGCGCTTCCGCATGATGGTCTGGTCCAGCTTGCGCTCAAAGGCCAAGAGATCCATGTAGGCCTGCGACTCGGGAACCAGCTCGCGGATCTGAGAAGGAAGCAAGGAACACCTCAGCACCGGGAGCACAAACGCGCCATGCTCCAGAACAGCCACACTGACACGTTCCCAGCCCTCAGACAGGTGTGCCCAGAGGAGCTCTCCCTGCCACAGCAGCTCCCAGACAGTGGGGCAGGTCTCAGTGGCGTGGGACAGGCACAGACTGAAGAGCAGGAGCACAGAACGGAGGCTAATGCGCTCTGGAAGATCCCACCTGAATCCACAGAGCCTGGACCATGGCTGTGTTCTTCCACTGAGGCTTAGCTACCAGCAGCCAGGGAGACTTCTCTTGGCAATCCAAACTACAGTGAATTTGTCCTGCTAAGAACCAGAAAAGTGCTGCATCCCCCAAACTAAACGGGGAGGGGGTGGGGTGTGTTCATGCTGGTGTTTCAAAAACAAGTGCCACCCACTGTAAGTAAACACTGCCAGGTAGGATGCCTGCCTTTGTCAGCACATCTTCCTCTGCTGCTGAAATTGACCTTCATGTCAAAGTTTCAACACAACCAGCCATCAGGTGTCAACTCACGATCCTGCCAACTTTTATTGGTATTTTAATAAATTAGTTAACTATATTAGTTCTATTGAGAAACCCCCTTGTTATTTTCTCTTTTACAAGGGAGTTAGCAGAGGAGGGGATATGAAGTAGGTTGGAAATATGACCTAATGAACTGAGCTTAGAAATGGGTAAGTATACCCTTAAATGAAAATGTTGCTTCTTAATTTGGAATAACTCATGCAGGAAAACCATAAAAAGGTACTGTAAGTAACTAAAATAGAGCTACTAGACAACCTTTTCTATTTCTACAATACTCACTCTAGCTTTTCTATTTCTACAATATTCACCCCTATATTTCCATAGGAATTAAGAGTTGGTTTTCATGTTTTGCTTTAGAAACAGAATTAGTTGGAGTTAAAATTACAGTTTATATCTGGTGTAAGGCACAAACACCTGTGTGAGAGACAGCAGGCATGCACGTGTTCCCTTTGGAACAAGGACATGAGAACTATTGCAGAGGTCATGCCAACAGCTGGCTCTCCTGCTATTGTGCCTCTGACCAGATTTCAAAGTTGCCGCCTTTCAGTATCCGCACCAGTCCAAGGCAGAGTGTTCCAGAACCTCAGCAGGCAATATGGGAGGAAGAACCTCCTTTTGCTCCTTTGGAACCTGCCATGAGTGAGTTTCCTTTGGTGCCATTTCCCTGCACTGCTGGAGCAGCAGTGGGAAGGCATTCCCTAGGCAACTTTGCTATGTTTTACAGGGTTTTGCCATCCCTTTCCTAATTTGCTTTTCCAGCCTAACAACGAACAATTTCTCCTTGCTGTATTTAGACAGACTAAGGTTATTAAATAAATGTCTCTTTCAACTGACTCTTTTTGTTTTGAGATGGTAGAATACCTGCTCTACTTATAGCAAGACTAAAACGTTGGAAAAGCAGAAACCACAGATACTTTGGAAAAGTAGAAACCAGAGCAAAAACTCTGTTCAGCTTTAGGCAAACCATTATAGTTTTAACTGCTTATATGCTTTCTCAGAATGTTAGTATCAGCAGCATAATAAAAGAAACATGAGCATGAAGAGCAAGCATTACCCTGGAAACATCAAGGAACTGACAGCTTGCAGAGCAAGGGCAGCGAGGCACTGAGTGCAGATCTTTGGACACAACAAAACACCCCAATGTTCTTGTTCTGCACAGATTAAAAGATTCCTCAGTTCCTTGCCTGAAGAAATTAATGATGGTGTGCTACAGTCAATTAAAAATTCTGGACCAAGAAAGTAGTTTCAGACCTTTAAGGCCAAGTGCCATCAGAGTCAGTTTGTGAACCCCCTGGGCATAGGGTGCAGCATGGCCTACAGGGCCCTTAGGAGAGAGCCTGTGCAGCACAGATGACACAACCTTTCTGGCTGGCTCAATGGGCACTAGACCAGGATCTAATCAAATTTCTAGGAAGTTTGTAGAAGCAGCAGAAACTTTCAATAAATATTTTTATTCCACACTTTGACATCTTTTATCACATGAAAGTGAAAGGGTTATTTCCTATTCCATTCCTTTAACCAAACTGGATGCTAAATATTACAAGATGCTAAAAAGCACAAACACTTTAAACTCAGCCAAAGACAAAGCTGCATCTAATTCCTTGAACTGCAAATGGCCACAGGCTGGGAGAGCATTTGAGAGAAGAATTGTACTTGCTGTGTTTGTATTCTTCTCTAGGGATGTGTTATGGTCACAGCACAGCAAATCACATGGGATTTGGGCACGATCAAAGATCAGGCCAGTTTTGCCAGCTCTCAGTCCTTTGCTTTCTCACCCTACTACTGGGATAATCTTTTGGAGGCATGACAGTGCGTATGTGATAAGGATCTGTGCAGTCTGCCTAATTCCTTCCCTTTCATGGTTTGCCCTAACAGAAAAGTTCATGGCTCCGTGCAGGTGTACACTCTTCTACTAAAGTTCTGACTATAAATGCAAAAAGAGTGCTTCAATACTTCAATTCTCCATTCTGGCCTTTCTCTAGTTGACAAAACTCCAGAAAGCACCCAGCAGAACCAGCATCTCATCAGCTATGGTTTTGAACATATGTAGTTATACTTTATCTTAGAATTCCATGGACAACTGGAAGAGATTACTATTAACATTAGTAAGACAGTGTCCTTCTTGATGCTGCAGTTATCTTTCTAGTATGAAAATTCAAACATTTCAAACTTTTATAAATTACTAAAAAGCAATTGCTATTAAATTATAGATTTTTATCTTTGATTTTCACAAGATTTTTTATCAGTGATGACAAAAAAATGGCCAACTTGCAAGTGGGGGCAATGTGGACAGTGTGGAAGGAATGACATGATGGGAGACAGCGTGGGGGCCCCACCACACCTGCCTGTAAACAGATGTGCAAGGCTTGTGAGACAGAATTGGAGACCGAGGAACAGCTGCAACACTACAAATTCTGGGATACAAACACCTTTGGAAAGCTTTTATGGCTGTCACAGTACGACAGCTTGGAAGGCAATGACAGCAGTCAGCAGGCTGGGGACAGCAATGAGGAAGCCTTCTGCAAGAAGATGAGCAGCAGAAGGAGAGCTAAAGAAAAGCCCAGGTGCGGCTCTGGTTCTGCTGCTCACGTCCAAAGCCACAGAGAAGGCTCCACGCTGCCTTTGGCTCCATTGCTCCTGGCTGAGTGCTGTCCTCAGGCTCCCAGAGTGCCGAGCCCAGGCCAGGCAGGGCAGCAGGGCTGGGCAGAGGGACCCTGACAGGCTGCACAGACAGGACAGCACCTCAGCACAGTGAAGGTGGGCACAGGAAAAGCTCTGCTCCTGGCGTGGAGTCACACCGGGCAGGGGGACAGGTGGGCATCGCTGGGGTACAAAACAGACTGGCAGGAGAGGAGCTGGGGGCCCTGAGGGACAGACAACAAGGGCAGAAGGACTCTGAGGGGTAAGGCAGCCATAGCAAAGGTCAGCTGCAAAAGGGGCTGCATTAGCACAGGTTTTGCCATCGAGCCCAGGAAAGAGGCTCTTCCCTCCTACTCCACGCTGGAGAAACTGGATCTGGACCGGTGGGCACAGGAGCACAAAGATGTGACATCTTGGAGCAAGGCCTGCAGAGGACGGTGGGGGCTGGAGCACAGACCTGCCAGGAGAGGCTGCAAGAGCTTCTCCAGCCTGGAGAAGAAAAGGGGAAAGGAGATTTCCCGGGAGAGTGCGATGGCCATGGGGACTGGTGAAGCACAGACAGGGCCAGCCTCCCCTTGGAGGTGCGTGAGATTAGGGTGAGAGGCAACAGAAACTTGCTGCAGCATGGGCAATTCACTCCCTATAAGGAATTGGTTTGTAAAAAAAACCTCTGACAGAACAAACAAAACACATTATGGTATTAAAACCTTGGAACAGGCTGCCAAGAAATGCTCTGGAGTGTTCATCCTTGGCTGGAGGTATTCAGAACCCGTCTGGACAAGGTCCTGAGCAAGCTGATGTAATTTGAACCTGTTTTATACAGCAGCTGGCCAGCAAATCTTTCACTGGTCCTATTGTTGTGCACCTCCAGGATCCCAGAAAAAGCTCAGTAAATAAAATTGGATCTATTTCAGGCAGGAACAACTGGAGCTGCATTCTTCACTGCTTAAGCAGGACAAACAAAACAGTTTCAGTAATCTTGATTTTTTAAAAAAAAATCACTAATTAACAGAGATTTGGCAGTGTCTTGAGAATTAGGCTACCCGAGAACTTCTGTCTTTGAGACAGGTAACAAAATCCAAAACCTCTTCCTCCCCCAAGTTTGACAAGCTCAATTTGATCCTTAGCCTTTTTTACTACCTACGGCAGATGGACATAACCCACACATTTCACATGTATTGCTGAGAACCAGAATTTTTATCTTAAGTGGCAGTGACTGAAGTCTGACTTGGCAGATACTGGACAGTTTCCCTGCTGAGAAACTTTAGACTATAGCTTATTGACAAAAGTGTCTCTACCACTGAGGCTTCTATGGTCAAAGAAAGACAGTTAGGGGCTGACATTCCTTATAAATAACAACTGTACCACCCTACAACCCCTAAGAGAGAGTGGTTTGAGGAGGATTTCTGACTGACTACTACAGGGCTGGTAACACAGTCCAGTAAAACGGCAAAAGCAGTCCATGTTCTTGGTCTTCCTCTCTTAGGACCTGGCAAGCCATTGCTGTTGCTAGGTCCCCTCAGAGGCATCCCTCAGGCTGAACAAGGCCAGTTGTCTCAGTCTTTCCTCATGTGCTGATCAAGGCATTCAATCAACCTGACAATCATCTGCTGACCTCAGTCCAGTTTGCCAATGTTTTTCTTGAATTCAGGATCCTAAAACTAGACACAGTGCTCTAGCACTGAGCTAACGAGTACGGAGCAAAGAAGGGTAATCAAGTCCTTCAATCTCTTGGCTATGCTCCCGGCCACAGAGCTCTGGATACGGTTAGTCATCTTTGCTGACAACACATACACCTGCTCACACTCAGCTCCCTGTCCACCAGTGCCTGCAGGGCCTTTCCAGAAGTGCTGCTCCTCAGCCAGGTAGCCCTCTTCTTTCTCAAGGAAGAACATTTGACTTAGTTCACTTTCACAAAGTTCTTGTTGGTTCATTCCTCCAGCACGTCCATAAGCATATCAACTGGTTTCCCCACACAGAGATTGGTGTCATCTGTAGATTTTATAAGCAAGCATGGCACTGCCTCCTCCAGTGGCAAGGATGCTGGACTGGACAGCTGCTGTGACACATCCCTGCAGCACTCTGAGCAACCATTAGCCACCTTCTCAGCCTCATCATCCACCCACATGGCTATCAGCCCGTTTAGACCAAAATGTCCCAACCCGAATACAAGACTATTATGTATGAGAGAGTGGCCATGGAAGGACATTGGCCAGTTCTCTCAGCTCCCTCAGATGTAGTCTGTTGGATATCATGGAGTTGTACAGGTCAAGTTTCCTCAACTAATCCCTGGCCTTATCCCTGTCCAGTGTCTCCTGTTCATCTTGGATGTGTTCACTGATCACAGGGCATAGGAGGCATCATTAGTGCAGACTGAACAAAGAAGGCTTTGAGTGCTTCAGACTTATTGTGTCTGTCATCACTGGATCACCCAGCCCACTCAGCATGGAGCACGCATTGAACTTGGTCAGCCTTTAGGGCAAGAGTAGAAACTTTTCTTGTCCTTGATGTCCCTTGAAGATCTTAGCTACAGCTGAGCTTTGACTTTGCTGATACCATTCCCTGCAATGCCCAGGCAATTGTTCTAAACTCCTCCTTTGTAACCTTGTCCCTGCTTCACTTCTTGTACATTGCCTTTTGACTTTGGGACCGCCACTGTGATTACCTAATTCTGGGCTCCTCATAAATCTGCTCATTTTCCTGCATTTAAAGCAGGCTGCTTTAAAGATCCTTAAAGACCTCCCAGATTCCTTGAGACATTTTGCCCCTCAGAGCTGCTTCTCAAGGAATCACACCTACCAGTCCCCTGAATAAGGCAAACTCTGCTTCTCTAAAGTCCAGGGTTTGTACTTGACTACTCTCCTTCCTCATCCCTGGCAAGATCTTTAATTTCTTTATTTCACAGTTGCTATATCTAAGGCTACCACTGATTATCACGCTCCTAACTTCTTCGTGCACGAAAGAATGGCAGATCCAGGTGTTCCTCACCTCTGGTTGGCTCAGATGGAGAAAGAGGTGGACAACAGCCATGCAGTGACCAACCCACAGCAGGACAGCTATTATGGCATGGGATCTGTGCAGAGAATTCCACATGGTGGTCAGTGAACAGCAGCAGCAAAAATTGACTAAATATTGTGTAAAGGAAAATGAAGTAGAGAAGATGAAAAGGAGAGGACAGGTGTACAAAACCCTGTCAGCACAGCCAGACAAAAAGTCCTCAAGAATTTGGGTCTGAGTGAGAAGAACAGCAGCCAATACTAAGAGACAAGCATGCCACAGAAGGGGGGGCAGTTTGCTGTTTCAAAGTTGAACTCCACTCTGCAAGTTCAACAGGAAAAGCAGAGATGGGCACAGCTACGGAGCCAGAATGGTTTTCAGCTGAGATTCTTGCATCAGAACGGGTAGGCAAGGAAGCCAAGAAAAACCAGAATGGTGGATCACGTTCACATCTCCCTGGGAAAAAACGTAATGACTCAATACTAAGAGAAAATAAGACTGACCCGAAGTAATGAGGAGGCAAGGCCTGGAGAAAGAGGTACAATCTGAGGTGCAGTCATGTGTCCCTACAGACAGTTTGTGGTCTGAGGCTGAAATTGAGGCACAACTGTGAAACCTGGGTCACAAAGGTAACATCAGTTCCAGAGATTTAGGAACTGATTAACTGATAACTTCATTAGCCATGAATGAAGATGCCTGTGAACTTCTCCAAAACTGAATGAGGATTTCAGCGACAGCCAAGTGTGAACAAGGGAAAGATCCAGAAGCGAGGAAAATAGGGCAGGAAAGAGCCTGCTGGACAGAACTAGAGTCAATGTTAAATACTCTATAAAAAAATTCTAAGCCTTTTTATGTTACAGTATGTCAATGTGAGCGTAACCAAAGTCCTTGTGTTAAAACTGCATTTTAGACAAAATATACGCTGTCAATAGAATCAACTTGCATTTAAGTAAGGCATTTGACATACAGTCATAAAGACATACACTCCTAAAGACTGAAAAATGGGGGTTGGAGCAAGACCTGGCGTAGGAAAAAAGTGTTCTTGTACAAAAAAGGGAGAAGTATGCCAAGAAAACTTAGTAATGCTAAATTTGGGTGTCACTGTCTTTGCAAGGAAGAGGACAGTACAGAGAATGTAAGGAAGCTCAGAACTGTATAATGGAGATGGGATCATATATAGCATTACAACACACAGGATCATGCCTCAGAGTCTAAATCCTGCTCTAATATGGGAATTCATCAGTTGCATATGACAGAAAGCAGAAATACTTGTATTAGCCAACTACAGAATGACCAGAGGCTGTGTCAATGTGGAAAGGCCAAAAAAAACCAAAAAAAACCCAAAAAACCCCACAAAGAAAAACAAACAAACAACCAACAACAACAACAAAAACCCAAAAAGCACAGCAATCCCATTTTGTAGTGCTATTTCCAATAGAGCTAAAAATGCAGGAGCAGCATTCAAGCATGGTGAATATTGGCAATCTGTAATACTATGTATAGTTCTGGTTTCTTGAGAGGTAGATTTAAAGAGGTTTGAAAGACATTAATCTAACCAGGATCAGGGAAAACAAATGACTAAGAGGATTTCAAGAGAGGAGCCTCTCTAACTTGGCAAACTGAAAGTACTTCCCTTGCCAAGCCTAGCAAAACAAAAAAAACCCCAAGCTGCCAGATCAAAAGTATATTTCAGGTAAGGAACCTAACTAGTCTTGAAGTGGCTTCCAAGACAGAGGGAACCAGACTGGAAGTGCCAGGATGTCCCATGCAGTTCCCTAATCCAAACTTCCTACTTGCAAAGTTTGCTGGGCTGAATTTTTCATACAATTATATTCCTGCAAAATTAAATCCTTCTCAAATAGTTGACCTGGAGTGGCTCAGTGAACCTCTGCAGCCAGCAAAATGCTCCGGGACTATGGCACAGGCTTGATCAGAGAGCCTGGAAATCCAACAGGAGGTTACCTGTGCCAACTGCTGAGTCATTATCGCAGCGAGGAATAGTGAGAACCCACCTCCTTTCCACTACAACATAAGATCATTTTCAAGAATCAAATGTATTTAATGTCTTCCCCTCTTCCCTTCAAAGTTCCCAGAAAACATAAACAAGAGTCTGCAAAAAATCTGTGGGTAACAGATGCTGACTGGCTGGAAAACATTCCAGAGGTAGTTCCAGAAAGCTGGAACTGTTTTACCCATGTTTCACATGCATTCCACAGCCACCAGCGCACACCTTCCACTTGACAGGACAATGATGTGCACAGCATTTCTTCATCCCACGGATGGTGTAAGGGATTCCTGACACACTAACTGCTGCCTAAGAGGGTACCTTAACCCAGACAGAGGTCACATCATTGATACCACTACTGCAGCTGCATTCATAAAAACTCCACTGCAGAGGAGACTTCTAGCAAATGCCTTATTACTCCATCAGTTAGAGCTATTGGCTGGCAGCAACAGAGATACTGAAAAGCAAGAATATTTGGTGACAGCATGGCTCTGAAAGCATTTGTAGAGATTTCTGGCACACCTATGTAAGGCTCTACCTATTAAAGAATTATCACGGACTTGGTAAACAGAGTCACTGATTTTCTGCTGGCAAAAAAGTTTGATTACCTCTTACACCTTTTAATCTTATAAAGGCAACACACAAAATAAAAACCGAAAATATAGACACTCCCACAACCAACCAACCCAAAACAAAACTAAAAGCATCTTGAAATGGACATTTATTTCTAGCAACAGCCTCACTGTTCAGGATGTATCATTGTCTGTGAAAACAGTTTGTGTGGGACAGACAAAACTGACAGTACAAGAAACTTAGCCTTCATTATAGAACAGGTACAGACCACCAGCAGAGCAGGAATGAGGCTTCAACAGAATTACCAGGGAGGCTGCAAGTCGTTCAAAGGTCTGGGTTTAATGGTAGCTAAGTCCTTTCAAGACAGCAACGTAAGAGATCTAATGGCTTACATATGAAAGGCTCTGCTTCCAGAAAGTGGCAGGAATAAAAAGAGAAGAAGCGATAGCATAGCATCAGGAGTACCAAACTGGGCTCACCTCTTTGGATGGCTGGTAGTAGACACCTGTGAACTGTCACAGAAGTGACTTGGGAGTGTGCCAGCAAGTTTGGGCTCACTTTAGCAGTGGAGCTTGAAAACTTGAAAAGGATATGGAGGAAAAGGACACACCTGTCCAAGGGATTCTGAGCCCAGAAAAAGCACCAGAAGTCAAAGCAACTTAGATTAGGATGTGACAAAGGTATGTATTTTGAAGCCTTTAGGGACCAAGCAGTTTCTTGTGAACTGTACTGAAGAGGATAAAGAAAAAGAAAAGTACGGGAATAACGAGAGAGGAGAGCAGAGAGAAATCCCAATGTTTAGAAAGGAAGTAGAAGATGCACTGAGGATCAAACATAGGCAGACACCAGAAGCCAGACATATCCCCAGGGATAAGAGAATTAGTAACTCTCCAGACAATACCGACCCCTCGGACTCTGTTGTTTACACAGGTTCACTTCAGCCCTATGGTGACACAACCATAAAAATCATAACCTGGCAGCTCCGCTGGGCCAGGAACCTGAGTCTGAGCCCAGCCCTGGAGGTACAGCACACTGTGGAGCAGGTTTTGGCCAGGCTCAGCAAGGAGCAGGAGCCGTGTGAGCCCCGAGGGCCGCGCTGGCAGCCCAGCGCCGCGGAGCCTCCAGCAAGCGGCAGTGCTGGCTCGGCTAACCCAGGCGCGAGGCCGCGCAGGCCGGGCTGCTCCGCTCCCAGCCCCCAGCCCAGCCTGCTCTCCACTTGCACCCACTGCCTACTTACTTTTTAATTAGATTTTTAAACAAAAAGTGAAAGAATTTTCTAAAATTCCTCTAATTACACTAAGATGCTGAACTGATTGTGAAGGGAATAGGAAATGAAAGCGACTCACCCTCTGAGGGAGAATTTTGTCAGCCATCTTCCTCCTCTTGGCACTGTACATTTTTTAAAGAAAAAAACACGTTACCATGGTGACAGATCTAGGAGTAACGAGGCCACCTGCTAAATTATCCTGACATCTCCACATGCTGGTGCACAGCTGTGCATGCATCAGCAAAAGGGTCTCACCCATGCTCAGGACCTTGTACCCCTTCTCTCAGCAGCCTGGGGAGGCAGTTAGGTAAGAACAAATCAGGGCTGTCTGTTATGCATCCTGGAAAGAAGTCTGTAAGTTCTTTGATCACAGCATCTTCTGTGGTGCAGGGCGGCAATATATGGCAGTGCATGTGCACACACTGCTCCTGGGTACAAACAAGCATGCAGAGGACAGTCTCACATGTGGCGTGCACAGACACACCTACACGTGTGCACATCTGAGTGGCTGAGAGCCTGCACATGGCACATCAACTTCTTCAAACAGACAACATGCATTTATTCCATCATGCCCAAAATTAAGTGCTGAAGAACACACATATATATGTGTGTATTTCATATGATGTATGAAAACACACACATACTCACACCCTTCCTTCATATGTACATACACACTTGTTTTACTTATCATATTTGCATGAGTGATGGATAAAGGTGGAAGACCTTACATTTCCACATTTCTTCATCTTTATGAACACAGAAGTGGGAAGATGTATGTGTACCTGCAGTGTGTATACATACTGTGTCCGTACCCATACACAAGCACATTTCTATAGCTATGCTTTTAAAAACACACCTGACTCGTGTACATAAACACAAATCTGTGTGTGCCTGAGAAATGCTGCTGTCGGGAAGACTGCCTTCAGATTCTAAGAATTGTTCATGCCCACCAAACTTGTCACCCAGCTTTCTCTAACAGGGACCAAGAGGGAATTCAGGTGCCATCTCTTTAACTTGTAAGGCCTTTATCTTAAGCAGGAGATTAATCACTCTGTCTGTGACAGACAAATGGGAGACAGCAAACCAGCTGCTGCCGCTCTGCCATGTCACAAGGACATCCCTCCTTTCCACACTGGAAGTCTGTCATCAGCTGTGTTTCCATGCATTGATGCGGCATGCTCTCTTCCTATGTTTGTTAATAATGAGCCAGGGCTGAAATACCAGATTCTTAAGAGTCTTCCCCATGCCCACATAAGCCAAGGCTGAGGAACTCTTTGTGCCTGGAGGTACAGCGGACATAAAATTCAGTTACACCCAACTTAATAGGTGAACAATGTCCCTTTTAGAAGTGTAGGAATAATGGGAATGGAATGTCACATGGTGTCAAACTCCAACACCTTCAACCACTCACAAAATGAAACCTGCACTGAAACACTTCACAGAATCTAGAAGTATGGGCTGAGCAACCCCCAGCCTCCCAAAGGGATTGGGATACCTGCAACAACCCCATAGGCTTGCAAATAAAAAGCAAGAAAAAAACAAAGCAACACCCTCCAAACAATTTGGATCTCAACCAGTTCTTCAATAATCTCTTACAGAAATGAGATTTTTGTCTCCACTGAAGAAAGGACAAGGGCAACTTTCTTGGCCCATG
Source organism: Agelaius phoeniceus (assembly GCF_051311805.1). Classification (NCBI taxonomy): domain Eukaryota; kingdom Metazoa; phylum Chordata; class Aves; order Passeriformes; family Icteridae; genus Agelaius; species Agelaius phoeniceus. Next base: position 53,538 of record NC_135265.1, read on the forward strand.
CTGAGAACCATGGAACTCATTTTACCCCCAGAATTGGACCCAAGGTGCCAGAAAAGTGTGCCTGAAAAACACATAATGGGAAACCACAGGGAGGTGGAAATGAAAAAAGGGAAAACGTTCAACACAATATCTGAAGGGAAGGCATGGCAGAAGAAACCGAGAAACTCTGAGTACCCAGGCAGCACTGGTGTGAACTGGGCTCAAGGCAGTAGAGATCACTGCTGGGTCTCAAACTAGAAACACTGAAGTTAAGAACAGGGGAGGGGAACTTTTTTCTGTGAGTCAGGCCACCAGCTTTTAGCAAATAGTGTCCTCTAATGCTCCCTGGAAACTAGTTAGTGACTAAACTTTACCTTAATTATCCAGCAGGGGCAATTTGTCAGGTTATATCCACCCTAGGACCTGAAGCATGGGCATTATTTTGTGGCATTATTTTGTGCAGTTTCTTGGAGAACCTCCTGGGAGGTGCTACAGAATGTGCATTTTGGCTGGTGCTGGGAAAGGTCTCCAAGAGGTACACGCACTGCTTGTGCTCACATGCTGCACTCACACACATTCCTTCTGTGTTCAACCTTTTCAATTGTAATGTATTAATACTCCCAAGATCAGTGTCCTTTCCAGATGCATCCCAGACACAAGCATTCCCAAATCTGGCTTGCTGATCCAAGGTATATAACCTGGACAGAGCAGGGCTCCTGGAGAACTGAGCTTAGAGAGTCATGTTTTACCTCCAGCTGGATTCCCTGACCCACCAGAACACTGCCTGAAGCTGTGTATACATCTATAATGATTCTGCAAAAGGCAGCCCACACAGATGACTGCACCCTATGTGCGTGTGGATCCCACTCAACACTCAAGACTGATGAGGTCTAATGTGCTGCAAAAAGAAATTAGTTAACCTATTTAAGACAGAATGTATTCAGCAATGTGCAAGGTGGGCATATTTCAAAAAGGAAGTTCCACACAGAAATCCCTCTAATTTTATGAAATTACTTCCAGTGCATATTTATTTACTTTATATGTAAAAACACTTGGGACAACTGCAAGTTTTATGACCACTCTTTTGAGTGACCATAGCACAAGCATTCACATGACAAACCAAAGTTTTTTCCACTTGTGTCATTTACAAGCTAGTAGGTTAGCCAGTCAGAAATCAGAGCAACTATACAGAACAGGCAACAAATAATACAATAATTGTACTATATTAGAAGAGAGCTGTTCATTAATTCTAAAGGCTAAACATACTCAACAAATTTATGGCCTGACACACCTGCAAAGTAAAAGCAGAATAACTACAAAACCAGACATTATTAAAGGTTGGTTTGTTGAAGACCATTCACAAACAAAAAAAAAGGTAAAATTTACTAATGTTTTTCCTGCTTAAAAAACTGTCAGTGCATATATCTTCTATTCTGTCTTATTTGTTCTTAAAAGTCTTATCTACTGCTAAACAGGTGCCATCTTTGTTTCCTCAAATTGTCCTCCTGTGTTTTCTTTCCAGAACACTCACCTCCTAGCTCGGTTCTGAGTAGCTTGCTGCTGCACTTGCTGCTGCACCTGCTGCTGCTGGACCTGCTGTGGTGCTGTGCGTTTTCTTGTTGTTTCCATCACAGTCTGGGGCATCCCGGGTCGCACCGAGGGGCTTCCGACATACGGGGGGCCTGGAGGACCCATGGGAGCCCCCTGATGGGGCATTCGAGCTCCTGATGGCATCCCAGGGCGCTGGAGGAAAAGCGAAACAGAAAGAAAAGCCCGTTTGGTTCCCCTTTCTGCAGCTGCCAAGACATTTGTACATTATTGTGCCACAGGCCCCAACAGATTCCCCATTCTGAGCGCCCTGATGAGCGCTGAGCAGCAATACAAAGCACACGCGCTCTGTGACTGGTGCATCGTAAGTATCAGGGACAGGTATTCAGGGATAAAGCACACAGGAAACACAGTACTAGGCTTGGGAAAACACTCAGTGCTCAGCAGCATACCCAGACCAGGTCACAGCTGAAAGCTCTACCTCCAGCCTGGATGGGAACAGCCCATGGCAGCAACACGCAGCTCACAGCAGTGCAGCTCACGTGCTGCTGCGAGCACACTCTGCTGCATGCGCTGCACTGCTGAGCAGTCCCACAGTGGTGCAGCTCACATGCTGCTCCAAGTACGCGCCGCTGCATGCGCTGCACTGCTGAGCAGTACCACAGTGGTGCAGCTCACATGCTGCTCCAAGTACGCGCCGCTGCATGCGCTGCACTGCTGAGCAGTACCACAGTGGTGCAGCTCACATGCTGCTCTGAGCACGCTCCTGCTGCATGCACTGCCCTGCTGAGCAGCACCACAGTGGTGAAGCTCACGTGCTGCTCCAAGCTGTGAGCACACTCTGCTGCATGCACTGCACTGCACTCAGAGCAGGCGGCTCTGAGCAGCGGCAGACAAACCAGCCCAGGCAAAGCACCAGGATAAACATTTCCCATTGAGAGCCTTCACTTCGCCTACACCAGAGAGCAGTGTAAGTTCATAACGCAACACGAATCCTTTATAAAAAAGGTCATGTCTCTGATCAAGCCTTTAAAATAAAATTTAAAAAAAAAGAAATGGATGTGGTAGTTTGTCAGCAGCCCCTGTAGGCATTCCAAAGCCCTGGCATTTATGCTGTCTTCTGCATGCTCTTGAGAGACACTGGGTCAAATCACAAGCTTAATGCTGCACAAGACACCCAGTAAATCCAATTCTGAATTCTAAAAGCTTATAGCCATCAAAGAAAGCCACCAGTAAAATAATGACTGCCTGTAAAATGCAATTCAAACCAGAGAGATGAGCTTAGTCTCATACTGAGAATTATCAATATATATATGTCCACATATATGCAAAAATGACAGACACACACTCTCTCTAGGCATTTGAACCAGGATGAAAATAAGAATAACCATACAGCAAAAGCCCTCTGAAAGCCAAGTCCCTCTACAACGTCTTTTAAGGAAACCAAGAGGCAATGGCATCCATTATGGATAAACAATTGGTTAAAGGATAGAAGTGAGGCAAAAGTGATTGGTTCTGAAAACAAAAGAAAGGCACATGTAAACTTCTACTGGGACATCTCCTTTTCAGGATATTTAAAACAACCTGGGGAAAAAAAAGAACCAAAAAAAGCCAGGAAAACCCAATGAAGTGAAGAAGTTTGTTGGTTATGCTAAGTTATTCATGTTGACAAGGACGAAGGCCAACTTCAAGAACTGCAGATGGACTTTATGAGACAGAATGAATGCTTAAAAGGAAGATGCAAATGTAGTTCAAGGCATATTGAACTGAATTACAAAAGGGGAAAAAACAATCCAAGAATCACAGACAAAGCAATGGGTCCTAAGCTGCTGTCCAGCAGAACCTTGTTTAAACAGACACTTCCAGAAAATATTGGTTCACCGGTTACTAGAGGTCAAAATAAATCATAAAGAAAAGAAATAAGAGTGGAGGGAACAGAGGATATCAGTGTGCCATGGCCATGGTGTGTCTACAAATGAAGGTCTGTGCGCAGCTCTGGCTCCTGCAGCTCTCCTTGTTTCAGCAGAGCAGAGCTGAAACAAGGACAATGAATGGCACAGAAATTCTGAGCATATGGAACTGCATCCAGGGAAGTAAAGGTAAATACATTGTGACTTTTCATCTGGAAAGAGGTGATCCAAGGTGATTTAAAGGGGCATTTGCCAGAGCTCTGCAGAACCATGTGTGGCCTGGGGAGGACAGTCAGGTATTGAGTGTTCACTGCCCCTGCCAGAATAGCAAACCCTAGCCACCAGCAGAGGGGTCAGGCTCACAGACCACTGGAGGGGTGAGTTTGTCACACTGTGGGTATCAGCCTGTGGAACCCTCTTCCAAAAGGGTGCTAACAACGTGGAAGACATACTTGGCTCAATAGCTGCAGCCTGCAAAAGCACTTGGGAGAAATATGCTCCTGGACTCCAAAATGAGGTGGATATGGGCACCCCTGAGGGTATGCAAGCCAGTCTGCTGGGGGTGGGAAGAAAATATTCAATGCACAGTCAACATATATCATTATTTTAAAAAGTTTATATCATCTTTATCTCATAATTTCTATGATTTCTAAATATTTATATGTGTATTATAATAAAAGATAGTTCTAAAAATAATTTGGACCCGCATCTCCAAATTGACCATCCAAATCCACTATAGCTCCCAAAGCCCCAGCTCAATGCCCTCCCTGATCAGCACAAGTCTGAGATATTCCTCATGCTTGTATCCATAAAGGAAATTGGAGAAAGGAGAGGAATGGATGATCAGCAAAGAACCAATATGGGCTATAACTGGCACAGACAGAGCAGCAAGGCAGGAGGGAGCAGAGTCACCAGCACAGGAATCTAAGCGGGTGAATTCAGCAAGTGTCCATATAAGAAAGCAATGGCAGGTGTGGCCATAGAGAGAGCAGCAGACAGACCAAACTGCAGCTTTGTGCAAAGCTCCAAATGCCTTCTGCCATGAGCCTGGAGCCCCAGGAACAGCTGGAGGAGAACAGGGCTCTCTGTTCCCGTGCATGAGCCCCAACCCTCTGACACAGGCAGTCAGTGGACAGAAATGGCCCAGAAAATGCTCCTCTCTTGAGCCTGCACTTAAGATGTGTCATCTGTCAAGCCACACATTGTGGCCTCCTTCCAGCAAAGGGCAGAGCACTGGGCCAGCTGCTGCCTGTCAGTCAGCTGGGGACAGCTGACAGTCACTCAGAAAAGCCCAGATCCTGAGCACAGCCATCTCACGGAGACTGACTGGCTACATGGACAAAACTGAAGGGCCACTTTGGTGCTGCTCTTAAGGACAACTCAGGGCTTGAAGAACAAGGTCAGCAAGCCAAATCTACTCTCAGTCTTGGTCTTATGTTTTTGAACTTCCTTCAGTTCCTTCGTTAAGCACTAAAATAGAGACAGAGAAAGGACAAACATGAGAAAAGAGAGGCAGCTCTAGCAAAAGAATATTCAATCTCATCCCTTGACCGCCTCATTCCTTTGCCTGTTCTCATGTTCCTATCTCTGAAATCACTCATAGATAAAGTATTACTCACTATGCAACTGTGCAACTGTCTTCCTGCTGCAAGCCCACCAGACTCCCAAGATACAGAAATGCTTTATCTATTTAAACTTTGATAAAAGAAGAACACACAAGCAGTATCTCACCATACCTAAAAGCTTATTTTGCTCTCAAACACAAGTGTGATACAAGAGAGTGATGGACAATACTTAAAATTTTTCATAATAGTGACATTAAAAAAGAAAAGTCCTCATACTAAAGAGTATTCCAATATCATTACGGCTTTTGAAAAAGATCTTGAAGGTGCATCTACCTACAGGTCAGGATCTGTCTCTCCCCCTCTTCCTCAGCAGGATGGAATCTATCATAAACAAGAAGCATCCATAGGAAATACTGCAGCGCAAAACAGCACTGATACATCCTCCTTCCTGTAAAATCATCTACCTGAGGCCCCCATCCCCAACCCATCTCTGTTTGTGCCCACGGTCCTATCTCCTTTTTATCCATTGATTCCATTTGCATATATTATTCTGCACAAACACCTCACTGGACCGAGGGCAAAACCACTGTTGGCCGTAGGAAATGAGGAAGACCACAGCCTGTCCCCAGCTGAAAGGACCACTCTCACAGCTCTGAGAAGGTGAAGCAGAAAACAGAGCAGCACAGCATCAAGGCAAAGACACAAAGGCACCGAGTTCATGCAGGTATACTGGTCCCCAAGAGTTCTGCTGACTGCCCGTGTCCATGTGCACAGCCCAGCCCTGCTCTGGCTGCAGCTGTTCAAACCTGAGCGTGCTGTGAGTGCAGCAGAGCACCACCCCTGACACCTGCCCCAGAGCCCTTCACTGCTGTCCACTGATCAGCTCCCTAGGCCGTGTTCGGCTTGCCTGCTGCCCTCCTTGCCTGAACTTCCTGTCACATCAGAGCTCTGCCTCTGTCCTCTCTGGCATCCTTAAGTGAACTTCTGTCTGACAGCAGTAACGAGACAACATTGGAGCAGTGTTTTTCTATGTTCTTCTGCTGCGGAGTCTTTTCTCAGGGGATGTGCATCACAGCAGTCAAAACACAGAAGCAGAAAAAAGGAGTCCTGTCTGGACAGACCAGTAAGAGGAAAATAACCTGGAGAATTGACAGGTGAAAGTAAAAGAAAGCATCAAGAAAAGTAAAGCAAGAACACCCACAAGAGGCCTCAGAAAGACTGAAGAGAGAGCCAGGAGTTGCTGCATTGCAGCTGAGTGCTGAGCTGCACCTACAGCAATCTCCTGTCCTGGCAGACTCCATCCACCTCAGCACCACACAGGTGGCTCTTATGGCTGGCTCGTGGGGAACAGCCACCAGCTTCTTGTTAACAGAGACACTGACAGATTCTGAGAATAACCACCACCAAGTATACAAACAGCACATTTCTTAACTAAAAAAGAGCCTCCAAGAAAAATGGAGAGAGACAGTTTAAAAGGGCCTGGAGTGACAGAACAAGAGAGAAGGGCTTCATACTGACAGATAGTAGGTTTAGATTAGAAGAAAATTCTTTACTTATGAGGGTCATGAGGCCCAGGTTGTGGCTGCCCCATCTCTGGAAGTGTTCAAAGCCAAGCTGGATGGAGCTTGGAGCTGGTCTAGCAGAAGGTGTCCCTGCCCATGGCAGAGGGGTGGGACAAGATGGTCTTTAAGGTCCCTTCTAATCCAAATCATTCTATGATTTCTATAGGGCAAAAACATAAGCAAGAGGAGATATCTGATGCTGTCTGGAAGTAAGAGTGAGTAACTAGAAGTACACAGAACCCTTAAGAAATGTAGACTAGATTGATACTGTGTGATGGCAACAAGTTTCTGACTGCACAAATGGTTTCCAAACTGGATGCGTTGTTTCAAAATGGGCTCTTAGAAGTGCAACAAATAAAACTGGTACAAGGCTTTTCTCCTCCTCAAAAATACAGATGCTACTTCATGAGTTCCCCTTTTCAATGTCTATGAATCTTTTAGAGGCTTAGTAAGCTGGAACATCACTATCGCAGTTCTTGCTTCCTGCCATATTCACCTTCCTCCATTTCCCAAAAGCTCTCAGTCTGTAAGTCCAAGTGTTCCAGGTACCACACACTTCAATATAATATTCACAACAATCCAGAAGTCTTTAACTAGGAAAACATCCCATTTACAGAATTGGAACATGAGATTAAGTTCAGTTCTATTTCATGCATGTCTGCTCACAGTTCAAAATAATCTGCCACCATGTTCAAGTGGTGCACTTGGATGCAACCAAAAGAAAAAACCCAAGAAAATCTTTGGAATTGAAACAAATAAACCTTACAGACCAGCTTTGAGTTCCACCACTCATCTCATCATACCATTGCTGTGATCTAATGTATAGAAGGGATTTTGTGTGAAGAACGACCAGAATGCACCTCATGAAAAGTATGGCTTTGGGAGGGAGAGGAACAACAGACCTCTGCAGCACCATGACTGGCTTGTAGAGAGAAGAAGCTGGTCAAGAGCTTGTTGTCTCTTCCCTTACAATAATCAAACAACAGTTGGCAGGATCAGATAATTCCTTATGCAAGATAAGCTGAAAAAATGTCTGACACAAAACACTGACTGCTAGAAGCTTAGAAGGGTTCAGGAAGATAGCATTAGACTAACATCCATAAATAAAATCCACATAGAGGCACTACACAGAGGGCAGCTCTGGGTCAGAAAGCTCCCAAGCTCCAGATCAGAGTATTCATATGAAGGATCACCAAGGTTTTGCCTTGTTCCTGCACTTCCATGCTGCCTTCACTGCCCCCATTCTGCGCGGGATACTGAATTAAACGATCATCTGACTATTTTCATAGTCCTACAGTATTTTTTTTTTTAGAAAGAGAAGAGCAATTCAAACATCTCACAGATCCATTGTATCCATACACCTCCATTGTTTAACAAGCCCACATTGCACAAAATCACATTGATCTTGAAGCCTTGACCAGCATTTATGATTTTATTTTCTTCATTATGCATCAACCTTTTTCTGTTTGACAGTCTGACATCAGTCCACGACTAGAAAAGGACAAGCCTTCACTCTCTACCAGCAGCTTGCTCACATGGCTGAACATTGTACAAGGTTTTCACTCTAGCTGTCCCCTGCAACTACCTTCCCAATCAAATTCCTTGCTGTAAGGTTTCTAGATTTGTCCAGGCTGCCCCAAACACCTCCTTGCTGACCACAACAGGGAACATGCACACAGCAAAGCAGTGCCTCCATTCCAGGCCCATTCCCTGAGGATGCCCTTGCAGAGAGAAGCACGCAGGGAGCTCTGTGGTAGAGAGTGGAACAAACCATCCAAAACAAACAGTTCATGAGGCTCTTTTCTAGCCATTCCAGTGTTAGCTGGCTTATGCTCTGACAAGACAGTACCTACACCCATGACAAAAGAAAAATTAGTAGGATATTTTTCATTAGCAAAGTTCTACTTTTTTCAAACTTGGCCATACTCTCTGCACCTTACTATTGCCAGTAGTGATCTCTACAACCCTGTGACTGAGTGGGAGGAACAGTCACATTTATTCACGTAAAACTAAAACAGAAAACTAAACACACAAACTAAAAACACCATTCAATTTTGGGAAAATATCTTTAGTTTTTCCCATCTTAATAAAACCTCCATAATTTTTATAATATACTGAAATATGAGTCCTTGAGGTCATGCAGTTCTTCCTCCTCTCAAAGAAGTACTACCAGTACCTCCATCATCTTTGATAGATGTTTACTTCTTTAACCAGAATCCAAGAGCCTCCAATGAGAGAGATTTTACAATTTACATAATCAGTCTCTATACTTAGAGATTATAAATAAAACCAAAAATACCCCTATTCCCTCACTGATGAAACCTTCAGAGGTGTCCCACTACTACTGCCCTCTGAGTTTCCAGTATTTTGGCTTTTTAGTCATACAGATGGCAAAACCAGAAAAACATTATTGTTAAGCATATGCCACGGATTTACAATTGCTTCTGCATTATTCCCTGCCCCACCTTCCAATCAGGCTAACAGTTTGTGTGATTTCTTATTAGTGAGACACTAGGCAGCTCACAGGACATCCAGACCTTTCTCCTGAAGAGTGACATTTCATTTAAACCCACCCTGTATCAGGAGATGCAAAAGTCATATATGAAATTCCTTGTTTACCCCTTTTTCCCAATCACTGATAAATCTGTTATAGATCCTCCATAACCATCAGACCTATTGTTTAGTCTGTTCTAACACTGACGAGTTATTTATCATATATATTAAATATTTGTTTACATGCTGGCATGCTCTGACACTCTTCTTTCTCTGCTGTAAATGCCATTTCATATGAGAGAGTTTATGTATTCACCATAAAATCCTAAGACCAAATTTGAGAAGTAGATAGCCAAACAAAAAGAGGACTGAGGATAAGGAAAGCAGTCACATCAGTGACACACAGGTTTGTATGAATTAGCAATCTCTGAGTGGAACTAACATTAAACTGTAGAGATTAGCAGGGACTATGAAATAACACCTATTAGCAGAAAATAAATATGGATAAGGACTGATATTGCCATAGAGAGCTTCCTAAGCATAGCAGAGAGGACAAAGACCAAGATCACTATGGGAAAAAGAAGGTGATTTGAACTGACAGCAAGCACATTGCAAATACAGCTATGACTCCAGAGTTAAGAAAGGCACATAGACCTTTCCAGGGGTATCTGGTGGATAAAAGGCAAGAAGATTGGCTTTGGAAGGAAGATAAAGTGGGAACAGGAAAAGGACACAGCAGCAGATGAAAAAGGTCAGAACAACGGGAGAAGAAAATGAACCTCTCAGCAGGTTCTTGTGTGCAGATGACACAGCCAAGGTCACCAGCACAAGGCACCAAGCAAAGGCTCCTGCAACCCAGTCACAAGAGGACAGATGTCTGGACAAGACCAGCACCACAGACCTTCTCAAGACTAAACAGGCAGATACCTGTTTGAGTAAGAGAAAGACAAAAGAGAAAGAAACAAAGAAAAAAGCAGGAGAGGGAGACACAGGCAGGAACCATTTAAGGGATCCAGCCAGCAATGAGGCCTATGGTAGGGACTAGAGGAGAGAGGAAACTGAGGAAAGTAATGACCTGCAGCAAGACTAGTAACTCGTTCAACAAAATGCAAGGCAACAGCTGAACAGCTAGAGAAATGTCAAAAAGACTGCCTGAAATGTACTACTGGAGAGCAGAAAATGCATTGATAAAAAGATAATAAATATAAATAGGGTGATTAAAGCCATATTTGTCCATACAAATGCTAGAAAAACAGAGGAACAACAAAAAAGGACTAAGTACAGCATGAAGCCTTTCAGGGGGGCGGGATTCTTCCCACAGAAATGATGTGCAGGACACTGATGAACCTGAACAGGAGTAAAAGCATAGTAAAAATAACTAACAGAAAGAGATTTAACCTTTCTAAAAGCCCAGCTGCTAACCAGAGGTGTAACAAACGATCAAGGTCTCAAGAAGGAGAGAATGAAGCGTCCCACTTGAGAGTTTTAACCTTTGAAAGATTTCACCTTTCAGAGGGATCCCTTCTGCCTGGGACAAATGAGGAAGAAGTCATCATCTAAGCTGGCAATATGGAAAAGCACAAAAGCAGGATCAGGTGCATGAGAGCAAAGGGCAAAGTGACCTTAGCCAAGGAGCATATGTTTCCAGAAAGATCAGGTGAATCCAAGAGCTAAGTGCCCACAGGAAATACTGCAAAATTATCCTGATAATTTAAGTGTCAACAAAGAAAAAAAGATTTCTCACAACATTCTGCCTCTGTTTGCTTCTCCCCATTTTTTGAGGGGGAGAGAAAAATAATTTTCAATAACCAAATTAAATAATGTTATCATAGAATAAAAAAATTAGGCATTTGAAGAAGAGATTGGTCCCTGAAATTAGAGCAGAAGCTGACTCCAAGAAATTCCACTAAAGTCTGCTATGCAACTTGATTTTTCAATGAATTAATTCAGGTGTTGACACACTTTGGGCAGTAATAAAACAGAGGAGCCAGTGCTAGGCAAACTCAAGGTAATGGCGGGCATGGCACATTCTCTTATTTGACAGGATCCAGGGCCTGGAGATAAAATGAAATTATAGCTTTTTTTCATCTTTTTAAAGTAATGGAAGAGTGACTACCCCAACCCGTGTTTTGATCAAAATGAACCTGAGATGAGGAAAAAACTAAAGGAAAGAACAAACCAGGCACCAAAGCAGAACTAAAGGAGATAATAATGAAGGAAAAGAGAGGGTGATACAAGAGGTGTTCAGGCACCAGGACAACAGCAAAGAAGCCCCAGCCTCGGCAACAAGAAGCAGGAAGTTATATACAGATATTCCAGGCTAATGCATACATTCAAGTAAGGTACCACTAGCAACAAAACTCCCAGGGTAGAAAAGGCAGACTTTCCTGGCATCCAAATGAGTAATGGAAATGAGTTCTGCTATATTCATTCCAGTATAAATTAAAAATTTCCCAGGCTTGAGAGCCTTGCATGCTGCTTTCACACGAAGGCCAGCTAGATGTGGAATAAGCAAATTCCCATAACTATTTTTGCCACTCTTCTCGATACTAAAGGAAGAGCACTGGTGTGCAAATGCCAAGGGAAACTTTAGAAAAGGCAAAATCATCCCATCTGCCACCCTCCCAACTTGCTTCTGGTTCTGCTCAGATACAGCCATCACAATCCAGAGCACCTTGACAAACCCACAACGAAACCACTGCTACCACCTGCACAGCTGCTCTCCATCACCCCGAGCAGCTGCCAATCTTGCCCAGCCTGCTCCTGTTCACTGGCACCACAGCACCTCTGCACAAGGCCACCTCAGAGTCCCTGGCCCTGCCAGATGCACCATGCCCAGGATCCAAAGGACACACACGAGATCCTACACATCTGGAGTTAGCCTGAATCAAGGAGACAACTCAAGAGTCTGCCTGGAGCCCCACAGATTTCTATGACCTCTGTACAAGAGCCCCCACCTGATGTCTTCAAAAAGGTGTCACAGGAGATGCCAGGATCCTCGAGAAAGAAGCACTCGGGAATATCAGCATCCAAATAGTATTACATTCCTTTGGGCTCTTTAACAGCCTTATTTCTGTTCAATGTGTATCAATGCTAGAAATCCAAATGTTATAAATGGTGACTGCTCTCAGACACTAGAGTCATTTAAAGAACATTTCCAATGGCAGCAAAACAGGGTGAGCATTTCCCCTTAAATGGAGATCGAAGACCTGATTCTTAAACAAAAGCTGGAACATTTTTAAAGATCTGAAGGACTGCTTTAATTAAGCATGGCACCCTGAAATTCTCTCGTGGGTGAGTTTCCATAGACTGTTACAGACCTGCAGAGCTAATCTCTTCAAGCCCCTGAAAGTCACCTGTTAAGTAGCCAGAGGATACAAATGAGCCAAGACTGGAGACAAGAACCAGAGGCAGCACCCCAAGGCTTCATCAGGCTCTCATCAGAATTGTTTTTCAAAACACAAGTTTGATTACAGAACAAAGTGTCCTACAAGCCCATATGGGTTAGATCCAGTGCAGATTCTGCACCATGATCAGGCTGAAAAGCATGCTATTCACCATTCATGGAGAATCACAGCAAAAAGCACAGCACACATCCCCCCAGACACAAGCCTGTATTAACAATGAATCAGTGCAGAGGCTGGGGGTTCTACAGACCCCAGTGTTCCCCTGGTGAGGCAGCTACCAGCGCCCCAGGAGCACACTGCAGGAGCTGATCCAGCCCAGCACAGAACCTCCAGTTTCCACTCATCCCTCTATTCAGAGCCAGCCAGCTCACTAACTTTCCCGACTCACCACCCCATGGACCAGAAACTCAAAAAGTTTGCTTTTCGTAGCTTTGCGAGCCCCTCCTGTAACTTCATCTGTAGCCATCAGGGTCTGCTCAGCCTCTCTCACTCTCTCTCTTCCTCTTTCTTTCCCTTTTCTGCCTTTTTCTCCAACTCTCCCCTCTGAGTCCTGCTGGGCTCTCACACTTCTAATAGCACGGAGTGGGGAGGGGGCCCCTTCAGGGCCTTCCTGACGGCCCACTCGCGCTCAGCCTCAGCTGCTGCATTCCTCCACTGATAAGCCAGAAATAGTTTGTGCTGCCGGGCTCTGTCTGTTTACTCTGCAGGGACAGAAAATCCAGCTTTTTAAACCTCTCTGTCCAAACAGCAGAGATAAGCAGGAGGCAAATTGAAAAACACGTCTCAGTTTTCCCTGGTAGTGCTGCAGCCTCTGCTCCTCTGCATCAGGGATGGGAAATTCTGGGACAAGGGGAAGGGGGAGGGGGCAACTTCAGCAGTGACACAGAGCTCAGCACCTCGCAGAGATGTTTTCCCATTAGAAAATGCAGCAGGCGAGCAGTGGTTTTCCCTTGCTCCCACTGCTCCTCCTGCACTGCATTTCCAGGCCCTTTCCCCAGGGACCTGGCAGGCAGCACACAGAAACATTCGCTGGCAGCATTTCCAGCATGAGAGACGAGAGCTAACCCCTCTGGACAAGAGAGAAGCAGCGGGAGGCCGGAGCTGGGAACAGGGAGGGACAACATGTGGAAGCGACGGGAAAGCAAGCGTGTGAGATCAGCAAAAGAAGGGGGTGGGGGGCAGCATGGCGGCGCAGCTCCCACGGCTTGATTCCACCCCCACTCCCGCCAGCTCTCCCCAGTGACCACGCTCGGGATGCTCTGCTACCACTGTGATGGATCCTCCAGAGACCCCAGGCTGACTGACAGACGCAGACAAATTATTAACACCGCAGCTGCTGTAAGACATCAGCAGTTCACTGCTTGTCACACAAAGCCCTGCACGACAGCGTGTAACATCCCAGGACACTGCTGGGAAGGTGAAGCCCAAGCGGGAAGGGAGAAGAGAGCAGCAGCCCAGCCCCTGGCGGCGCCGGCAGCACGGCAGCCATTCCACGGGTTGAGCGCGGCTGCTCCATGATGGCCGAGCCCGCAGTGAGGGCCCGGGGCACCGTTCTGCTTCCCGCAGCTCACCAGGGCCCATCTTTCCTGCTCTCCCTTAACACAGCGATAGGCGAGATGTTGCCAGGTTACAAGAGGGGTTTATTCTCTTCCTCTGCTTGAAATTCTTGTCTAGGGGCTGAGAATTTTCTGGCAGGACTGCAAACAACAGGATCAGATCAGAAACAAAATTATTCTGCCCTCATCCAATAATAAAAACAAGCAGAGAAAAGACACTGCATTGACTAGTAGTGAAGGGCAAGCCATGAAGGTCACATGGCCTTCTGAACATGGGGGTGAGGACAGTGACCTCCACTGATTTTTAGGGTCACCCCAATCTAAGTGCTAGTGTGTGGCAACAGCCCGAGGAATCACAGAAACTTAGGGAGGGTGAGTGTGGTTATCAGCTCCCCCTCAGCACCTCAGAAGGAATATGCCAAACAAATCAACATAGCCTTGCCTTGTTTTGTACTGGAAAAAATTCCTTAAATTCTAGCTGAACTAAAGGCACATATGACATGGTCACGTCAGGTTAACTTGATCTAGAGGGCTTTTTCCAACCTAAACGACTCTAAACGCCAGTGTGCCAGTGTGACTGGCAAGGCGGCATGCAGCTGGTATCTGTCAAGTGTTTTAGACCCCAGACTCACACAGGAATGCTGGTTCCCATCATGGGAGCCCCTTCCCTGCTCCCGGCAGACATCGTGCATTTTCCTCACACTCTGCACTAGCTGTGGGTGCCGCACTCAGACCGGCCGGCGGTCTCAGCAGTCCCGGCCGTAGGGGCACCGGCCCCGGCCCGTGCGGCTGTTTCCCCCTGGCGGGGAGCCGTGCGAGCCCCCACCGCGTGAAACGGCACCAAGGCCGGGCCGCAGGGCTCCTCCAGCAGCCGCCGCTACGGGCCCGGCGCGAGCAGGGGCGGCGGCGGCTCCGGGCTGCGGCGCGGCGCGCGGTCCCCCCTCGCGTCCCCCCGCGCTCCGTCGCCAGCACCATCGGCACCGAATGGCAACGGCGCGCCCGGCACGGGCAGGGCGTGCGCCTGCCACGGTCCCGGCCCCGCCGCGGGCGGGCGAGGACCGGCCCGGGCCAATCCGCCTGCCCGGGGCCGGGCCGGGCCGGGCCGAGCCGGGCGGGCAGAACCGCGGCGGGCGCAGCGCGGCCCCGGGCGCGGCGCGCGCATGCCCGGCGCGGCCCCGTGAAGGTCAGCGCGGGCCGGCGGGGACGCGCGGGCGGCGGCGCTTTAACCCCTCCCGCGCCGGCACCGCCCGCGGCCGGAGCAGCGGCACGGAGCGGCGCCCGGCTGTTCTCGGGCCGGGCCGCAGCCCCGAGCCCCGGCCCTTTGTCCCCCGGCCGGAGCATGCGCTCGGCTGCGCATTTCAGGCTTCTCCTGTTTTTCCACTTAGTTGCAAATACGGCATGGAGCCGCAGCCGCCCCGAGCTCCATCAATAGCCACCGAGTCCTTTCTGGAGCAGGAGGACATTTGCTATGAAGTGCTAGTAATTTAAGCTGAAAACCATACCATATATATTGTAATCTATCTGGATGTTCTTAACGGACATCCAAAACCAGGTTTCCTTGAACATCAAATTCCAGGGCCAGCCACTTGAAAATTAAGGAATGGCAGCCTCGCTTCAGCCATTGACTGAGTAAATGTAAAAAAAAAAAAAAAAAAAAAAAAAAAAAGTTTAAAAATCCTGTAATAATAAAAACTCATCTCTTAGCATGATGGTGGTTCTCCAAGCACTTTAGAAAAATCAGTACATGCAGCTCTTATGTTTTGCAAATGGAAAATACAGTACAAATGGATGGAAGTGACTTGCCCAACATTACCTAGCTGAGAATGAAACCCATTTCCTGTGATTCTTCAACCCTTCACAATAGTGTCCAGGAAAACTACTGTGTGAGGCATTTGCACAAAAGGGTGAAGGTTACCATGCAAGAATGTAATTTCCCACATTAAGAGAAACAGCATATGATTTCTCTTATGAGAAAATTGTTTAGTCTTCTAAATTGTTTAGTTTTCTATTTTTCCAACTTCCCCCCCCCCCAATAAAAGTACAGAAAATAGTTGTCAATGTTCTTTTAAAAAGTGACTGATTTAACCCAAGTGATCCCCAACTGCTGCAGGTATCCTGGCAGCTCCCAGCCGTCTCTGACCTGTAAGCTCTGTGTGCCACAGGGCTCTGGGCAAGGCTTGTGTTCTTCCACTCATTCCTGAAGGCTGAGCACATGCTGGGGCCTCATTCATACTCACTTTCAGCTCGCTTCATGTCCCATTCCCAGAGCACTTCATTTCAGAGAAAGGCTGATCTCCTTCCCTGGTACTTCCCGGGGCACTGGGAGCCCTCTTGGTGTGTGTGCTCTGCTTTGACTTCTGCTATTCAGGGCTTTTCAGGCTGTTAAACTAAGATGGTCCAATTAGAAAAGAGATGAACCAAGTTGTTTTACGGAGAGGTGTCTCCTGCTACTCACCATTTTTTGGTCTGTAGGTAATTATAGAAGTAATGAAGGTGCTGATTGCCTTAAGCAGGTGTGGTTTCCCTCACCCAAGTTTCACTTAAGTCAGCGTCGCTCTTTTCTCAATGAAACTTAGAATATTTGCAACAGTTTTGGAATTGATGCAATGTGGCATAGACGACATGCTGGAACCAAAAAAATATCCCAAGACAGAGGCTCTGGTAATCTAAAGAAATGTCCACTTGTTCCTGAGTTCACAATTATTCAATACTCTCATTAAGAATATGGATAATGTACTTAGAGAACAAGCTTATTCAATTTCCTAGCAGCATACATTTTGGAGAGGTTACAAGTTTGCTACAAGAGATTATCAAAATTAAAGCCCTGAGGACCTGGAGATATCTCCTGTTTTTTCAAACCACAATTCAATCAGAAACAGTGCAGGGTTCCACATAAGGATATAAATCAGCAACTATCTAAACAGGAGATGAAGAACTGGCTGAAGAGACCTTTTTTTCAGAAAAAACATCTGGGGATATGATAGATGGTAAGCTGAATGTGAGTTAACAGTACTGTACTGTCACAAAATAAACAGATAAACCCCAGAAGATCAGCAGACTGCAGAAGTGCTGCCCCACTGCTCTCATCCCCTTGGTGGCAGCACAGGCACTGACAACAGTACTCTAGATTCTTCATTTTTCCTCATTCCATCTCTCCTCCCCATCCCCTGAGCTCTCCAGGCCACAAGCTGTTCCAGCTCAACATTTCCTTAAGGTTGAAAAATTTAATGTTTCCAGAATTGCTGAGGGACTCTTCCACAGCAATTCTGTCATGGTATGAATTGTCAGGGTCTCACCCAGACCAACCTTTGCTGTCACGGGCTCTGTGCACCAGAGGAAGTGGGGGAGAAACCAGGAAGGTTAGGGAAGGTCAGTAAGTGTGACAGGAACTGTAAGGTCCAAACAAGATAAAGAGAAAACAACAGTGGTCAGGTGTCCAAAAGGCTGCTGCAAATAGAGGGAAGAGCTGCTCCCCATACACAAGTACAGGAAATAACAGCTTGAATTTCTCCCAGGAAGATTATGTTAGATATTAAGGAGAAGCACAGCAGTGACGGTAGAGATGTTCTGAGAGAGTTTGTCCAGCAAGGATGGGACTCCTCATCACCAAAGGTCTTTCAAGAACAGGTTAGACAAGCATCTATCCAGACTGATGTAGGTGGTGTGGATCGTGACTGCGGACAGGACACAGCAACAGCTGATTCCCAGAGATTCCTTCTACCTTATTTCCATACAGAAACGGAAATTTTGTAACACAGACGTTCCTTTCTTTGTTAGACCTTCCCAGTACTTGTTTCTAAAATGTATCAGGGAGGGAGGGAGGAAGGTAGGAAGGCAGGAAATAAGACAAAGAGAAGTGTTTGTCTCTGTCTCTGAAGGTTCTAAACATCATTGTGAAGAGGTAGAGTGAGAAACTTATTTCATGATTATTTTAAAAGTAATCAAAGGCAACAGCAGGGATGCTAAAAGACAGAGAAATATATAAAATATATATGTAATATTATAGGATACAAAATAATGAGTCATCAGAATTATCATCAACCATACTAATATTTTAGTCAATTCTGTTTAGCTTCATGGTAAGCTGTCTAGTTCTACCATGCCTTTACCTCCCCTTTTCCATCATCACCATCCCTCTCTACACTGTGTGCAGCAACAGCTGTGCACAAACGGCTTCAAACATCTGAGCAAAGACCAGAGCACTGCAAGCAGCAGCCACAATCCTCATCCTCTAACCAGGGCCAGAGCAGAGCTGCACAGTCTGAGAGGTTAGTAGTCAGACTTTGGTCCTGGAAGGGGAAGAGTTGGGAATACAGATTTGAATTTTTCAGAAGTGAATGAAATAGAGGAATTCTTGGTGGGTAATCCTGAGGGTACAGAGAAAAAGACCTATCAACAACTACCCTCAAACCAACGGCCCCCTAGTCCAGAAAGTGCATCTTCATGATATTTGGTGGTCAGAATGATGGCTTTGGGGTGCCTTTGGTAAGAGCATCTAGAATATTCACCTGCTGTCACTCACTGACAGAACAGAGCTGAGGGAACCACTGCTTCTTCCCAATGAGGGTGGTGAGGCCCTGGCACAGCTTTTCCAGAGAAGCTGTGCCTGCCCCATCCCTAAAAGTATTCCAGGCCAGGTTGGACAGGGCTTGGAGCAACCTGGTTTACTGGTTGGGCTGGAGAGTCCCTTCCTACTCAAACCATTCTACAATTCTCTGATTCTACGTATAATCAACAGCAACCATGTGACATCTAACCCTTTCAGATATAAGTTTATTGCACAACACTTTAAATCTTGGTATTCCTTCAGGATAGCTGCTAAAAATCCAAGTTCTGGGGTTTTGTGACTATTTTAATTTATTCTTATCAACACTGTCCTTAATGGTCCTTTGTGTCTAATGCTTATGCTTTGAAGCATTTCTACATACCTGTCACATCCACATTCACTCTTCCTTTTGTCAGACTAAACAAGTGAAACTGTTATTTGCCTTCTTAAAATTCTACCCATTTCTCATCATTCCATCTTTCCTGTCTGTCATCTTATATATCAAGAGTTCTATTATCATTATAGTGCAAGGATTCCATATCACCAGAGTTTTGTACCTTCTCAATATTTCTCATAGGCAGCTCCTCTTAGCACTGACTCTTCCCAGTCCTTGCAGGAGCCATCTCATTTCAGTTCCCACCAATGCACTCTTTTATAACACTGTTCTTATTGGCTACAGGTGTGGCCTGTTATCATCCGCTCTGCTCCTAATCTTTAGTAATTGGTTCAGCTGCAGCTCTTTTAGGGGATAAGATTACATTCTACACCACCTTCATTTACCCATGCCGTATCCCCCTACACCTGTCAGTCCCAGTTAACCTGGCTAGAACAAGGGCAGACAGAACTGTACCTCCATTGTCCAGGCCACATGCTCGTGTGCCATCAGGACTTTTCTCACAAGCAGAAATCTATCAAACCTCGCCAGGCTCATAGCTGCCTTCTACAATATCCTGACAGTGAACATGAGCTGAAGTACCAGGCTGTTTCTCCTTCTTAAGCACTGTCATTAGATCACTTCTGGCATGCAGTGCCTACTCCTGTGACAAGGCCCCAAGTGCATGGCTGTGCACTGCACTGTCACCAGATACCAGCTGGTTCTGTTTGTGTAGTTCACAGTCAAGCAGTTCTTCCCACATAACCTGTTCTCTTCTGCTTCAACAATACCAATTTGCATCAGCAGCAAATTTCATTATTACATTGCCTATTTTTGTGCCATGGGCATTAGTGAAAATATTAAATGTCACCCTAGAGAAATCCTGAAGAAACTGCAATGTCTTTTGTGTCTTCTTTACTGAGCTCCTTCCCTACTCTGCAGTTCTGCTTTTACCTGTCTTCTGAGTCCCAGCCAAATGTTCAGATCACACTGTATCAAAGGCTTCACTCAAGTCTGGACAAGAAAGACACTGATTCCTTTGTGAGGAATCAATCTACTTATCTGAGAAAGAGTACGTTAGTAAACTTAGGCTGCTTTTTCATACCACACATACCCTTCTCATGCTCAGTTATTTTGTCTTTCAGAAATAATTCTTGAGCCTTGCATGGACTGAGGATGAAGGTAATGCATCTGCCTAGAGTAGTCTCGCCCTTCTGCATTGTCAGAAAACCTACAGGATTTCCTATTTGTTTGTCAGAAGTCCATTACAGTTCATTTTGATTAATACTAGCAATGCTAAGAATTATCCCTATTCTCACTGAAAGTAATTTGAAAAGTGTCTATAGTTTAAGCAAATCAATAGTAAGTAAATATGGACTGAAGAGTGTATTCATAGGCAAAGCTGCTTAAGAATTGAGCACTAGGAGGCTGGAGAAAGGACAGAACCAAAGAAGGAAAACGGAGCAGTCTTGGCATGGACTGTCTCATAAATCCAGGTCCCACTTCAGCTGAACTGGAAGGACAATTAACAGGGGAATACAATCATGTCAGCCTTAGAACATGATGGAACTGAGAGCAAGCAATAGTGGTGATCATTACAAAAACTGCATTGCCAGACAAGGCAAAATGTCTTTTAAAATTATTTTATTTGGCAGAATAATTACAACAGTTACAGATTACTCCAAAAAGTCAAAGTTAATCTCAAACAGTACGTCATTACAGCAAACAATGGCTTTGGAAAAAAAACAATGGCAGCCAGTGGGAAATGGCAAATGTGACTTAGAGGCAATGTAGTAAAACATTATATGCCTGAAATTCTTCATAGGAACATAATTAGTATGTAATTTGTATGTAACATTACTGAAAAGTTATAAACAAGTAATAAAAACAAGTGGAAGGAAAATGACTACTATGGACTCCAAGGTGGGTTTTACATACAGATTTTTTTACCTCCTTCAAAGATCTAAAAGAGAGAAGCAAAATATTTGTAGATTAAATCCTCACACAAGAAGTTTTTGGAAAAGTTTCACAGCCAATCAGGAGAAAGGATAAAAAACTCAACTCAGCCTTAAATGTTAGACAGGAGATTTAATCTGGAAAAGATCTGGCTGGTGGAAGATAAATCCTGAGGTGGAAGAACTGTCCTGTGTGTGTAGGGCAGGTAGGATGGTTTGCTAATCCTTTCAGCAGCGACTCACCCAGTACATAAATCCATGTATGAAATCACAGGACCCTGAGCACAGCAGCTCGTGGTACAGGGACACGATTACAGCCCTTGGGGTCCAGCTGGACAATGAGCTTTGGCCAAGGCTCATCTGAGCAACTGAGCATTGCAGGGGTGGAACTGGCCTGGCTGCAGCACAGCACAGTGGTTTGTGTGCTCCTGTCCCTCAGCAGAGCACGGGCACAGCAGCTCCCAGCTCCCAGTTCCCAGTTCCAAGCTGCCTTTGGGCACAGCAGTTCCCAGTTCCAAGTTGCCTTTGGGCACAGCAGCTGGCAGCTCCCAGCTCCCAGCTCCAAGCTGCCTTTGGCCGGGGTCACCCGGCACACAGCGCAGCCATCCCGGGAGAAAGCACCTCTCAGCCACCAGGCACACAAGTGCTGCCACAAGTTACTTGTTAAATCAGCTTCAAAACGTGCAGAAGAAGCTAAGTTGAATCATTCTGGCATTCAGTGCTTTTCAAAACAGAGTTTACTTTGGAGAACTTCCAGGAGAGGGATGTGTTTGTGCAGGGCCATGAACTGTCAGAGGGAGAAGAGCTGAGTGTTGTACTTTGTGTCACATTCTCTGTCACACGCCACAATCCTTCCCCTTCTTGGGCTCCCTAGTTTCTGGTGCCTGAGAGTACGAGGAGGTTCAGCTAAGAACAATGTCGTCTCTGGCCTTGACAGTCTGCAGATGAAGCCAGCGGATGGAAATAGAAGAAGCACAGTGGAATAGAGCACACCAGTCATCCCAACGGGCGTGCCAGCTGTCTGGCTACACTTGTTTGGAACAGCCACCAAATTCCTACCCTCTGCACCCATCCTCAACACCTGTTCTCAGATCAATTTATACTCTGCCCGCAACTTGAAACCATAAAAACAACACACTTGTGGGAGATTTCAACTACCTTATTGTCTCTTGGGAAGTAACTATGCCTCCTTCTTCAAGGAGATTCCCTAGTGTTCTGATCCATATATCAGAATAGACAGCCCAGCTGGTATATATACATATGATACAGTAACACCAAATGCTAACTGTAAATATTATGCCAAATAATAAAACATAAATGTCTGCTAAGGTTATAGAGAGAAAGGCTTTCTAATTTATTGTGAGTCTGAGATACCATGAAAATAAAACAGTATTTCTTTAAATCCTTTTAGTTCCGATCTTGGACATTAATCTCCAGTAGGGTATTTACCTAATCTAAACAAGAATGAAACAAACCTAAAAAATTAGTGAAAAGTTTATGTAATGGAAAGTTAATCACTAATATTCCAATACTAAGAAATACAGGGAGCTAAGAAATATTCCAACACAAAAAAAGCTTGTCATATTTCTGTTCTTCAGAAAAGGTTCTTCTGTCTATCGCATAATTTACTCCTTTTCTGCTGCATCTGATCTTTAGCAACTCTTCCACTTGGCTGATTTTATTTTAGTGGTTACTCATTTTTTCTTATCTTCTGTTTCTCCACCTCCTTCTATTCGACTCAATCCTTCCTCTCCCCAGTTCAAGCTCCTGCTGTTGCACATCACAAAACTGCAATTCTGTCTCTTCTGAACTTGGCAAATACTTTTTTTTTTCACTCTGATTAAATCCTCTTGGAATGCCACAGGCAAAAATTTGCTCTGAAATTGTCTCTATTCAGTACAGATACTGCATGTAGATAAGGGCCCAATTCTGCATCCCTCTGCATCCCATCAGCCTTATGCATTTGCTGATTTTACCCTGCCCTGCGTCCACTTTGCCATGCAACCCCAAGATGCTTTTTCTCTTCCACAGTGCTGCAAGGAGTCAGCAGCTCTTTGTAAGAAATTATTTAATCAAAATCAGTTCCAGACCTGCATCTCTCTCCTGTTATGGCCTTATTGTAAGGCTTATGATCTTCCCTTACACTTCAACTCCATTTGTCTATCAAAAGAAAAAACCTCTTGCCTGCCTGCAGAAACAAAAGGTCTCTGACATTTCAAACCAGACAAAGCCCTAAAGAACACCCCCAGAAAATTACTGTTCTGTCTGGCAGCTGGTGAAGAATGGACCACATATAACTCCAATAATTATTATTTCAGTTCCTCATCCTGTTGCAGTCTCCCTGTAGCAAAGCATGTGAGAGAGCAGGAACATGTGAAATGCTTTTTCTGCCATTTGCCTGTGGCTGGAGGGCAGAAGGCCTTCAGTCCCTCTCTTCAGGCTGATGAAGCTGTGACACATTCTCCTGATTCCTGCAGCAACGGTGCCGTATCTGCTGCCAGACTGACAGCCTCCTCTCCTTCCTCCAGAAAGCTTCTGAACACCCACGCTGTTAGAGATGCTCTCTCTGGTCCCTTTTCACCCTGAACATGCACGAATTCCAGGGTAAGTGACACCCCACAGGATGGGAGTGCTATGATGGCTGCAGCCTTTAGGACGCTCCAGGAAGGGCAGGCTGGGGGTGAGGAGGAGGAGCTGCCCTTCATCCCTTCAGTGTGTGGCTGGAGCACACAGAGCTCCATCTGGGGATGGACAGAGCATGAGGGGAGAGCCTGCAGGCCAGAGTTAGGATCAGAGTTATCGGCTGGACCAGCCATGGTAGGTGCCTGCTGCACACCACCTGCTGAGGGAGAAATAGTGAGACCACAGACAGCAGGAAAAAGCCCCTGTCCACAGTCTCTGGGCTTCATGGAAGATTTCAACCACCCCAGTATCTGCTGAGGGCATAACAGAGCATGGCACAAGCAATCCATGGGGCTTCTGGGTCACACTGACCATAAACTCCCAACATGGGCAACTGAGGAGCCGACACAGAGAGGCATTCTGCTGGACATGGAAGAGCTGGTCAGGAATGTGAAGGTCAGAGGAGCCTTGGCTAGACCATGAGCTGGTATTTCAGGAACATGAGAGGATAGACCAGGGTAGAAAACAATCAATCAATTGGAAAGAACAGAGTTCCAGGAGATCTGGTTGATTTTCAAAGATCACCTCCTCCAAATTCAAGACTGGTTCATCCCACAGGCAGGAAATGAATCAAAAGCAGCAGGAAGCCTGCATGCATGAACAAGGAGCTCCTGACTGAGCTGAAGCATTACAAGAGGCAGAAGCAGGGACAGGTGACCCAGAAGGAATACAGAGACAGGGTCCATGCAGGGATGTCATCAGGATAACAAAAGCCCACCTGGAGTTGAATCTAGGGAGGAACATGAAGGGAGGACAGAAAGGTTTTTACAAATATTTCAGCAGTCAAAGGCAGATATTTGAGAATGGAGGCTTACTGGGGAGGGGATTTGCTGAGAATGAACACAGAATGAGTTGAAGTTCTGAATGCCTTCTTTGCATCTTTCTTTATTGGCAAGATTGGCTGTCAGGAATTCCAGGCTCCTAAGACCAGCCTGGAGCAAGGAAGACAAGATTAGGGAATGTTTGAAGCAGATGGACATCCACAACAGGTGAACAGGTTTTTACTTAGAAAAGATTGCCCAAAGAGCAAGTTCACTCCGTCACTGTAGATATTCAGAAGATCACTGAACTTGGTAGTCAGCAAATTGCTCAAGCTGACCCAGCTCTGAGATGGGAGGTTGGAACACACAGTCTCAAGAGGTCCTTTTAAACTTCAACCATTCTGTGATTTTATGATTCTACTCAGGAAAGACTTAAGCATGACAAGTAACTCAATCAACTTGCCCAATCAACATGTGGTGAATTTGTATGAGGAACCACAGCCTGGAGACTGGAGCTGAAACAAGGCAAGGACAAAGCACCTGGAGTGCCTTTACCTGCAAGCATATATGCTAGTCCAGCAGCAGCAACTGAAAGTGGTTTTTGCCTTAAAAGGTACATATTAGGGAGCAAAACAATGTGCTAATGAAGGTAAGTAATGCATTTCTGTTTTGCTATCCTTTAATGCAGGACTGGAAAGAAACTATTGGAATGAAAAGCAGGCTGTTGATGAAAAAAACTGAACACTGCTTAGTAATACCTACACACAATATAGAAATGCATTCAAAATGCTGCTTCTAAAATAGTTTTCTCAGTTGATCACTTTGAAATTATCACTGTTCCATTAGTGCTTCTGCATCCCATGCCTCATATTTAAAAAAGATGAAAACATCAAACTATGCTTCAATCCTGCTTCTGGTGCCAAATATGAGTTGGCTCTCTTAGAAAAGAATCACAGTGGGTTTAGAAAAAGTGGTGCCTGTTATACATAATTTGCTTACTTTATTAGCAGTTCTTATGTGGTGGATCTAGTGCAGATAGGCCTGTCAGTATCTCTGCATAATTCTCCTTTTAGACACCAGAAGGGGCTGCTGAGAGGCAGACTCTTTGCATATACGCTGTTTCCTGTTTTTTCAGATCTGTCTGTCCACAGCTTTGAAAGAATCAACATCAAACACTCTCTGATGCCTCTCTGGGTAGCAAAAATCCTACTTTCCTTATGGGGAGCTGCAAAGAACTCTTGAATGCTGGCAATTAGCAAGGAACTCCCCAGATGAAACAACACTGCCCGATTAATCAGTTTTACACAGGGAGCAGGAACACTTCCAGTTCACTCCTCCTTGTCAGCTAGAGGATCAGAGCACCTGAATGTGCCCACAGCCTCTGCTCCAGGGAGGAGCAACACGAGCCGGGAGCCTGCGCTGAGGAGCTCTGCACAGCCCTCCTCGAGCACCCCTCTGCTCCATTGCCATGGGAACAGATAGATGCCTTCCTGTTGCCAAGGAGACAGCCACTGCTCTTGGAGACTGTGCCCAAAGCATTTCAGCATCTTTAAGATCATAAAGAGTTTTACACAGTCATAATCACCTCCCCCAGTTAAGCACATCAATCATTCTTCCATTCCTGTTTTCAGAATATGTTTTAAGCATTTTGCTATAATATGTCAGATTATCCCTAATATCTGGTTTTGATATCAACACTTAAAATGACATTGTCAACCTACACACCTCTGCGTGCCTGTCTTTTCTCCTGCTGCTCTTTCAATTCACTCTCACTGATCTAATGTGCAATAAAACGGATTCCCTCCTCTACATAGGCTTCCTGTGGTCTAGAACTGCACTTCCAGAAAAGCCAGCCGGCAAAAGGCAGCGTCCATCTCTGCTTTGTCTTTGCCACCAGTTTTAGCCAGAACCTGTCTGTAAAATCAGCCGGCTCTGTGCGCCGGAGGCCCTTGGCAGCAGCAGCGGCAGCGGCAGCAGCGGCAGCACCACACACAGCAGAGGCGGCAGCCGGAGCGAGAGCAGCTCCCGCAGCAGGCGCAGCTCGGACACGGCTGCACAGCCCGGCTCAGCCCGGACACGGTCCTAGCAGGTCCGCACAGCCCGGCTCAGCACGGACACGGTCCTGGCAGGTCCGCACAGCCCGCCTCAGCCCGGACACGGTCCTGGCAGGTCCGCACAGCCCGGCTCAGCCCGGACACGGTCCTGGCAGGTCCGCACTGCCCGGCTCAGCCCGGACACGGTCCTGGCAGGTCCGCACTGCCCGCCTCAGCACGGACACGGTCCTGGCAGGTCCGCACTGCCCGCCTTAGCACGGACACGGTCCTGGCAGGTCCGCACAGCCCGGCTCAGCCCGGACACGGTCCTGTCAGGTCCGCACTGCCCCGCTGCGGCCGCCTTGGCCAGGTCACCGGGGGGGAGCTCCTGCAGCACGGGACCTGTGTGGAGGTGGGATCTGCATTGCAGCCATGCAGGAGGAGCAAGGCAGTTCCCTGGGCTGCAGGATGTACTGCTGGTGCCACCCAAGCCCGTTTCACATTCTCTCTCCTCCCTCACCCAAGCCTTTTCCCCATCCCTCTGAAAAGACTGCACTGATACTTAAGATTAGCAATTTGAGGAGGAGTGTCAGCTGAAACAGGGGCCTCCTGCTCCATATACCTGATGTGGGGAAGGAAACCCTGCTAGAGTCTGAGCTCAAAGGATCAGTGGACAGCACGCCTCACAATGGGAAGCCTGGTGGCGTTCCTGGCAGCAGAGGGACCCCTTCTCTCCATGCCTTCATCCCATGCCTCAATTTACTGACCGAGTGCACTGCAGTGCCCTAAGAGTGAAGGGAACATGGTCCACTTACGAATCACAGAATACAAATACAGAATCAGTTAGGCTGGAAAAGACCTTCAAGATCATCAAATACAACACACATCCAGCACTGCCAAGTCCACCACTAAGCCATGCCCACAAGTGTCATGTCTACATGTCTTTTCCCTCCAGGAACGGTGACCCTGATACTTCCCTGAGAAGCCTGTGTTGGGGCTTCAGAACCCTTTCAGTAAATAAGTATTTCGCAACCACTTGAACCCGTTCTCCAGGCTGAGCCCCTTCCCAGCTCCCTCAGCCCCTCCTGGGGCTCCATTCCCTGCCCAGCTCCGCTCCCTGGACACGCTCCAGCCCCTCCAGGTCCTTCCTGTTGCCAGGGGCCGGAGCTGCCCCAGCACTGGAGGTGGCTCAGCAGGGCCAGCACAGGCACAGGCCCTGCCCTGGGGCTGGTACGAGCCAGGTGCCATTGGCTCCTGCACACCTGGGGGTATCCCAGCTTACCTCCAACTGAAAAAAAACCCCAACACCCAAAATACTTTGTGCTAGTTTTAAGCCTGTTGCTTCATAATTTCATCACATGCCTGTATCTTCTATAAATTCTAAGTCCATTTTGCTTTATCTTTCCTCAGTTGTGGCTGATGATCTCTAGCACTTGTACCTTCATATATCACTTCTCTAAAGAATTCTCACATGCCTCCTCTGATGGAAATCTCTCCACCTTTCACTATCCTCATCACTTTTTCTAGAATTCCTCTTGTTCTACTAGTCACTGCATCTTAAGGGATATGAAACTCCATTCTCTCTTCACAACATAGGAGAGCCACAGATGTATACAATATTACAACAGTAACTTCAGCTTTGTTAATTATTTTCCTGTAATATCTAATATCAAAGTTTCCATTTTAATCACTACTGTTAAGCTCGGGTTTACAGAGAACTCTCTATAAAGATGCCAAGATTACTTTCCTGAGCTGAAAGAGATCATTTTAGCAATGATGTGGCTACATTAGCAGGCTTATTTTCTTTATGCACTTTACATATAAATTTATTCTGCCATATTATCATCCAGTTTTGAAACACTCTTCCCCAATCCTAAGAGACAGATTTAGGTTCTGCTGCACCAAATAATGTTGCATTATCATCTAATTTTGTTGCTTCATTACTTAGACCTTTGGAAATCATTAATCATACGCTGAGCACCAATGGGGAACCAAAAAAGCACAGAAACACAACATTTATTCATCCTTCCACAGCCACCAAATCAGCACCTCCTGGTGTCCCAGGGATTGCTCTAATCCAGCTCAGATCTCCTGAAAGCCATGCCTGCAGTTTCCTAAAGGCTCATCAGTCAGTGCAAGTCTGCTCTTGGGCTTTGTCACCATTATCCCTTGACTAACAGCCTAACAGGGTCTCTCTTTCTCTGTAGCACTTTCCCCATTTACTTATTATCCCCTTTGCATGGAGAACCTCCTTGACCGCCTAACCTTAAAGAGGAAAAGGTGTTGGGGCTCATTTGTGTCCTTTTTTGAGGACACAAATGGTCAGGTGAGTTAGCCCTCACCTAACTCTCACCTTGCACTACCCTTACATTCCTGGCAAAATTCAGCAGAAAGTGTAAATGGCTGCCCCTGGGGAAGGACAAGGCACCAGGATGTGCCCAAGAGCAGTTTGTCAGACAAAGACCCCGAGCGGAACCCGCAGGGCACCTGGGCTGCACCAGTGCCAGGAGGGGATCCTGCCCCTCACTGCAGCGTGGGGAGGCCACAGCTGGAGAGCTGTGCCCAGCAAGAGAGACAAGGACACACTGGGGAGTGCACACCAGAGCTGTGAACCTGACAAAGGGACTGGAGCATCTCTCCTGTGAGCACAGGCCAGGAGTGCTGGTACTGCTCAGTCTGGAGAAGGCCCATTAATGTATATAAACTCCATGCAAAGGGATGGATCCAGGCTCTTTTCAGTGGTGACAGCATCTGATGCCACAGGCACAAACTGAAACACAAGAGGTTCCCTTGGCACACCAACAAACAGTGTTCTACAGTGAGGGTGACAGGTTGCAGAGTCTCCCAGCTTGGAGATATTGAAAGCCTGTCTGGACATGGTCCTGGGCAACCAGTTCTGCTTGATGACCTCCAGAGAGCCCTTGCAACCTCAACCATTGTATGAGTCACTGCTTTTTCTTACTGCTTACAATGAGTTTTCTTTATTGACTATCTACTTCCCTTGTTAGCTTTTATATTCTTTGGAAACCTGACTGAGAGCCATTTTCAAAACATTGAAATGCAATATGCTGACAAGCCCACTTTTATTTACATGACCTATAAAAGAATTCTAATCCTAATAAAACAGGGACACAATGGAGAATAGAATAAGAACATAACAGACCCATGAGGCACACGTGTTTGTCTCTACAGAAGACACGGTGACTCCTTACCTGCAGTGGCACACTTACACATCAAGTCTTCAGACAAAAAACAGGACTCCACTAATTACAACTTTGTGTGCAATTTACATTGTTAAAGATATTAACAGGTGAGGATGGCTGCAGCACTTGAGAGAAGCATTCACTCAGAAAATAAAATTTGATGGAGTTATGAAGAGCTTGACAGAAGACATTACAGAACACAGTATCAGTCAGTACTGGCTTTTTATCACACTGCAGCCACTGCTGGTCACATCTCTAAAAGCATACAGCAGAATTATAACCATACAGATATAGAAAGACTACATTCAAAGTAATCCTCTTATGGAGAGGAGCTGAGGCAGAGTGCCTGTTTATATTGCAGAGGAGGGGGAAAATATAGAGAACAAAAATTGTCACTGTGATGAAAGGAGCACATTATCTTGTAACAAAAGAACTTGAGGATCACCAACAAAAATGGAGGACTAAGTTCAAAATGAATTAAATGTTTTTCATGTAAGATAGGCAGCCTGGGGCACAAACTGACGTAGGACTTGCCAAGAGACACTGAAGATGCAAAAAGCAGTAACTAGATAAGGAGCATCCACTTTTCTCAAATTTGTAAACCACTTGGCAAAGCCTGTATGTGCCAAATGCCCAGAAGACACACGCCACCATTTACTTCGGAGGATGGTGGAGACTGAAAGGACCAGACAGTCCAGAGCAAAGCGATGACAGCAGATATTTCTCAGGTGCCCTGTCTCAGGGCACACTGCCCTGGTCCCCTAGCTGGTCTGTGCACATCCCAGGGAGATCTAGGCATAGATCTGTGCTGTTCTTAGCAGTCCACACTGGTTCACTTCCTTACCAAGATAGGTCTGGACTACCGAGCACAAAACTGGCACAAGAATTACTCACAAACCACATACAGATACCGTTGGACTAGAGACTTTGATTCATACAAGAATGCTAAGAGAACAAGCAGAGGGGTGGCATGGCCTTCAGGGCTTCAAATCCTTCTTTGCCCCAAGTCAGCCTTGATCTGCCAAAACCCTTCTTAACAGATATTTTTCCAAGTTCTTAAACCCTGCACTGGTAGAAGGTCTACAAGCAGTATGTCACATTTAAATTCCCAGTGGTTAACCAGCCTGTCTTTGTGGAAGGTATAAGGCTCACAGTAAGGACCAATGGAAATCAATTAGTGCTCAGTAAAATATGGGTGTCATATCATCCAAAAGCTTCTTTTAGTATAAGATCTATTAATGTGTAAACAACCATGATCAGTGTGGATCAACACCTGGCTTCATGGCTGAGGTTGGTGACTGGCTTCTCCAGCCATGGATGTTCTTTGATGAATACAGATTACTGAGGAGAGACAGGATTCACCATCAGCCAGTTCCCTGAGGACCCTGGCACGTGTTTCATCAGGTCCCATGGACTCCTGTATGTACCTGTTCCTCAGGTGGTTTAGGTCCTGATCTACTCCTACAGTGGGCAGGGCTTCATTCCCCCTGTCCCTACCATGACATTCAGGCACTCCAGAGAGTTGGGAAGAGCAATTACAAGTGAAAACTGAGCAGGAAAGAAGTTGTTGAGTACCTCAGCCTTCTCCATTTTGGTCATCGCCAATTCTCCATCTCATTTATTGGGGGAACAGATGCTGGCCATGAGGGCTGACATCCCAGAAACAGCCTGTGTCCTGGGCTGATCCCCCAGCACAGACAGCAGGTATGGGGGGGATTATTCCTGTTTGCACTTGTCAGACCTCACCTGTGGCCCACAGTACAAGACAAACATGGATCTGTTGGAGCAAGCCCAGAGGAGGCCACAGAGGTGCTCTGAGGGCTGGAGCCCCTCTGCTCTGGAGATGGGCTGAGAGAGGCAAGAGAGAGGAAAAGGCTCCAGGGAGATTTTCTTGTGGCCTTCCAGTACTTAAAGGGGGCTTGTAAGAAAGACAGAGAGAGACCTTTTACAGGACAAGGGACAACACTTTTAAACTGCTGTTTTAAAAAGCGCAGTTTTAGATGAGACCTAAGGAAGACATTTTTTACAATGAGGGAGGTGAAATGCCTGAACACAGCTAGGTGATCTGTGAGGGTCCCTTCCAACCCATACCATTCTGTCCCTCTGTGACCCACAGTGAATGAGCTCTGTACTTTCTCCTGCAACTGCTAAGATTGGCCCCTGTCCACAGAGTGATCAGCCTGCCAGCCCATTCAATTACTATGTGCTTACCCCTGTGATCTCAAGGAACAAACAAGAATAAAATCCCTCAAGTAACCTTCCAGTATGTCCTCTCTCTATCGTGAAAATGGAAAGCTTAAAAATCTGCAAGTAACATTTTAAAATAATTCCTCACTGGTCTCACAGCTGCAAACACAGCTCTTCTGTTCCATGTAGACACCACCTTTCAACTGGAAATTCTGCCGTTGCCATGGATCATAGTATTTGCCAGGGGAAAATGACTGGTTTAATTCTTTAAAATTAATACATTCATAAATTTTCAATATCATACTTTGTTGGGCCTCGCCATTTCACCAAGTCAAGTTTCTTTCACATCATAGACTCATAAAACATTAAGGGGTTGGAGTGGACTAAAAGATCATCTAGGCCAGAGCCCCTCTGCCCTGGGCAGGGGCACCTCCACTGGACGAGGCCACTCCAGGCCTTATCCAGCCCGGCTCTGAGCACTGCCAGGGCCAGGCATCCACAACCTTCCTGGGCAACGTGTGCTAGTGCCTAACTACCTTCATAGCAAACATTTCTTCCTAATATCTAACCTGAATTTCCCTTCTTTCAGTTTGTACCTGTTACTCCTTTTCCTATTACTGCAGTTACTGACAAAGAATCCCTCTCCAGCTCCCCTGCAGCCCCTTCAGACACTTCCACACACCCTTCTCTTCCCCAGACTGAATAGCCCCAGCTTTCTCCACAGGGGAGAAAGGGAGCCTGTCTCGAGAGGGGAGTTGCTCATCAAAAGCATACTTGCAAATCAAAGGCCACATGCTGAAAAGGTAAGTTTACATGATTTCCCACTTCAATGCAATAGCTGTGCATATTGCACCTGTAAATGTAAAAATATATAACTGGTAAATTGTGTTTTCTTCTCTGCAGTTTAGGATCTTGAAAGGAGCTGAACTACCTTTAAACAAGTAATTTTAAGAAATTTATTCACAGGCAGAGAGTAAGTGTGCCAAATTTGGGGGTAAAAAAGGTAAAAAAGACAGTGTTGAATAGAATCTTACACTGATGTTCTTGGAGCAGGCAAATTCTTCAGTCTAGCTAAAGCCTTCAAGCTAGCTAAGGCTAGTTCTGTTCAGGGAGAAATATTTCTATCCCTTGCTTTGGGCACTGATCACGGACAGACACAGACACCATCTGTTCCACACTAGTACAGAAAACAGAGAAGGCTACAGGACTCTAGGAGGCCAGAAAGGAAAGGATTGGAAGTTTGTCTCTCAAACTCTGAAACCTGTGAATGCAGAGTTTTTTAAAAAATGAAAGGAAAACTAAAACAGCTTTCTATAAAATTCACGAGGTTCTTGTCCAGCACAAAGCTGCCAGTACAGAAATGACAGTGTCATTGTCACTTCCACATCTACTCAGTGAATATTGGAAACAACTGACAAGGGCACCTCAGGTTGTCAATTCACACCTCACTTGACGACCTCTGAGGAACATTTCCAGAACAAGACCTATTAGCCAATGTTTGCATTATGAAAACACTATGGAGAGTGTGCACAGTGCAGCCTTGTGAGCTGGATGTAAAGGCACATCAATTGTAGATACCTGCTTGCTTCCATGTACCCAGGGCATTTCTGTATAAATGCAAAACCTGGATAACTCCCCTGGTATAACACCCGAACTCCTAATCCTTCACAGTTTAAATTAAGAACCATTCAATTCCTCCAGCTGCATCTTTCCAGAAAAGATAAGCTTCCAGAACGCTGTTCAATTCAAGGAGAGACCACCAAATTCTAGGTGTTAGCCCAAGCACTCTGCTTGGAAACCACAGTGGCAGCACTGGGCAAGGAGATAGTGCTGGGTGATGAAGAGAACAGAATGTCAACATGAACATCTTCATCAAAAAACTGAAGGAGTTTTCACGCACAAGCCCTTCCAATTCCAGTGAGAATTGTTATAACCTAGGCTGTTTTATTTCCAAAGCAAAATAGTATGCATGTCTTCTACCACACAATTTCCACTACCAGTGAGGTGACCTGTGTAGGCTGTGAAAGGTGAGAAGTCACCAATCCAGGAGTGGCAAAAACAAAAGTCCCCTGCAGCCTTGCTGTGTACTGGCTGGGAAAACAGACAGGTGGATATTCACAGTGGAAGCAACAGGAAGAATGTAACTAATGGTAGAAAATGAGGATGTGAGTGGCAGATTTGGGCACCTTATCATGGAGATGACCAGTGCCCATCCAGCAACAGCAGGTACTGATGAAGTCTTCCTAGCTGGGAAGAGCTAATTTAAACCTGCACTGAGAAGCATGGGAACCCCACAGATCAATAACCACCTGACAAGAACTAATCATGTTTACTTGTGGCAAATGGAGTAATGAATTACCACAAGGAATACCTGCTACTCCTCCTCCTCCTCTTAGCAACTGCATCCTCCAATGTCACTTCCTCTGAGCCAGTCCTCTCTGCCAGATCAGCATCTTCCTGCCAACACTAGCACAAACTATCATACAAGTAACTGGCTACTCAAATGACCAGTTTATGTCAGCAGCAGCAAGCTGGCATCTTAGCATTTATTTCACAACACGGTATTTCCCATATGCCCAAAGGCAAACATTTTCCCTCCCCAGTCCAAAGCACAGAGATGTCCTTCCTGACTAAAACAGGTCACTTTTCAAAGAGCTAAAACCTACCTGTATCAGACAAGGCAGCTGAACACCTGGAGTCACATCTGTGTAGACCAAGAGGAAGCAAGAAACTTATCCTGTGGATGGAGCAGGAGACCAGATATTATGTCATGGTGAATTAGCAGGAGATGTTCTCATTGACCTTAAGCAGGAACAGCTCTAAGACAGCAGGCTGAGGATGCATTTGGATCCAGCTCTGAAAAGAGAAAGTACATACTGTGTGAGAGGAAAATAACATACAATAAAAATAACATTTCCTAGAACAGCATAAACCCGTGTGACACTTCATAAGCAGCCCAACTTGCGGAAAAAGAGAGGGGGGAGAAGAGCAAGAAAGGGAAGATGAGACTGACATAGCAGTTTGGGACTTGTCTGGGGACTGTGCACACAGGTGCACGGCCAGGCTGCCAGGACAGCAGCCCAGGCACTGGCCCATCCATGTAGGCTCTTCAGTTTCCCCACAGGACCCACCTTGTATTTGTGGAGTCTGGAAAGAACACAAAGGTTACTGCTTGCCTATAACCTGTCAACCTATTGAGCAGGCTTTGATAAGAACCACAGGGTGGGTAGGACTGGAGTGGACCCCTGGAATTTGCCTGTCCCAAGAAGCAAGGGTATTGTCTCACACAGAGGTTCACGACCTGGGGAAAGCAGGCCAGTTTAAGAACATTAACCAAGTCAGTTTGCTTTCATCCTTAAAAAACCAATTCCTTAAAGAACTCAAAATCCACTCCTACCAGAACACTCCAGCATTTTATCAAGCACCATTAGCTGCCCAAGTAGGTTAAGGAGAGTGTGGCAGACTGGAATAAAATTAATGATCCTACATATTTAGGGCATAGTCAGGCAGCTTCAGTGTCTGCATGCTATGATAGCTCCCAAAGAAGACAAACCAGGCTAAGAAGGAAAAGGGATCTGTTCCATGGGAAGAGTTGAGGCAGCTGCACCTGCACATACAAAGCCCTGCACAGCAGCTCCTGGCAGCTCTGTACTGTAGCTGATGAAGAAAAGCAGCACTACAGCAGAACAGGTGTGAGCACCAGCACACAAAGCCTTCTCAAGCATAAGCTCACACCTAGACATGCAAATAGAAACCACTGCTCAAAGAAGGGACAGGCAAGAAAGGGAAGTATGAGCATTGCAATGCCAGCCTGGGCAGTGCCAGGCAGCATGAGCAGAGTGGATAACTCCACCAGGGACAGGACCAAGGCTCTGCATCTACTAGGGTCAAGAAAAGGGAAGAACAAAGGGCAAAAAGAAGATAATGGTGAATTCTGCTGGAACAGAGCTGTAGTCAAGGAAGGACAGAGCCCAGGCAGGCAGGGGCTGAGGCAAACACTGCAGTGGAGGCAGCGCAAGTGAGAAGGGAGAGTGCAGGAGGTACAGAAAGGAACATTACTGCAGCGCTGAGGAGAAGGAGGAGAGCAAAGGCTGAGTGTCCTCACCCTGCCTTAGGGGCAAGGCCAAGCTGCAAGTTCCTCCTCACAGAGAGCTCAGCTCGTTTGGTTGGTGGTGTCCCCACGGAAAACAGCAGATTGTTGATTGCTCCTGAGACAACACCAAGGCACTGGTTATTTTCAGAAGCTGCAGGACTTCCTTGGATGGGTGGTAGGGTGAAGTCTCCAAGAAGGGCAGTGCTGACAGCACCAGGCAAGGATAGGGCACACTCTCCCAGATCATGCTAACTGGTGAATGACGTTGCTTGCTCCTCAGTCCCCCATTTCAGTTCTACCTCAGTTTCTCCCAGCAGCAACTTCCACACAGGGATCCTCCACAGGCCATGGTGATGGAGGGAACAGAGAAGAGTTCAGGCTTCAGGGAACAGGAGGGAGGGAAGGACCAGCAATCTCC
Organism: Agelaius phoeniceus; assembly: GCF_051311805.1. Lineage (NCBI taxonomy): Eukaryota > Metazoa > Chordata > Aves > Passeriformes > Icteridae > Agelaius > Agelaius phoeniceus. The sequence goes on from NC_135265.1 coordinate 89,809, forward strand.
AGCAGCAAACTCCTGGTGCCAAAGTGAGATGGTTCGCATGTGTGGGAAGTCAGGAGATACTCCAGAAGGCCATACAGAGCATCAGTCTCCCACAGACACGGATCTGTTAGTCCTTAGAGAGTATCTTGAACCATGTATCTCCCTCTGAAGATAGAACTGAGAGGCATCTCAGAGGCAGCAAATCTTAGAGGCAGTATCTTAGAGGCAGCAAATACACTCTCTCAAAAGCTGCCATCTCCTGTGTGAAGGCTGTTGTTCCTGGAGCACCAGAGACAGAAGTCAGTTAGATGCAGGGCAGCGCTGGGTGTTAAGAAGAGGACCCTTCTCTCCAGAGGATGGTTGGACCATGTCAGGGCAGGATGGACAAATCCAGTCTCCCTCGGTAAAGTCAGTCCCTGCTAAAGGAGACCCTCCCGAGGGGGCCTGCAGACCACATTCGGGAGCGGTACACGAGCACTGGGCTCCCCCTTTCCGCCTGCCCGTCCGAGCGAGCCGAGCTCCTGCCAGGCAGCGAAGCCGGGGGGCTCGGCAGGGGCCGGCGGGGCCGCACCGCCTAAAGCCGAGTCCGCGGGCAGGATCAGAGAGCGAGGCAGGGCCAGGCTGCTCCGGCCGCGGCTCCACGAGCGAGCGGCGGCGGAGGAAGACGGCACCTCCGGGCGGTACCGGCGGCGCAGGGTCCGCCCGGACTCCGCCAGGCTCCGACCGGGCGAGCACTGCGGGCAGACCCCGGGCGGGAGCGGCAGCGGCGCTGCCCGGGGTCCGTGCCCGGCCCTGAGGCACCGCCGGCGGGGGCGCCCCGCAGCTGCCCGGGGCTGGGCCGGGGGCCCGAGGCGGCGCTCACCGTCCCGTCCATGCTCCGCTCCCGTCCGCGTGCGGAGCGCCTGCGCGGCGCTGCGGAGAGCGGCCAGGGACCGTCGGTAAAGCGCATCTCACCCGCCGCGCCGGGGCTGAGGGTCCCGCACCGGGAGCCCGGCCCCGGCCCCGCTGCTGCGGCGGGAGGGCGGCGCAGCCGCGGCCCCTTCCCCGCTCCCAGCCCCGCGGGGGCGGCGCGGCACGGAGCTCCTCCCGGGGACAGGTGGGTGCGGCGCTCACGCCCTCCCAGCCCCGCGGGCCGCTCCGGCTCTGCCGCTTCGACGGAGCTCGAGAGAGGGACGGACCGGCTTTTAGGTCCGCCGCCGCCAGGGTCCCCAGCCCCGCCGCCCCTGCTTCCGCCGCCACAGGCATCCCCTTCTCTCCCCGGCAGCGCCCCGCAGCACCGCCGGAGCCCCCTCGCTGTGGCAGCCCCCAGCCCCGCACCCGCCGCCCCGCACTCACCGCCGCCCCCTGCCGCCCCCGCCGCCGCAGCCCCGGCGCTCTCGCAGCGCTCCGGCCGCCGCCGCAGCCTCCGCGCGCTCCCCAGCGCCGCCTGGCGGCCCCGCTCCGCATCACCCCGGGCCGCGGGGCCCGACGCAGAGCCCCCGCCCCGCCCGGCCCGGCCCGGCCCGGCCCTGCCCCAGCGCGGCCCGGAGCGCTCTCGAGCGCTACCGAGCGGGGCTCGCACCCACAGCGACCGGGCCGGGAAGCAGTGAGAATTCCAGTGGCGATGGGGACGGGAGTAGCAGGATGAGAGAGCAAACAGGCCAGGGTGCTCCGAGGCACGTCCAGTCCTTCAAACTCAGAACCGGCCCAGAGCAGCGATCCACCATCCACACGCTTTGCCTTGGATTCGGGAGCTGGTGGCTCCCGGGAGGGTGAAGATGAGGGTCCTGGGCCTGGCGGGCTACGGGTCTGAGGCGCGGTGTCAATTGTAACAGAAAAAGGAAAATTGCTTCTTAAACCCTCGGGGGAGATCTCTGCGACAATGCACTTTGACAGAGCGGTGAGAAGGAACCCTCAGCGTAACTTGCAAAGCCCTGCAGTCCATGGGGATGAGGGAAGTTCGGACAGGATGAGCACTGACAGTGAATGCTTTGGAGTGATGCTCCAAGGAGCTGTGAGGAAGTGGTGAAAGGACTGAGCTCCATCTGCAAGGAGCCAAGCAAACCTGACTGCTCAAAAACAGTGCAAGTCTAAAAGATGAAGTAAAATATTGTAAAGATCACAAGGTGGATTTAAGTCTTAGTGGGTGTTTTTAAGGAGGGACTGTACACATGCTTTTGGCTTTTTCACTACATTTTCTGTGTCACATTTTCAAGCTTTTTCCGACGGTTATTTGTGCCAGGAAAACACTGTTGCAAATGCAAAATGAGCTTCTGTGGTACCTGTCACCAGAAAATTGCCCCCTTTGAGAATCCATGAGCAATGGTTCAGCATGCATGCTGGGAAGATAAGGTAAGTGCCGAGTACACGCAGGAAAGAGCTCATAATGGGAGAGGGCGACTGCCTTGGCTGAAGTACAGGTCTGGGGAGTGGTGAGCTCTGGACAGGGGGCATGAAAGCATCTGGTATGGTGGGGTTCAGGCCACGACCCCTGGCTTGAGACCAAGCTGGCAGCTGGCACCTGCACATGCTCTGCAGTGCTGTACAGAGTATTTCCCAATGGATGTGCGACAAGGCAATGCTCCAAGCCAAACAGAAGACAGCAAGCTCCTATGAAAAGAACTCTTTGTGCTGGAGTTGAGAATGGAGGAGTATGCTGGGCAAGAATACCTTGCTGTAGCTGGGGAAACGTGTTAATGAGAGCATCCTGTCCTCTCTCTGCTCATCTGACCAACAGCAACTCCAGAACTTCTGTGAAGCAGTTTAGACCATCTGCAAGACCTGGGTTGCACTCTCCAGTGTGCTGGGAATTGTCTCTGCAGCACTTTGGGGTGAAGCAGCTTGTGAGCTGTGCCTGAATGGAGGAGCTGCCCAGACAGACCTGAACTCTGCTCAGGTGTGCCCCAGGGAGCAGAGGGGAGCCCACCCTGGGCACATCCCCCCCAGGGAGATGGGCTACTCATCCAGGTCACACGGCAGAGGCACATCATTTATATTCTGGTCTTGGAGAAGACTGATGAACACTGTGATTAGATACAATATCTGAGTTCACAGCATCTGGGTTTGGGTTTTTTTGTTTGTTTTTTTTTTTAACGTATACTTGTTAATTTGGGATAGAGTAGGCTCTGTCGCAGATGAAAAGGTGGAGAGTCTATTTTTACCTGTTTCTTGAAGTTAAAAATGCAGCTGGGACCGAAGCTTCTTTGTTTGTTACATATACTACACATCCTTCTGTAGGATCAACAGATTATTCCAACAGGATATGTCAGCCAGTCTAAAACATGCAATGGATGAAATTACCTTCACAACTGGCGACAAGGAAGAAAAATATCCATTACTGTGGACCCCAAAGAAAATGAAGTATACACAAAAGTACAGTGCATGTTGGGGAAAGCAGAGACATCACATAAGGGTGTGCATTTCTTCAGGGCTACAGGATCAAACCTGACAATCATGGTAATTTATCTTCCTGGCCAGTACATGACCCCACTGCAGTACACAGACTCGGTACCATGATCCCCACATAGTGCATAATTTCTGGCTAAAATAAAGTGCATCCTTAAAAAAAGATCTTGTCTTTTTTAGTGCAAGAGAAAAAATGGTGGCACAGAGTCAAATCATAAGCACACCTGACTGATTTACCCTCTCCCTGACACTGTCTGCTTAGAAAAAAGTCACTAAAATAAGGTAGACAAAGTGCTCCCTCCCTGGCAGCTCTCCTAACGCTCCAGATTTGTAATTCAGAGACCTGCTGTGCCAGAGGTTTTGGCTTTGTGTTTTAACAGCCTTTGATAGATTTCTCTTTTGCAAATTTCATCCACTGTATAATGACAGTCATGAAATTTAAGGCCATGAAGGATTTACTCTACCCACTTACATTTGACAAGTAATTTCACACTTGCCCCAAGTAAACTGTAGCACATGGGAAAAGTTACCACTAATTCCACTAGCTACTCACTTTCAGCACTGAAAGCATCCGCCTGTTTTCCTTTGGAATTAAATCTGCTGCAGTCATGCCTTATCCCTGGACAACTAAAAATTGCTTTAGTATCCAGTGTTTTCACTTTGTACATGTACTCACACACCCTAATCAGATCACTCACAAACCTTCTAAGAGTCCATAGACTCATAGGAAGCTTTGGGTTGGGAAGGACTTTTAAGGGCCCTCTAGTCCCACCCTGCCATGGACAGGGACATTTCCGACTCATAATAAGGGCACTCCAAGTGCTGCTCAACCTAGAGGAGGAGACCTCCGAGGATGGATGAGGTTCTTTGGGCAATCTATGCCAGTGCTTTCCGGCCTCATTTTAAAAATGGTCTCTTATCTAGTCTGCATCTACTCTCATTTAGTTTAAAACTGTTAAACCTAGTTTAAAGTCATTACCAGAACAAGAGTTCTGCATCTCACATTGTAAAATACTTCTTACAGTCTTGAGGTACATTTTGTGAACCTCCAACATTCTTCTTTGTTCCTAGAAGCCTTAAAAATAGGCTGTGTGCTATGCCCCCAGGGCCCTTATTTCTGTCTCACATCAACAGCATCTGTTTCCCCCAGATTGTCTACCTGTAAAGATCTCTTATATCATGTCTCAAATTGATACTTTATAGGGCTGGGACAGAGCCTGGGTATTAGTGTCTGGAACAGTGGGTCCAAGTAAATAAAGCTGTTTGCACTTTAATACAGTCAATTTCTTTACAGACTTACCTTTTTTTAACATGGAGTCCTCTCTGGAGGAGCGATACACCATCTTCCCCAAGCACGTAAGTTTGCATTTGACTGTCCTAAGACAAGTCTGTATGAAGGGCCCTACTCTGCTACACACTCTTCTTCACTATTATCCTCTCTTCATGACTTTTTGACATATTTTAACATATCTGCTGATTTTGTTTCCAAAATAATTGTTTCCAAATAATCAATTAAGTGTCAAACAACTGGCCAGGGAACTGTCCCGCAGATAAAAACCAGAATCCCCAGCTTATGGATTGGGCAGTTTTCTGGCAGTATTTTTCCTGTCTTTCCTTTCCCACAGAGCTGGATTGTAAAAAATAGAAGAATCAGCTTCCAGCTTCCCTCAGCTTTCTCCCAAGATGCAAAATGCTCTTAAGAATTTTAAGTTCTGTGTAGCATTGCACCATCATCTGACATACCCTGAACACAGGCAGGGACTTGCCAACAACAAGTTGGCAACAACATTCCTGGCTTTTGGGTTACATCCATCAAATCTCACTATCCTGTTTCCCATGATTCTCTTTCTTCTCTAATGAGGACTCACTAATGATTCTTGCTTGCCCCATGTCATTTCAAACCCTTTCCTTTAGCAGCTTGTTTTACATCCCAGACATCCCCACCTGTCACATCCCCTGCAGCTCTCAGTCAGCAATTCCTGACAGCCAATTCCTGCATTTCTCCCAGGTTAATGCTCAGCTTGGTGACATGGCACCAGCTGTGTCCCTGTGCAGAAGATCTGCTGCTTGCTTAGTTTCTTACAGCACCGTGTCCTCTGCCAGGGCTTCCAGATGTGTTATGTAGAACAATGATCCAAGGAATTCTCCTTGAATATTACACTGTACTGAAACCTGCAATTACTAGCTCTGTATCCTTGCTGACACTGGGAAGTTATTTTTCATGCACCAGAATGTCTTTGGCATTCAAGATGAGCACACCATCCCCAAGGTGAGCAGCACTGGAGTTTTTGTCCATCTGTGGCACATGATCCCACCTGGCAGTCGCTCCATCCTGGAGATGGAGACATTCACCTGAGCACACACAGGCCTGTGCTGCTCACAGGGCAACAGTCAGAGCTGGCTCTGTGCACAAACCCCTTGCCCACCAGACAGTCTCAGCCAGCTCATCATACAGAAATGCTCATGGGCAGCTCTTGGTCATGCCCAGCCATTCTGCCACTCACATGGCTTGGCTTTTGTCTAACAGTGAGGCAAGAAATTCTCATTCATACATCCTTTCTGTGTGATAGCAGGAATGAGGAGCAGAGTTGTTTTCTTGCACTCTTATAATGGCCCTAATCGCAAAAAAGAGAGAACCAGCTCTGCAGGTGGGGTCTGCAGGGCATGCTGGCTGTGGATCAGAGGCCCACTTGAGGCTCCCCACATCTAAAGGAAATGAGATGATGTACACTATTCTTTTGTGTTGGCTCTAAAACATTATATTTTAAACAGCACCCTACACAGCCCAAGTCCCTTTCCTACTTGGATCATAATGGATCAGAACCTCCTCATACAGAACAACCCTTATATTAATAAAAGGTTTCCCAGAAAATTGCCCTTGTCCTCATTCTGTGAATATGTGCTTACATGTTGCATATAGGTAAAGCTTTATAAAATAAGGGTCTTGTTAACCTTGTAAAATCATGGCTCAGGCCTGCTACTTTGGCTAAGTAGAAGAGGACTATGGGAAAGTGACTCATCTGAATTGGAGACAGAAAAACAAGTTATATAACCATTACGTGCTCACACTATGGTGAATGCTGGTTAGCTGAATTACATTTGGCAGCTAAAATGGAATGTAACTGATAACAGCCTAACTACTTAAAAAGGCCTGGTTTTTGCAATAAAGGGCTCTCCTTTGCACCTGCCTGGGGACTCTGCATTGCTCTGCTTCATTCGCTTAGCAACAAACACTCATCCCCATAAGGCACTGCAAACATCTGTGATCTTCCCATGTAAATGTAACTGACACGTGCCTTACTTAAATAAGAAAATCTGAAATTTCTACCCAATTTGAACCAATGTTCCTGACTTTGAATACTTCTTTCAAGCTTTTCTAATTTTTCAGCATGTCTTTTGTTGCCCCCACCAGACCTTCACCTCGCTCACCTCATGAGATAAGTGTAGCAAATACAAGCTCTCTCCTTCAGCAGTGACCCTGCAGCGCTGAACAGGGTCAGTCACACTTGCTGGCTTATCACATCAATTCACAAGCTCACATCAGGGCTTTGATTTCTGGGATGCTGGCTGGAGAAACGATGCTGGAAAGCTGAAAAACTAAAAGGATTAGTGGGGTCCTGGTGGATACCAAGCTAAACATAAGCCAGCAGCACTCCCTCGGAACGAAGGCGGCCAACAGCACCCTGGGTCACAGCAGCAGGACTGTGGCAGGCAGGACAATGACCGGTCTCCTCAGCACAAGTGAGACATGCCAGGAGTGCTGAGTCCAGTCTGGGCTTCCCAATACAAGACATACATGGACATACTGGAGTTAGTCCAGTAAAGGGACGTGGAAATGTTAAGTAATGGGAACTGGGAGTGTTTTGTGTGAAGAACAGCCTCACAACAGTGTCATCTGTGCATGCGTCAGTAATGGGAAAGTGTAAGGAAGACACAAACAGCTGCTGCTCAGTGGCATCCCGTGATGCTGAGAGAAGCAATGGGCACAAATTAAAATGCAAAATAATTCATTTAAACAGGAGAAAGAAGTTTTGAACTGTAAATGTTACTCTACTATAAATCCACTCTACTGCTGGGAGTCTCCATCCCCAAGATATTTAAACTGGAACCACTCTATACCATTGGAAGAGCCAAAACCACCAAGGTAAAAGTGGTTGAATAGCTTTGTCCAGCTAACCCAGACAAGCTGTGTTTACACCTCTTGAAAAAGTGAAATGCATAAACACAAAGGAGGGTGCAGCAACAGCCCTGAGAATAGCACAGTCAAGGTAACTTTGTCCAAGTACACAGCTCATACTCATTCTCTCCCTGCACTGCTCAGCAGAATTACATAGCTTTAAATAAGGTCCATTCTACAACTTGTTTACATCCCTCATCCCAGAGGCTGCAAAGTTTACAAGTGATGACATTACTCTGCCTGGAAAGAAAATTAAATTTATTTTAAAAAATCCCCCAAACAAACCAAACCCCCTTTACTGAAACAGCCTCATTCCGTAGCCCATGTGCCTCAGGGTCTGGGAAAGCCTTCCTCCTCCCTTGACCTCACATACCCTTCACCCATGGTAAGGCTGGGAAGGGAATGGAAAGTGCCAAGTGTTAAGGTGCTGAGAAGCTCTTGATGTTTCTCATCTCTCAAGTGCTGTTGGCCTGTTCCTGCTCAAAGAGGGCCATGGCTAGATGTGAGCGGGATGCAAGTCCTTCCAAGTTGCTGAGCACGCAGCGGTGGTACAGCTCCTCGCTGAGCCGGGGATTGCAGCTTCTCAGGGTGTATTTCTGCACTAGCCCTGGCTCCACGGCCCTGAACAGGTGCAGGCCAGAATAGTGCAGGAAGACATCAAATACCTCCATGCTCTCCAGCACCTCATCTCGGTCCAGGATATCAGCTGCGAGCTTGGTACGTGCTGTCATATAGTCAGAATTATAAAAGCAGGCCTCAGCAAAGGAATGCCTGTCAAAATGCCCATCTCTCAGATAGTCAGTGTTGGAGGATGCTGTCTGCTCACCACGGTACACCAGCGCAGGGTTGAACTCCTGGAAATGCACAGGGAAGAAGACTTGCCAATTGCTGATGGTATTCATGCGGCAGCGGTTCAGAAACTCCATGTTGATTTCGGTCCAGACACTGGCCAAGAAAAACAGTGTGTCCACAGGGTGCTTCTTTGAGACTATATCCATGAGCTTTACTTGTGATGGCACCTCTGTTTTAACACTAATCCACGGGATTTTAACGTCTGAATAGCGTTTTTCTAGCTCTCCTACCATGGCTTTGACTCCAGCAAAAACATCCATCTGACCAACTCTCTGGGCATCATAGGGATGGTAGATAAAGAGCAAAGTCAGCAAGGCATTATCATGTGTGTCCAGTGTGTTCATAGCAAACATATCCAGGAAGTTTGCTACAAAATCCAGGTCCTGCACTGTCAAGGGAAGCACCAATTGCACACGTGTGGCCTCTGTCACATATGGCATGGGAATAATTTCCACCTTGCTCAAGGGTCGGACCAAGCTGACTCGCTTGGCCAGAACATGACTGTGACCCTTCTGGGTGGCAGCCTCCAGGAGCAGGTCCAGGGTGTATTCCATGCCCCGTGTGGGGTCGAAGCGCCGGTAGCCGTTCAGCAGCTGCCGCTTGCTGAAGCGGAGCAGGGGCTGATAGAGCCGGTTCAGCTGCTCCACCGCAGACTCAATAATTTCACTGACATCTGCCTTACTGGCTCCAGAGAGCTCACACTTTGGGGAGCCGTCAGGACAGGAGAACAGGTGCTGTTCCGTGAAGTAGTCCCAGCTGATCACCTCAAAACGAGACTTTGGAAGGAATGGGGCATTAATGCCCACAGGCCAGGTCACACCTGCCTCACCTGCAGGGGTCAGTGCTGTGAGGTTCCTGATCTGCATCTGTGCAAAGAGAGAGCACAAACTGATCGCCACTGTGTTATCAAAGAGATCTAGGCCAGCTCCTCCCCAGGCCCACCTCACCACCTACAACTGTACATGGGTAGTGTCACACCAGGAGTTTTGGGTAACGTGGTATCAGAAGTTCTGAGACAAGGGACTACAGCTTGTGTCTGACTGACCGTTGCCCACAAACAGAAGCAATGATCTCCCTCCAGTGTGCTGAAAATGAAGGAAATCCTCCATTGGGTCAAGGAGTTTTTGCAGGTAGCCCTGCCCACATACCTGGAGGTCCTGGATCTCCTGATAGACTCTGTCCAGCTGGATCCTGCTGAACTGCTTGTGCAGCCGGTACATGAGGGTCATGTCAGAAACAGGGTGCACTGCAAGAGCTGCTTGGAAGTCCTCTTCCTCCTCCTTCTCCGGCTCAGTATTCTTGGCTAGCTCATAAGTGCGATAATGCTGGCCCTGAAGCAGACAAAAGCCACAAAGACTGGCATGGAACTTGAGTTCACAGAGCAGCTTCTCCTCACCCCATACACACATCTGCCCCTCTTTCCATACTGACTGCAGTACCCAGAAAAAAAAGGGGTAAGTTGTCCCTCCCACCCTGCACTGCATTTGCACTTGCTTCAGTACTAACATACCTTTCATCACGCCTTCAAAAACCTGTGAATCAGCCCTGCCAATAAGGCTGAAAATTAAATCCTGTGCGTGCTCTCTCCCTCAACATCCCAGCTGTGATTCTGCCCCCACCCCCCCCCCCCCCACCAATGCTGCCATAGCACAGAGCCCTTTGTTCCTCTGGAATTCACAGCAGCAGCTCCTCACAAAAAAGCCTCTTGGCTATGCAGTAGAGAATGAATCAAATTCTGGGCTTTGTCAGGCTCAGCTAACACAAAACCTGAGCAGGGAGGTAGTACCTGGAGCTGGGAAACACAAGTGATGCCAAGGAAATCAATAATGCAACGACCTAGCCACTCATCTGGGCGCACGCTGAGGATCTCATTGCGGCAGCTGTCCAGGTGTGGGTGGAGCTTCAGCAGGAGGCTCCGGGACAGCAGGTAGCCAAAGCCCCCGTGGCAGTACCGGGCCTGTTCGTCTCCCCCGATGAACTCCTCTGCTCGCCCCAGGTACACATCTTGGTTAATACTCAGGTGTGTCACCAGAGCCTTGACCTGCTCAGCTTGGGCATAGGTGTCATCCTGCATGATGTAGAACCAGTCATAGTCAGAACCAAAATGTTGGTGGATATAGTTCATGGTCTCATACATGAGCCAAATGGGCCTCTCGTCGCCATGGGCCACCAGCACCATGCCATGGGGCACCTTGGCACTGCGCAGCCCGGTGAAGTACAGCAGGCGGGGGAAGTGGTGGGCCACGGTCTTGTTCACTGCCACGGCCAGCGTGTTCAGCGTGGCCTTGGAGGTCAGCACGGCCACAAACAGCCTCTCGTGGAATCCCAATTCTGTCTGAATGTAGCGAGTTCTGTAAAGGAAGTACATACCTACATGACAAACAGCTGGAGGAGAAAAAAAAAATCAAAGAATTATGGTAACTTGGGACAAATCATTAAATGCTGGAATCTACCCAGGGTGAAGAAGTCAAGCCTGGTCATAGAGGTTGAGAAGTCTCACTAGTGAAAATCCCATTTTGTAAAAACACTTCTTTCAAGATAGCTACAATCTCACATTATCTATCTGAGCTAGAAAACTGTGCCAGTGCAATTAAAATTAAAATACCACAGAGCTAACCACTTGGAGCTTAGTACAAGGTGCAGCTTAGCAGGTATGCTCAACAAAAACACAGGAATGACTGTTGAGGAGTCTCTAGTGCTGGTGGCTGAGGTGTGCTGGGGTACACCAGCTGCACACGGGGCCCTGGGTGCTGGGAGATCACTGGAGACCCAGGCCACGAGCCAGCAATGGGTGCTGTTCTCTGGCCTCACAAAGCCCTGCAGGACCCAGTGAACAATGAGAAGACTCCAGACCAAAAACCGCCACTGCACCAAGGGGCACATGAGGAAACATGCAAAGAGAATACACAGACTGTGAGGGTACAAAAGTCCAGGGGTCCCTTTGTTCAGGGTCCCTCTGCAGAGGCAACACCCTGAGCTGTTATGGTGCTGCTACACTGTAAGTGAAATACTAAGAGAAATCAAAGAGACTTTGCTGTAGGACACCTGAGGCCAAGGAAACTTGTCTGGCAGTATGAGTGTGGTGTGTGGAAGGAGCTGAGCAGGGATACCCAGAGTGGCTCCTGGATGGTCAGCAGGAAAATTTCCTTAACACATACACTATAATTAGTTGACCAGTATTTTCATAACAAGTAGACCAGTTAAAACAAATTTTGAAGAATAATTAAACATGTTCTATTAAACACAAGTAACAAAACAACCCCCAAATCCCAGAGTGTTTTGGGGCAGAAGAGACCTTTAACATCATCTAGTCCCTACATCCTGCCACAGGCAGAGACATCTTCCACTAGATGCTCCAAGCCCTGTCCAACCCAGCCAGGGACACTTCCAGGAATGGGACAGGCACAACCTCTCTGGGTAACCCTGCCAGTGCTTTGCTATCCTCACAGGAAAGACTTTGTCCCTAATATCTAATCTAACCCTACTCCCCTTCAGCGTGAAATCACTCCCCCTTGTCCCATCACTCCACGTCCTTGTTAAGCAGTCTCTCTCCATCCTTCTTGGCTGTTCCCTTTGCAGAACTGCAAGGCTGCAGCTAAATCACTGTGAAGCTTCTTTTCTCCAGACTGAACAATTCAAATTCTCTCAGCCTTTCCTCCACTCCTCCAATCATCTTGGTGGCTTCCTCTGGATTCACTCCAACAGGTTGATGTCCTTTTTTGTGTTGGGGACCCCAGGACTGGATGCTGCATTGCAGGTGGGGTCTCACCTGAGCAGGGCAGAATCATCCTCCCTGTACTGAGAAGAAATATTCTCACTCTTCTTAGGCAATTTTGCTGCCTTTTTCCCCTCTCAGGTTAATTTCCTGAACGCATCTCTTACAGCCCTTATGGCAACAATCTTGGCCGTTACCTTGGTGCACGACACTGTTACTACACAAGTTATTTCAAACAGCAAATTTCACCGTGAACCTGTTCAATTACACGAAGATTTAAAAGTTCCCACGAGAATATTTTGCTTGAAGAAAATCCAGGCAAGAAAAAGCATGCCTTACCTGAGCACTTTTTTGTAAGGCTTGTTGGGGTCTCTGTAATACGGCACAATCCGAGGCCTGAAGTCCTCGTGGCCCGGGCCCGGCCTCCCCTCCGCTGCCTCGGGCGGATCGCCGCGGGCGGGCGGCGCGGGCGGGCCCGGTGCCAGGCAGCGTTCTTCAGCCGCGCCGTGGCTCCAGGAGGCGCGCAGGAGGCTCAGGCTGCAGCCCAAGGACAGCCCGAGCAGGAGCGGCAGCGCGGGCCGCAGCGCGCTCAGCACCGCGCCCGGGCGCATCGCGGCACCTACGGCCAGGCCGAGCTCCCGGAGCAGTCGCAGGACATGGCGGGCGCGGGGTGCTCAGGCGGCAGCGGTCCCGCGGGACGGCGGCCCCAGGGCTCTGTTACCCTCAGGCCGATGACCGGACAGAGGGCGGGCTGCAGTTCCGGGACGGGAGCTCGGGGAGTGACGGCGGCCTCGGCCGGGCCGCGCTCAGCCGCTGCCACCTCACCGGCCACATCGCCCCGCGCGCTTCCGCTTCCGCTCTCACTGCTGCCTGCCGGCCGCTCTGGCCCGCGCCGCCGGCGCCTCTATGGTACCTGCGGGGGCGGGGCCGGGCCGGCGCGCGGCATGCCGGGAGGCGCGGCGGCGTGCGGACGGCGCTCCCCAGGGCCGCGCGCCGCCCGGCGCCGGTGACGGTCCGCGCTGCGATTGGCCGGTGCGCCGAGGGGGCGGGGCGCTCGCACGCGGTCGCGGCGGGGCTGTTGCGACAGAAGGAAAGCGCGAGCGGCCGGTGCGGGCGGGCCCGGGGAGCCGAGAGAGGGGAGCGGCGGGGCCGGGCCAGGGTGGGTGGGCGGGCGGCGCGGCGCGGCGCGGGCAGCCCGGCGCGGGCAGCCCGGCAGGCGGGCGGGCGGGAACCCTCGGCAGGAGCCGGCGGCGCTGTGTGCTCTGGGCCGGGGAGCAGAGGCGGGGCGACCCGGGCCGGGCCGAATCGGCGCGGCCTAACGGTGCCTGTCGCCCCCTCTGGCGTAGCTCCCACCCGTGCCATGCCCTCCGACCTGGCCAAGAAGAAGGCGGCCAAGAAGAAAGAGGCGGCCAAGGCCCGGCAGCGGCCGCGCCGGGTCCCGGACGAGAACGGTGATGCCGGGCCGGAGCCGCAGGAAGTCCGGCCCCCGGAGGCCAACGGGACGGTGCTGCCAGGTGAGAAGCCGGCCGGTCCTGTGTCTGCCCCGCGTGTCCCAGGGCGGGGGCCTTGCCCGCGCCGTTTCGGCGGACCGTGTACGCTCGGCTGTGTCCCGGGTGGGCGAACCGCGACATTGATGTTCTGATGAAATGCCTCGGCCTGGGTTGCGTGGAACCGGCGGCTGCAGTAGCTGCCGTCGGGACCTCTCTGCCCTGAGGCAGCAGGACAGCCGCGGGCCCGGGGGCTCCGCATGGGCCGTGTGTGTGAAGGATGCCCTCGCTTGAGGCACGGCAGTGTGAAGATGGAGGGGGCTGATGGTGTTTTCCCCCTCTCAGACACTGTCCCTACCTTCTGCTGCTTGATGCCCAGACCTGTGTGGGGTTTCTTGGGTTTTCGTTTCTTTTGGAGTTTTCTTTCCTGCTGCGGAAGCCACTGTAGCGTCTAAATCAATTCTCTTACTGCTATTTGCTGTGATTCTCTGCTCACCTGTTTCTCTGAGAGGTACCTGGTCTGCAAAAACTAAGAGCCTACCTCTAAAAGAGGCTTTGTGCCTGTTAAAGAGAGAGGCTTTGCCGCAGGGAGCTGTTGGTCCCAAAGGAAATAGGGCTGGGAACGCTTACAGAGAGTTCATTTTTGGGCCTTCCTTTAGCTCAGCCGGCAGCCCGCAGTGTTCTGTGGGGCTCAGCCCGCGGTGCGCCGTGCCAAGCGGCGGCCGGTGCGCGGCACGGAGCCCGGGGCGGCGGGGCCGGTGAGGGCCGCGGGTCCCAGCGCGGGCTGGGCTCCGTGAGGCCCCGGCGCGCGGGGGCCGCCCGGCCCGAGCCGGCCAATCGCCGCCTCCGCCGGGTCATTTGCATAGCACGTTCCTATTGGTGCAGCGCGGGCGGGGCGGGACCCGCTGGGCCCGGGAAGGCTCCGCTGCCCCGGCGGCTCCTCTGGGACCGGGCCCGAGCTCGGGGCCTTTGCACAGCGCTCCCGGGCACGGGGTGCGGTGCTGGGGTGTCTGTGCAGGGCCGGGACTGGGGCTCCATGGTCCTTGTGGGTCCCTTCCAGCCCAGGAGATCATGTGGTTCTATGTGGGTCAATACCGGCGTATTTCTTGCTGAGCTATTGATGCATCGGGGTAACACTCCTTTACCCATTTTCGCTCACCTTTTTCATTCTTTGTGGTCACTGCTCTGTGGCATTGCCCAAAGGAGTCCTGTATCAGTGCCAGTGATATTTTTTGCTCCTCGGCTAAGGCACATTTGCTATGGTGTTAATAGTGATTTTGCAGAGTGGCTGATTTCGCCAGGAGTGCTGGATGCTGACAACCAGGGTGTCATTGTGCACTGGTACAATCAGAAATCACGTCTGCCTGCTCGCATCCCCAGAGCCATTCGCTGCTTCCAAGGGCAGCATCTCTCACTGAGTGAAGGTGGCCTGTGACAGAAGGTCAGCATGACAGGAAGGATGGCAGTGAGCCTCTGGCACAGGTGGCCCAGAGAAGCTGTGGCTGCCCCATTCGTAGAAGTGTCCAAGGCCATGTTGGATGGGGCTTGGAGCAATCTGGTATAGTGGAAGGTGTCCCTATCCATGGCAGCAGGTTTGGAATTAAATGCTCTGGAAGATGTAACCCAAACCAATTTGGGATTTTGTGATTCTATGATTTTCTTGTACTGTAGGAGGAAAGGAAGAGGGAACATGCAGATGAGCATTGTAGCTTCTCAGAAAATTAGTAGGGACTGCTTCACTGCTGCTGCTGCTTCTCTGTTCTCAGCTTTCCCTTTGTTTATTTTCTAGTCAATTCATTTTTGTCCAAGCCTTTTCTTACACTTGCAGGCAATACGTTGTATGCTCTATTCCTAGTCTAGTCTTTCCTGCAAGTGGGGGTTAGTCCCATCACATTCAGAAAACGGCTCACTGTTGTGGCTTCTCACTTAGTTCTGATGGTCTGGTTTTGTTTAGATGACATTTAGATATTTGGCTGGTTGAAGTTCTACTAGACCATATATATCCTTGTGCTAAGCTGAAAAGCTGAGTGTCATTGCATCCTGGTCTCCTCAACTCTTCTGTAGAAATGGGAGTTGTTTTTGTGGTCCTGGGCCTTTTGGTGCAGGGGCTTAAGGCTTCCCTTGTGTTTGTAAATCAGTAACACTTCTGGTCTTCTCTATAGAGGTGGATGCTCTTACGAAGGAGCTGGAGGATTTTGAGTTAAAGAAAGCTGCTGCCCGAGCCGTGACAGGAGTGCTGGCGTCCCACCCCAACAGCACTGATGTGCATATCATCAACCTCTCGCTGACCTTTCATGGCCAGGAGCTGCTGAGTGACACCAAACTGGAGCTGAACTCTGGGAGACGCTATGGCCTGATTGGACTCAATGGCATTGGTAAGCTGAGAGCAAGAGGGCAAGCACGGTGGCCCCCTGGAACTCAGTGAAGGTCTCTGCTGAGAGGCTGGGCAGGTGCAGGTGGGAAGTGCTGGAAAACAGAAGGAGGGTGGTTAGGCAGATATGGCTGGGACCCAGCAGGTTCTGTTCTCCCATATCTCCACCTGGGAGGGGAATTACTGATTGCTGAGAGATGTCTGAGATTGCATTCTGGGTTTGGACTGTGCTTTTGATCTGCTTTCTGTGGAGAGTTGGGAGAGTTGTCTGGGAGCTGTTAATCTGCCTGATTCCTGTTTGCCTGATTAGCCTAGTAGAGCCAGTAAACCCAATGCTGTTGGTGTTGGTCAAAGAACTTGTACTGTACGGAGAAGTAGAAAACGTGTGGTTTGGCCTGACTAGGAAAACAACTGTACAGTCCATGGAGAAAGTGATGCTACACTGAGAGATGCAGAATATGGCTGTGATTAGAGAGGTGCTAGTAAGAGTGACCATCTGGTTTAAGTTTCAGGAAAACCCTGGTTGTCTAGGGATGAGTGCATTACTTTTCTCTGTGTTAGAAGTCTTTGGAATCTGGGATCGTGATACCAGCTGTCAGACCTGGTTAGACAGCAGAAACTACAACAGAGATAAAGTTTCCCAAATCTAGGTGAGGGCTGAAGTGCAGTGGTTTCCAAAAAGCTTCTTCATGTCTCAGTCCTGTCTTTGGGGTGGTGAGCCTTAGCCAGGAGGGCAGCCTGTCCTACTGAGACAGTGGGCTCTACTGTGCCTCCAGTTCTTCTGGCCTCTTGGGAAAAAAATTCCCAAGGATTTTCTGAGGTTGGAAAGGGAAGGAATCACCGTGGGATCTGAGTGTATCTCATCTGTTTCACTGTGACGTTGTAGCTCACTGACTGCAGCAATTAATTGTGATTATCTGCACACAGGGAAATCCATGCTTTTGTCAGCTATTGGGAAGCGAGAAGTGCCCATCCCAGAGCACATTGACATCTATCACCTGACCCGAGAGATGCCTCCCAGTGACAAGACCCCTCTGCAGTGTGTGATGGAGGTGGATACAGAGAGGGCCATGCTGGAGCGAGAAGCAGAGCGTTTAGCTCACGAAGATGGTAAAGCTTCTCAGAGTCCCAAGGGGCATTTTCCTCCCTTTCCTTCCCTACCAAAGAAATTGGGGTTCCTTGGGGAAGTTTTCATATGTTGTGGTACCTGTTTCCTCCAGCTGCCCTGTACTAATGGGCACAGATGACACTTCTTTGGATGAATTATTCCATGCGGCATCTTAAGAAGTGTTTCAGGCTTGGCTGTGGAGGGGGCTCAATAGGAGTAAAGCAGAGGGGCTGTGAGGTGTCCCAGGTGTGCAGCTGAGAGCCCTCTGTGGGCAGAGGTGCTGACCGTCAGGCTCTCTTCCAGCGGAATGTGAGAAACTCTTGGAGTTGTATGAACGCCTGGAGGAGCTGGATGCTGATAAGGCAGAAGCACGAGCCTCACGTATCCTTCACGGCTTGGGGTTCACGCCAGCCATGCAGAGGAAGAAGCTGAAGGACTTCAGTGGTGGCTGGCGAATGAGGGTGGCACTTGCCAGGTGAGTGAGAGTGCATGGCTGCCTGTGACTGCAGAGTCCCAGACAGCTGTAAGGACTCAGAGCAGGTTGAGAGGCTTTGGGTTCCCTACACTTACCCTATGCTGTCATCTCCCCTGTCCTTGCAGAGCACTCTTCATTCGGCCTTTCATGCTGCTGCTCGATGAGCCCACAAACCACCTTGACCTGGATGCCTGTGTGTGGTTGGAGGAAGAGCTGAAAACGTAAGCATGGAGGAGTTGGCTGCTTCTGTGGGTCGTGCTTTTCTGATTGTCAGCATGTGAGCACGAACATCTTGTCGGCACCTAAGCAAGTTCTGCAGGAGTAACTGTACAGTTCTTGTGGGTGCAAAACTGTGTTGCAGTACCAGTGACACCTGCTTGCTGCTGTGTGAGATTCTTTGACACAAGGATAAAGAATTCAGTTCAACTCCCTGTCTCCCTGCACTGAAGAAATGAGAAATGCTAATTTGTACTCCCAGGTTAAAGGTGCTTCCTTGAAAGTCAGGAGCAGGCCTTGGCAGCCTGTGTACCAGCATTAAGTACTGTACTAGTGCATAATGAGCTTTCCAGACCTGGCTGTCAGCTCATCTTCCTCCCCACATTTCTCTGTTTTTACAGAACTGTAGTATCTGAGCATGTTGGTTTCATCTTTTGCTAGAGTGTGAGGTGCCTAGTTTTCATGACAAAGGTAAAATGTTAAGGTGTAAGGCAAAAAGCTTAGGAACACTTAGGAAGCTCAGGTTATGGGGTGTGCATTAAAAGAACTATCTTGTGAGAAGGGCTTTGCCTTTGCAGAGGTTTTCCCATCAGCTCTGTCAGTTGAACCTTTTATGCCCTTGCTTTAGAAGTGAGGTGCTTTAGAAAAAACCTTTGAAGCTCTTTTGGTGAGGCTTTAACCCTTCATTGTATGGATTTGGAGCAGAGCCAGCTGCAGTGTGCATATGGATGGGTGTCACCCTGGTTTTTTAAGATTTTCTAAGCCTTCTGATGTTGACATTCTTATAGCGAACTTTCTCACACACTTTCTGTAAATAACTCATTGTTTTGCATTCCTTTATGGAGGAAGAGAAAGTTGATAAACTGTTGGTTTGTCCAGTGTCATTGGAGAGGTGACACTGTCACCCTCCAATCCACTGTCACTCTTAAAAAACTATAAATGTTAGAGTCAGAAAATAAACTTCCCTTTTTCTTCACCTTAAGAACAGTGGTGTGAGCTCGTGGTTTTTTTGTGTCCTATAGTGACAGATGGGAGTCTGTACTGAGGAGACAGTAAGCAGCCAAGGTTGAAACTTCTTAGAAACATGATGCTAATGGAGGTGGCTGCATCAGTGACACAAGTCACTTGCCTCAAAGGCAATCAGCTCTGGACTTCTTGTGGTAACAGGCAAAGACTATGTAATGGTGCAGGGTGTTTTACTACAGTGAAAACTGTTGGCAGGATTTACACACTGCAATTGGTTGTAGCTGCTTTACTGCTATTTACCAGAGCATGCATATAAAGCCTTTGTCACCATCAGGGCCAACAAATGGGATTTCTTTTCCTAATTTAGTCTGTAATAACTTATGTGGTGCCACAGGTTCAAGCGGATTCTTGTGCTGATATCCCACTCCCAGGACTTCCTGAATGGCGTCTGCACCAACATCATCCACATGCACAACCGCAAGCTTAAGTACTACACGGTGAGTGAACAGAGCCCATGTAACCAGAGCAGGCACAGGGGCTGTTCTCTGGACACATCTGATGTGCCATGCTCTCTTTCCAGGGAAATTATGATCAGTATGTAAAGACCCGCTTAGAACTAGAAGAAAATCAAATGAAGCGATTCCACTGGGAGCAAGATCAGATCGCTCATATGAAGGTACCTGCCTAGCTGCACGAGCACCCTCCTACCCCTTTAGTGGGCATTCCTGCCCCTCATCAGCCTTGTCACTGTGCCTTTTGGCTGGCTCTTTTTGCAGAATTACATTGCACGGTTTGGCCACGGTAGTGCGAAGCTGGCCAGGCAAGCTCAGAGCAAGGAGAAGACCCTTCAAAAAATGATGGCTTCTGGCTTGACAGAGAGAGTTGTGAATGATAAGGTAGGATCAGACATGGAATTGCATCTAGAGATCTGTATTTGAAACATGGACTACAGGAGTAGAAGGGTCTTCAGCAGACAGCAGGAAGGGCTGACAGAGCTGGTAGCAAGAACAAGATACCCCTCCTGGATGCCAAGTATCCCTGTACTCAACATGGAGTAATGCTGAACAATGAGAAGGAGGAATTTTCTAGGGGAGGGGAGTGTAGTTGTCTTATTAATAAGGCTGTTTTGCAGAAATCAGAAAGGAATGTGTAGGGCTCGTAGGAGATAAGAGAGGATGCTCAGTGCACCCTTTACTTGTGTCAAGAATGCAGACCCACATTTGTTTCAAAGGAAAAGAAATAGGGATTTATTGGCCAGCAGATGAGCTTGCAAGCAGCTCATCAGAATAAATCTGAGTGAGTTGCAATAAGGGCTTATAACAAGTCACAATCTGGGGCCTTGGTCTACAGCTGATGTTGGTAGTGAGGCATGGTTATACTGGAATGAGTGGGCTGTCCCGTGATCTGGGTGTTTCACAGGTGGATATTCTGTGTTAACAGACTTTGTCATTCTACTTTCCACCCTGTGGGAAAATTCCCCCTCCCGTCATCATGGTGCAGAATGTCAGCTTCAGATACACCAAGGATGGGGTGAGTATGGGACTATGCATACAGAGATCACTTGTATTCCTGCTTGTTTGGGAGTGGGAGACTTTTGGCTGAGCTTCCTGAGGGGACTGCAGTATGTGACTAGTGGAGCAAAGCTCTTGGCAGCGCTAATGCTGGGCCTGCTGGGGACAGAGCATTACAGGTGCAGTGGGGAGGTTCTGGAGAGTACTGAGAAGGTGTAATAATGTTCTGTGGGTTTTGTGGTTCGCAGCCGTGGATCTATAATAACCTGGAGTTTGGGATTGACCTGGATACTCGTGTAGCTCTTGTTGGACCCAATGGAGCTGGAAAGTCAACACTGCTGAAACTGCTCACAGGAGAGGTTTGCTCTGTGCATTGTCTACCCTGCTCTGGGCCTTTACTTTTGGAATAGTCTGCAACAAAGTGCACTTGTTTTCCAGAACACCCTGGTCAGGCCTTAGAAGTCCTGTGGTCTTGCTGAAACATAGGGCTTTTTCTCTCATATTGCCTGTTCAGACTGTCTCCCCTGTGCCAGACTGGAGATGGCTGGATTCTGTATTTCTGGCATACTACAAGAGGAGAGCTTTCCTGCTGAAATGGTTTTATCTTCCCCTTCTAGCTGCTGCCCACAGATGGGATGATTCGCAAGCACTCACATGTGAAGATTGGTAGATACCACCAGGTACTCCCTACAGCAGCCCCAGGGGGCAGGGAATCCTGAGGAAAAAGCTGTCAGGAATGAGGAACCTTGCCCCTCTAGTTCTGCTCCTAAGGCCTCTCCCAGTGCTGCCTTTCTGTGTCTGGAGATGGGGGAAGGAGCTGTTCCATGGAATGGGCTCCAGCTCGTGTTCTTACCCTGCAAAGAGGCTGGCTGTGGTCCTTCCTGTTCAGCCTCCCACCTGCTACGGCTGAGCTGGTGCCTTGTGTTTGGTGGTGAACAAGCCTCCTGTTCTGGAGCAGCACTCCTGTTCCTCAAATGGAAATTATTGAATTATTCCCTAGTAGCTGGGCACAGAGGCTGTTCTGCAGGTGGGATTATTGGCTCATGCATCCTGCTGCTCACCTGGTACTAGAAGGGTGCAAGGGGGGTGGTGCTTAGGGCCATGGAGTGGTTGGCCTGCCCAGCCTGAAGCTGACTTTTCTTCTCTGTCAGCACTTGCAAGAGCAGTTGGACTTAGACCTCTCACCATTGGAGTACATGCTGAAATGCTACCCAGAGATCAAGGAGAAGGAGGAGATGAGGAAAATCATTGGCAGATATGGTTTGACAGGGAAGCAGCAGGTGAGTATTGGCTGTTGAGGTTTTCTTTTTTGTTCATTAGGGGATTAGAGGTTCTGTGTTTTCTGTTACTTTACTGATACCTGACAGTGTGATACAGTATGCAGCATGCCACACCACACCATCAAAATGCTTTTTCCATCTCTGCCTTTGAAATTGGAGAAAAAAATAACTCACGGCTCATGGGAACTCTCTTTGGATCACAGCAGTGTGTGGGTTGGAAGGGGTGACTCCCTCACACTCCGGGTGAAAAGAAAGCTAGTTCTGGTATATTGCTAGACCTGAGCATGTTTTAATTATAATTTGAACTATTTTGCTTCTCTCTTATTTCTGAGATGAATACCAGGCAGAAGTGCTAGAAGATTCTCAGCTGTTTGTAGGGTCCACTTGGCTCAGGCAAGAGAGTGGGCTCATCTATGGTGCTCCAAGGCCCAGCGTGGCACGTCCTGTGTGTGACAGTTGTCCACACTGCTGCAGCTCAGCATTGATTTTTATGTTGGTTTTGCCCATTTATCTCTGCAGAAGTTGAGGGTAGTTTGATTGTTGTGTCAATGAATACCAGTCATACCAATGAACTGTCCTTACACACCTTTGGCACAAGCTGGGTCTTGCTGTGTACAGTCCTTCAGAAACCCCTGGAATTCCCTTTTTCCCAGGGTGGGAGAAGGTTGGTGTGGGTGTAAGGCTACCTGAGGTTGATGCAGGTGTGAGGCTACCTGAGGTTGGTGTGGGTGTAAGGCTGACTGAGGTTGGTGTGGGTATAGGGCTACCTGAGGTTGATGCAGGTGTAAGGCTAACTCCTGTGTCATGGAGCTGCTGGGAGCCCAAGGTGAGACCCAGGTGGTTTGGGGCAGGGTGGCAAGCTGTCAGGTGCCTGCAGAGCTGCAAGCATGTGTGTGTTGGGCAGGTGAGCCCCATCAGGAACCTCTCTGATGGGCAGAAGTGCCGTGTGTGCTTTGCCTGGCTGGCCTGGCAGAACCCTCACATGCTCTTCCTGGACGAGCCCACCAACCACCTGGACATAGAAACCATAGATGCACTGGCAGATGCTATCAATGAGTTCGAGGGAGGAATGATGCTTGTCAGCCATGACTTCAGACTCATCCAACAGGTAAGGACAGGTGTGAGTTTTGTCAGAGCACCTTTCTAACATTTTAGTCATGAAAACAAGGTGTTTTCAACTGACTGGCTCTTACTCATCCCAAAAAGATGGGTAAGTGAAAAAGAAATCGTAACTCCCTTTCTGCAATGTTAAACAATTGCTGAGCTAGCCCAGGAAAACATTAGGTACTTAAAATAAAACAAAAACCACCACAAATGTGAAGTGCTGATCTATCCGCTATAGCTTTGGCTGCAAGTTCAGATATGATTTTATTTTTCACTGTGATAGATCCAAGTAGTTCAGGTCAAGAACTACTTTTGTTTCAATTACCAATTTAGCAAGAAAGGCTTTTCATCTTAGTCCATGAACAAAACCAGAAATACAGAGGGGCCTGGGACTTTCAGTTCTAAAATCTTGTACAAATTATGCAGAAAACACGTACCTACAGGGAAATGTTTCCCTGTAGATACTTTTCTTTGGTAGTCTAAATGTGAAAGTTATCAAACTTTTCTTGCAAGACTTCAGAGAGTAGTTTTTAGTTAACTTTATAATTTTGGCAAGATTATAGAAATTTGTACTGCAAACCTCTTTGCTGTTCCTCCTCCTCCTCGTGGTGTGCTGGCTCTCAGGTCGCACAGGAGATCTGGGTCTGTGAGAAGCAGACAATCACCAAGTGGCAAGGGGACATCCTTGCCTACAAGGAGCATCTCAAGTCGAAGCTGGTGGATGAGGACCCGCAGCTCACCAAACGGACCCACAACGTGTGAGCTGAGGAGCCCCAGGCCTGGCCACGGCGGGGCAGAGCTGCTGCTCCCTCTGGCTGTGTTCTAGGATTGCTGCAATACTGCTTCCCCTCGATTTGCCTTGCACCTCCGTGTCTGGACAGAGCTGTTCTCCTCTGATCTGGCTACATTTGGGCAACTGTTTCCTTATCTAGACAACGTCCCATCTGAGCCAGGCCTTGGAATCTGTTGGCTTGGGGTCACAACAGTTGCCATCGGGGTGTCCAAGCTGCAGTGATACACAAGTGGAGACCCCAGCCCAGCTTCTCCTGCCTTTTCCTTCCCAATTTCTGCTTCAGTTTAGATACTTCAAACTCCTCTGGCCTTGGTTTGTTTTTAACTATTATTTAACAGTGTAATTAACAGATCTGCCTGAGAATCCATCAGTCAATAAAGAGAGAAAAAGAGTCTTGCCTTGTTTTGTGAGCCATGGTAGTTGGGTTGTGCTGGGTTAAGTCAGCAAGTCTTGAGCTTTGAGTGAGATCAGCCCTTTCTGCTAAATGCTCAGCTCCTCAGTAGAACCAAAGCTGTGGTCAGAACCTGAGAGGTGTGGAGTGGTGAGTGCTGAGCTTTGGAGGCACTGAGCAGGGCCCTCACCTGGGCACCTGAGCTCAGCCACACTGAACACTGCATTTCCAGCGAGTCCCTGGACAGGCCACGGGTGCCTCTGTCATGGACAGTGACAGACACAACCTGAAAGTGTTCTGAAGATCATTGTTAGAGGCAGAACACAGACCTGTGGAACACCAGCCTGTGTTCTTACAAACACACTGGCTCAGGTGCGGCGTTTTGCTTCACCTTGAATTGTCCAATAATAAGACTGAATAATGTAGGAATTTTGGACTCTGAACTAGTTCCTTGTTCCTTGCAGGTTTAACTAAAGGCTAATCAACTTAAGCTGATTTAGTTGTAGAAGTTTAATTGTTATTTTTGTTCTCAGTAACAGATTTTTGGAAAAGTTGGTGTTCAAACCTCACCCTGAGCCACAGAAGCTTGAATAAAATACATTTTTAATTTAGTACTAGAATAAAAGGTACTAAAAAGAAAGGTAGGTAGCAAATTGAACCTAATAGGTTTTTTGATCGTAAGTCATCATTTTAATAACTTCTGACCCATGAGAGTGACAGCCCACAGGCTTGTGTAGCCCAGCAGCCCATCTGGCAGCACGAGTGCCTGGGTGAATGGAAGGACAGGACAAACGAAGGAGTTGTGCTCCCATGCAGAGCATTCTTTGGTGCCAACTAACTGACTTTGACTTATAAGAAGTCTTTCCTTATTTGTCTTTCCCAAAGGGCCCATCCAAGTTGTGACTGCTGCTGTGGAAGCACTGAGTGTCATCCACAGGACGAATGTGAGCTGCTTCCAGTAGATCAAAAAGGACCCTTCAGGTTTTTACCGGTTCTAGCAATGACCTGAGAGGAGAAAAATAATGTGTTTTCTGGGAAAATAATGCCAGTTAGTTTAAGTGCTTCCAAGTTAGTTTTGCAGAAAGGTCTAGATGGTAGTAAATGTCACCTGGATTAATGTCTCACAGTGGAGGACTTGGAAGTTACCAGATAGAGTGAGGGTGTGAAAACTCACAGGGAAGTGATTACTCAAAAGACTGATGGGCCACAAAGTTTAACAATAATAGATTAATACAGGTCTGTTTGTGCTCCTCTTTGAAGTGCTGGTGAGTTGGAAATGGTTGTGAAGTAGCTCTGAGAATGGTGAGGTCAGAGTCCTTACTGAAGCTAGAGCTATTTGTCCTGTACTTCTTTTCCTTACTGAAGATTTGGCAACAATTCATTTCACTACATTTCAGATCTGCAGTAATAAATGGAGGATGCAATCTTACACTGAGTTCTTTGAGAATGGTAAATCCTGAGAATGGCTGGGGGATGCTGGGATGACAGCCAGCATGATGGGCAGTGGTTGGATCACTGTTGTAGCTCATGGAGCCAGGAAGAGCACTGTCACCTATCTGCTGCTGCAAAGAGAGAGGAACTTCCCAGATGCAGACATGTCTCTGATGTATAAACAAGGGCCACAGATACACGTTTGAAGCAAAAGCAGCTGTAGCTGCACCAGGGGTCACAGTAGGGCAGGACTTGTGAAATGGAATCCATAAATGTGCTTTAACAGCCTTGGTTTAACCTCAGTCTGTTCTGTGGTGGCAGTGTGCTGGGCTGTGCTGGAGCAGCTCTGGCAGACAGATGTCCTGGAGTGCTGATCTCAGAGACAGCAGCAAGCTGAGGCAGTGCCACTTCAAGCTGTTTCAGCTGAGAATTTTCTGGTTTTGCAGAAAAGCAAAACTATTGATAAGTTACAGGAGTTGCTCCTCAGGAGCTGGGATGGTCGTTTCTGTAAAAGAAGTGACCCAGCGCCTGCACAGTCACACTTGCCTGTTGCCCACAAGCAAGGGTGGCTCTAACACAGCCAGAGGGGGCAGGGGCAGGCTCGTGGGATTCCCTTTGCGTGCTGCAGGTAGATCCATACAGCACAAACCAGCAGCAGCACGAGGCAGGCCCAGCACAGCAGCCTGTACAGCCTCTAGCCCATAGAGTCCAGGGAAGCAGAGCGTAATTCTCCAAAGCTGAGGGTCCAAAGCTGACTGTACTGCTCTGTGGGCCAGCCTCCACCCTTGGTATGTCAAGACATCCTGCGCCTAATGCTGAGTGACCAGGTGCTGTTCCTCCACCAACGGGCTCCCTTCCAACTAAATGGGCTTTTTTCAGAAAGGACAGCTGTGTGTTTATCACTGTGCAAGGCTGTGTATCACAAACAGGGTGGTAGCTGGGGAGGGATACAACAGCCCCAGCTCCTTCAGCACAGGAGTCCCTCCCCGTGTGCTGTGCCCAAGGAAACACAGCTCCCATTGCAAGGAATGGTGGAATGTCCCTCCGAGGGGGACCCTGTACTGCTCCTGACAGCACAGGGCCCCTTAGGAAGCACAGGTGGTGATGTCCCCTGCTCCTCACTGCCAGTATTAGTCACTCCTGTTTCAAGAGGACCCCACTCCACATATCTTCACGAGCCCATTCTCCTTCACAAATGCATTGACATGGCCATTCCAGCCTGCACTGCCTGATCATGAAGGTTTCAGTGTCTGGGAGCAAGAACCTCGCTGTGGCACTGTCCCCCTTGTCACTGTGACAGTTACTTGCACCAGGGGAGGGTTATCAGGGGCCTCCCCGTTAGGACAGGCTGAGAATAAAGTGACTCAGTGAAACACTGTGGGCTGCACAAGCAGCAGCAGAAGCACTGACTGATGAGTAGCCCCCCAGCTCACTCTTTGGGAGATGTGATTTGCTCAGGATGTGCCAGTATGATGTGTGTACCTGAGCAGGAGATTCCACCTGTCAGCACAGAGACTCCCACCAAACCAGGTGTGTTCCCCCACCCTACAAGCATACTGGCATCACCCCTTTATGAAATGGCTGCAGTGGTGTCTGCTGAAAGGCTTCCTTTTCTCTCCAACCTACAGAAAACTCTGTTTTGTTCATGTCCCTGCTATGCTGCTGCACGTTTTTCCTGGCTATGCCTAAATCCTGTGTCACATTTACCCTCACTAGTGTAATAATTGGTTTCCAAGACAGGTCAATCCACACTTGGGGTGTCAGCCCTCCACTGCCCCCCTCCTGACGCTCCCTGTTGTGTGCAGCAGGTGGGATCCCAAGAGCAGGCTAGGTAGCAGGGGAAATTTGGCTGGTAGGATGTTTGCAGTGCCATCCTTTCATCTCTGGACCTATGCTCCCTGCAGTTACTGTGTTTCCCCTGATGGCATCACCTGTTCCATAGAACAGATGTAATTCCATTTGATTCTGGAGTACCTTGAGTATTCCAATTCACAGACTTGCACCAAAGCAAGATCCCTCCTTTCACCAAACTCCTTTTGGACTTGGGAATGGCTCTTCTCTGGTAATGATGTCCCCTGTAAATCAGATGCTTCTGCTCTTGCCCCTCTTTGCCCCGGTTACACTCAAACTTCTCAGGTCTGAAAGTTTAGCTGAATCTGTCACTTCCAAGCTCCTCTCAGGCCAGCTGTTTTTCATTTAGTGCAAAGTGGAATCATCAGCCACAGGTGTGTACTTGTCCTGCTTCTTGGGGGCTGCAACTGAGGCAGGGTAGGTCCTGCTACCTGTACTATATAACCAGCCCCGCAGCACTTGCTGGCTGTTCTGTTGGGAGTTAAGATGAGCCCAGAACCTTTGAAGAAACATGGTCATGCTGCTGCCTCTGGGGAAAAAAGATCTAAGAGGAAGCCGAAGAGAAAGGAAGCATTTTCAGTCTACATTTACAAAGTATTGAAGCAGGTGAGTAAATGTTTGTTTTCTGCTAGAAATTGCCTTGTACATAAAGTAACTTCTGCCTGTTGTATGTTAGCACCATAAAGAACAAGGAAGAAAAATCTGGGTTTCTAGAGAGATGGGGAGAGAAAAAACAGTGTAAGTGCAGGTACAGGAGAGGCCCAGCTGGAGCTTGGAAGTTGAAGGGGTGGATTCCAGGGGTAGTAGAGATGGATCCAGAGCAGAAAGTGTTTCCTAGAGGGAATGAGCTCTGGTGCTTAGCTCTGCCTGAAGAAATCATTTCATGAAAGTGAGTACAGTAGAAATAGCTGCTTCTGGCCCTGTGAGTAATGTCTGGTGATTCTTGATGGGGAGATGAGAGCATTTTTGGAAGTGGCCGTGAGTTTTCTAGGCCACAGTTGTCAGCATGAGCCTGTAGATAGGACATGGAGATGAGAGTATTTCCATCCCTCACAGCCATGTTTTTCATGGGGGTTGTGAGGAGGCTTCTGCCAGTGCAATCCCCAAATCCTATAGCGCTATGGGAGCCTATCCTGAGTTTGAAGTGGCCCGTGGTTTGAAACCCTCAGGGTGGCAGCTGCAGGGGCCTTTGGAGTCAGAGCGCCCTGCCTGGGACGGGACCGGAGCTGCCGCTCCCTGCAAGTGCTGGGTGGGTGACCCTGAGCCGTTGTTGGGGTCCCACAGGTGCACCCCGACCTCGCCATCTCCTCCAAGGCCATGAGCATCATGAACTCGTTTGTGAACGACATGCTGGAGCGGCTGGCGGCGGAGGCGTCGCGCCTGGCGCAGTACGGGCACCGTGCCACCCTCACCAGCCGCGAGGTGCAGGCGGCCGCGCGCCTGCTGCTGCCCGGGGAGCTGGCCCGGCACGCCGTGTCTGAGGGCACCAAGGCTGTCACCAAGTACACCAGCAGCAAGTGAGCCCGGGGACATCAGCCCGGGCACGCCGCCTTCTCCTGCGGGAGAAGCGTTGGCTCTTTGTCAGCTGAGAAAGCAGAATTGTCTGCCTGCAAATAAAAAACGCATAGAAATACAGGGCGTGTCTTTAATCTGGGCATCACAGATTGTGAGGCAGCTTAAACTGTGGCCATGGGGATTGTTTGGGAGGGCTGGAAGAGCAGCTGCTGTTGGAAAACAACCACGTGCAACTAGGAGCAGGACTGCAGGGTGTGCCTGGGCAAAGCTGGGGTCCTTATGGGAAGCGTGGTGGGTTCTCTGCAGTTCTCCAAACTCCTTACTATGGCTTTCAGATTCCTGACTGCTGAAACGTCTGCTGCCTTTGACTTTCCTGCTGTTCTTCAACTGCTTCCGGACTGCCCAAGTTATCAGTTTATACTGGTCAGAGGAGATGCTAAATCTCCCTGGGCCAATAGGATCAAATTAGCACTGGGTAAAGGGTTCTTCTAATGTTTATAAACTATTTTCAAAGCTGTTGTCCGTTGTTTGTTGTTTTTTTTCTGGTGGATTGTGCAAATGAGAATTTTTCCTTGTTAGCTGTTTTTATGTATTGTTTTTGTTATTGCTGTTGTTTAGTTTGAGTTTTGCTGGTTTTGTGGGGTGGGTTTTTTTTTTTTTTTGTTTTTTTGATTTTTTTTTTCCTTCTGGTGAAAACTTTCTCCTTTTCTGAGCTAGGCAGAACAAAATGAGCTTCACTGACAAGAAAAAAAAACTGTTTTCTTTCTAGACATGTGGCCATCACCTCTACTTGCTTCCAGTGCCTCTAAAGAGAGCTTTATCTTGCAGGGCTCTAAACTGGGCTAGGGCTGGGTGTGCTGTGTTCTGCCTTGGACCATCATGTTAATACCTGGCCCTCACTGCCTTTCCTTGTATCCCCAAGGGCTCCTCACAGGAGGGATCCAGGGCCCTGAAGGGAGCATGGACACCCTTCTTTTGTCTGTCCACGTGGAGCCCACAGGGCTGAGTGCTGTGTCCAGAGCCATACACCTGTGGTGGCTGGCTTGGCTGCTCCATAAGCACAGCAACTTCCTGTGATGTGTGGGGATTCCTGGATTCTTGCACAGAGCTGCTGCCTCAGGGTCTGTGCTGGAGTGAAGAAAACATGTGGTCCATGTTCTGGGTGGAGATCATAGAATAGTTTCAGTTGAAAGGGCCCTTAAAGTCCATCCAGGTCCCCCTCCCTGCCACAGGCAGGGACACCTTCTGCTCCTCCAGGTTGCTCCAAGCCCTGTCCAGCCTGGCTTTGGGTGCTTGGGCATCTGTAACTTCTCTGGACAATCTGCTGCAGTGTCTTTTGTCAGCTTCAGGGTGGAACTGGATGCCTGGTTCTAATGTCTTATCTTCACAGCCACTATCAGGGTAGGAGTACCAGGAGGAACCAGAGCTGTGTTAACCTTCAAGGTGACAGTGAATGGGGCAGTCCTGGATTTCCTCAGCCTGTGAGGTGCTGCTGAGTCTCATGAGCTGTGACAGATGCTGATCTCTGGTGGGGGCCAGCCTAGATGTATGTGGTGCTTCTAGAGAGGGCACAGGAGGCAGCAGCACTGAGCATCTCCCCTTCAGCTCCATCCCTGCTGCTGGGGCTGGCTGGGAGAGAGCCAAGGGCTGTGCTGGGTGCTCTGTTTCTTTTTGGCTGGAGGACAGCATGGAGAGGGATCTGTTTTCCTCCCTCCAGCCCTCGTGGTGGCTGTGCTGTGGGGAGAGGTGCGTGCTGGCACTAGGGGCAGAGAGCTGTGGGGATGCTCAGCTGCGGGCATGGGGTGGAGGCAGGCCTGGGAGAGTCCAGCCCAAGAGTGGGAGGCCTAAGGTGAGGAGAGGCAAGTTTTGCCTTGATCCATAATTGTGGAAAGGAACTAGGTTCTAAACATACCTGCAAGTGAGATTAAAACATAAATGAAGTGACATGTTGGAAAACAAAGCGATAATTTAACTTTTTTTTTTTTCTTCATGAAAGAGAAAAGCAAAGAAAATAGAAAAGAAGGAAAATCCCAAGAATAATTTTGAAAGGCACAGGAAAGGGGTGACCACCACCACGGGTCCAGAGCTGGCCTATAGAGTGCAACGGGGGAGATCTGTGTTGGTGTGATGCGTCTTTCCCTGGCGGGCTCCCTCTGAGAGCTGGCAAGTGAGCCAGAGAGGGAGCAGAGCCACGGCAGCCAGGCCAGCAGAGTGGGGCACGAAAAGCCTCGTACAAGCAGCCGGGACAGCCAAGGACAGCAAAGACTTTGCCGTTTTGTAGACTTTGCAGCTCCTGTGGCAGGTCAGGTACTTGGTTACAGAGGATGTTGAACGTGGCAAGGTCACAGCCACTCCTAT
Organism: Agelaius phoeniceus; assembly: GCF_051311805.1. Classification (NCBI taxonomy): domain Eukaryota; kingdom Metazoa; phylum Chordata; class Aves; order Passeriformes; family Icteridae; genus Agelaius; species Agelaius phoeniceus. The sequence continues at coordinate 120,773 of NC_135265.1, forward strand.
CAACAGCAGGCGTGCGGGGATCCTCATCTTCGCTTGCTAAAATATCATTGGCTACTCCTTAGTATCTGGCCGAGTTTGCCTGATGTATCAAAAGTTTATTACTTGCTTGCCTCATGTATCACCTCTTTTAATGACCAGCTTTTAATCACAAGCTCTTTTAATGACCAGTAAAGGGGGTGCCTCATTTTCTAAAATAAACCCGTTTCTGTTCGTTGTTGGAGGCAGATCAAAAGTTTACCTTACAAACCTTTATCTTTGAGGAGGCAATGGAGAAACATTCCTTACTTTTGACTCATTCACTACAGCTTATTTCCCTTCCCAGCAGCTGCTCAGCCGTGCTCTGAGGGATGGGCAGCGCTGGGGAGCCCGGAGCTGCAGTTCTGCTCCTGCCCTGGAGATGGGTCCCTCTGCCTGCCTGAGCTCGGATCCATCCTTGCGGAGTGAGCGGAAGCTCGGATGGGAGCAGCTGCCCGGCTCCCTCTGCCTGAGCCCAGCTCGGAGCACTGCCCGGGGACCGTGCCCCTTCCTCTGCCGGCAGCCCAGCTCGCTCGGCAGGTGCCTGGCTGGCTCTGTGGATAAGGTGCTGGTTTATGAGAAGTCAGAGCTGTCTCCTGCAGATGTCTGATAGAGCATCGAGCACCGGGTGAGCCCCGGAGGAGTGAGGATTTAAAACTGTAGGTACTTGGTTCTCCAGTGCTCCACTTTTGCATCCTGCTTCGTGTCACGTCCTCCTCTTCCCCCCCACCCCCAACAAAGACCTGAAGAATGGAGCTGCGGATTGGGCTCACACTCCTCTTACTGTATCCCTGCATTCCTCGGAGATGTGGCAGGGAGTGCAGATGCACGAGGGGCAGGAGGAGGAGGCGGTTGCTCTTGGAACGAGGGAGTTCTGCGCTGAACCTGCCCACAGTTCTGTTCACGTTTCCCGTGTGAGGGGTTTCTCTCTCGCTGTGCAGGAATCCTGCTCGTTTCCCCACAGCAGAGTCCCCCTGGAGCTGCCCGGGATGCTGCACAGGATGTCATGCAGGCTATCTTTTCCTGAGGGCTCACCCTGTGTTTAGCTGATGAGCTTTGCTGAGAGCCGTGCCGCAGCTCAGCTGCTTTCACACTGGGCTTGTGGCTCCCGTGAGATGTCGGCAAAGTTGCTTTTAGGCTCTGCTGCCCAGTGACAGAGCACTGGTCACTGTGAGAACAACTCAGAAGTACTCAGGTTACACTGTGAGCAAAACTTGGAGCCTGTGCAGGCTCTCTTCCAAAGCGTCCTGGGGCTGCCTTGCTCCAGAGAGTCTGTCTTTGTCCAGGTCTGCCTATGTCCTTGCAGGTCTCACAGCAAGTTTTTAGTGCTGCAACCCTAAATCACTCTCATGTTGCATGTCCCTGGCCCCACTTCTATGTTCTGACTAAGCTATGCATGTCTGTGGGCTAGAAACAATATTTTTCCTTTGTCCCTTTCTTCAACCTCTCAAAAAGAGCACTACAGTGCTGAATGAGGATTCATGAAAATATCCCCAGTGCCTGTGCTCCGTTTTCTGTTCTCTAAGAGAGCAGTGGCTGGAGAGCATGTGCTCTTTCTCTGGCACAGAGGAGGAGCAGCAGGCAGAGATCCCTGAGGTCTGTTAGGAGTGCAGCACGTTTGAGGGGAGGGAGCTTTTTGGGCAGTGGAGGCTGGCAGCAGTGTCCAGACCTTGTGTATTCCCCTTGCCATGTAGTGTCCCTTGGCAGCCGTGCTGCCAGGTGGTGCTCTGGTGTCTCATCAGACACTGCTCCAAACAGCACAGAAGGAAAATGAGCTGGTGATGGATAGCCCTGGTGATGCCAAAGCTGTTAAAATATGAACCTCTGATGTACAGCTGGGGTTGCAGCAATGGACTCTCGCCCTCTCTGTGCTCAGCTGCTCGCGTTGGGGATGGTGCTGCTCTGGGTCACCTCCCTTCTCTTTAGGCTGGGCTTGGCTGCTGTCTCTGAGGGCTGGCAGCTTGTGGTGGCCTTGGAATCCCTGCGTGGAGGAAAGGAGATGGGGCATGCTCAAAGGTCAGGCAGGCACTCCCTCATCACCCATGCACTGTTGCCTGAAGCTCTGTCACTCCTGATGCTGCCAGTGCTGTAATGGCACCGAGCATCCTTGGAGCTGCCTCCACCTGTGTTCTCCCCAGCAAGGATTGCTACAAAGAGTTCGTTTCCTTGGGGTTTTTCTCTCTTTTCATGCTCTGTGTGCTCTGGCTTCCCACAATAATGCTGCTTTCTTCATCTCCCCTGCTCAGGATTGTGCCTGGGGGTGTGGGAGGTACTGAGACCAAGTGAAAAAGTAAATCCTATGTTGTAACCACAACTTCCAGGGCCATATAAAGGGGGTCAGGAGGCATCCTTTTTCTCATCCTTGTCCTCTCCCAGTGTAGCCCTGCATTACCTGATGCCAAACTGGGCAGAGACAGGAAGACCTGCTGTCTGGTGAGGTGACCCTGACCTGGAGCCCTGGGGAGACTCGCAGTGTCCCTGGTGCCTGGAAGCTGCTCTGGGGCTGGAGGTCACTGGGATGGGGGACTCAAGGTGTGCTCTCACATAAGCAATATGGCTGGCCTGGGCTCAGCACAGGTGCCCTGTTTGGCCTCTGAGGAAGAGGATGCTGCCATGTGGCCCCATGGCGGGTGTGGGGCTGGAGGAGAGGATGACATGGGCAGAGTGGCCCCATGAGGAATGGCTGCTGCAGGCCACACGCCGTTTTCCCATTAGTGAGTGTTTAGTTCAGCGTTTTAAATAATTGTGTCCTCGGAATGATATTTAAAATCCATTTGGGAGGCAATGAGGCGGGAAAGTGCCTGTGCCATTGTGATGACGCTGCTCGGGCCGTGCCACACATGCATATTACAAACTCGTTACAGGCTCGTCTCCACGCACGCTGCTCCCTCCCCACACAGCCTCCTTCTGAGGCTCTCAATGCCTCTCCCCCACCATGGCTGCAGTGCTTGGCCTTATGGAGACATTCGTGTGACAAGATAGACGTGGTGTCCTCTGGGGTGAGGGGTAAGGCACAGCCGGGTCATGTCACCTGGGTGCTGTCCATGGGAATGGAGGTGTGTGGGCCATGCCTGGTGATGGAACTCTTGTTCAGGGCTCCTGGCATTTCACCTGTGGTCGCTTTCTGACCAGCCCTTGACTTGTGTCACTGCAGGTTCCTGACCCTGAAGTCCCAGGGCTTTCAGCTGGGTTGCTCAGGGCACTGTTGGAGGAGTTGTGTCAGCTGTCCTGGGCTGGCTCTGAAGCTGAGGACAATCCTGTGCTCCTGAATGTCCATGGCACAGGCACGAGCTGGAGGGACTGGTGTGAGGGAGCTGATGGAGCAGCAGCAGTTCTGTGGGTGCTGGTTAATGCTGGCTGGAAGAGTGGCCTTGCTGCTCTCTGGGCACCCTCTGTGCCCCCTCAAGCCATGCAAGATGGAAATCCTGTGTGGGAGGCCGAGGCAGAATTCAGTCCTTATCCTCTTCCTCCTGACCATGTTCAGACTCTCCTAGCCAGGGTCTCCCACTGTGGTTTTTCTCAGTGCTGCCTTGTGACCAAACATTGGTGGGGTGAGGATGAAAGCCCCAGGTGCACTTACAGACACGTTGTATTCTGACATTTGTCTCTTTCTCAGTGACCCAGCTGGCTGCCATTCTGGCTAGGAAATGGATGGCTCTGACACCCCTTTTCTCTGCCTGCAGCTGAGGACCCTCAGTGTCCCTGTGGACTTTCCTACTTGGCACCTGTGGGTGCAGGGCTTGGAGATGCTGAAGGAGTCTGCTTGTGTTTTGTGGGTTTGGTGGGTTTTTTTGTTGTTTTTCCTTTCTGTGTGGGTTTTTTGTTTGTAGTTTTGGGTTGATTGGTTTGTTTGAAGTGGTTTTAGGGATTTTTTTGTTGTTAGCCATGGGAACAGGAGAAAATGTCCAGGGTAGCTGGTGCAGTCAAGGACGTGCAGACCCAGGTGTGTGAAATGCTGAGTGTGAGCAGGGGCAATGGGTGGGGGACACCTGCAGGCAGGGTGCTCCTCCCAAGGACCTTTCCTGGATGGCCTTGGGTGTGGGAACAGTGCTGAGTGAGAGGGGCTCGTTTGGGATTCTGGTCCCAAGCCCCTAACTGGGTGAAAATGATGGCATTGGTTCCAGGAACAGCACAAGTTGTAAAGACAGGTTGGAGAGGAACTAAGAGTTCTTAGCTTGTCCTCTTCCTCATCTCTTAGGGAATACAGACTTCCTGAACTTAAAGTTCCCCAAGTCAGGGCTGCTGCTCTGACCCCTCACCTGGCTGGAGGAGACTCTGCAGCTAGAGTGCCGGCTCCACAGAGGAGCTGGGGATGCAGCCACTGCATCCTTCAGGAGAACAATGTGCTCCCAGCCCAGCACCAGGGCATGCTGCACTAGCACAGAGAAGCTGTGCTGTGGCAATGGGAATGTTTGGCATGATCCCAGTCCTGGGACTGGTTCATGGACCCTCTTCAGCTTCAAGGTTCTCTTTGCTCTGCTCTGGAAACAGCTGCCAACAGGAACACAAGCAAAGTCTGGCTCCCTGTTTGATCAGCACCTCCAGCCACACCACGAAGAACTTGACTAGAGTTTGGAACCAATGTGAGAGTATTGTACAAGCTGTTTTTCTCAGGGCTCCCCTCTCTGCCCTTCTGTATCCTGCCCAGCCCTGTGGGCAGCCAGCCTTGCTGCCCCAGGAAGGGGCTAATTCCCAGAGCAGCGTGTGGTACTTGTCAGGGTCCTTTGGTCCCTGTGGAGCTGCCTGTGGGGAAGAGCTCTGTCCTTGGGACTTTATCACTTCTGAGCCCGAGTCTGATCCAGGCCTTTCCCAAGTCCCCTCTCCCAGCTGCCTCCCTGCCGTGGTTGCCCCACCTTGCTCTGCCTGTCTCTCTGTGGGAGCACTGTGTGGAGCAGGGGCTCTCTGCAGAGCCAGCAAGCACAAAGAGCATTCCAGGCTGCCTGCCACCCCTCTCATGTGCCTAGTCCGTGCTGGTGATTGCACCCAGCAGCTGAAAATAAGCTCTTGGAAGAAGGGGGGATGGTGATGAGGAGCTGCCAAGCCAGGCTATTTATACTGGGTGATTCAGGCCTCTGCCTGAGTCCAGCCAGATGCAGGGGAGCTGGAACCCAGGAGCAGCCTGTAGAGGACAGACCCTTGACCCAGAGGGTCTTTGCTGTAATAGCTCATTCACTGTGTGGCTCAGCCTCCTCTGGTGAGTTACCTGTGATGGACTGCACCTCTCCTCTCCGCTCTGCCCCTCAGCGAGTGCTGCAGCCAACTCCCTGGAAGGATTCCTGCAGTGTGAGCTCCCAGCACAGCGAGCACAGCCTGAGCCCACGTGGCTGGGGACACCTGCATGGCCGCCTGGAGCCACTGCAGTGCCAGGACCTGCTGGTCCAGAATGCACTCTTCACTGGAGACCTGGACATGGTGCAGAAGTACTTCACCAAGAGCTCGGCCATCAATCTCATCATTGAGACCAGGGGCGATGAGCTGCGCTGGACTAGCAGCAAACGTGGTGGGTATGAGGGACTGGGACATGGCGGGGACAGAAAATGCCCAGGATGGGGTCCAAGGATAGGGCTCAGGCACCTGAGAAAAATATTGAAAGGAATCCCCACTGGTGGAAGGAGGTGAGAAGAACAGCTTTAGTGTGAGGAAGGAAGTCTCTGAGGTTGTACAACAAGTAGTAGTGGGCTTGTTGAAGGTGGTATGAGGCAGATCCATTGGGAAATAATGAGAACAGGGCCCCTGGAAGAGTTGCTAGAGAAGCACATCCTCAGGACTGTCCTGTTAGAGATTGCTGGGATGGATGTGAAATACATGTGAGGTGGGGAGTGTGCCTGGGTGGAGAGGCACCAGAGAGAACAGAGCAGAATGCTGCTCTGTTCCGTGACATAGATTTGACCAGGGGAGCAGAAATCCAGTCTATGAGAAAGACGGTGGAAACAAACTTTCCTCAGTGACAGGAGGCAGGAGCTGATCATTCTTGGTCTTTCTTTCTGTCTGTACATCTCACTTGTCCATCTCTACTTTGTGCAGGCACATCTTGGGGCTACCACACATGCTTCCACACTCTCTGGTCCCTTTTACTTGCCTTCTCATCAGCATGCTCCATAAGTTCCTCAGTAAGCAGTACAGCTGGTGTGTGTGTCCGAGGCAGAGGTGTGCTGGGCAGCCTGGGTGTGCCCTTGCTCTTGCTGCTGTCACCTGGTGACCTGGTGCAGGCAGACTCCCAGAATTTAAGAGCATCAAGTGGGGAAGGCCTTTAACTGTATTTGTCCTAGCTGGTGGCAAAAGCCACCCATAGGAGAATGGAAGAGCTGTTGACAAAGCTGAAATGAAAGCTCTGCTTTCCCAAGGGAGCAGGCCAAATGTCCTGGTGCTGAGACAGACAACAGCATTCTGTGGGGATCCACTGCAGCAAGAGACAAACAGGGTGCATGGGCTTGCCAAGGCACATGCTCCTACTTGAGAGTGATGAAGATTATTTACTGAGCTGCAAGATTTGTAAGACCCAGGTTTTGAATTGTTACAGTCTACTTAGGAATGGAATCACTGAAGGTGTTACCTTTTGTGTAAGTGAAGGTGTTACCTTTCGTGTAAGTGAGATCACTTGTCAGTAAAATACAGACTGAGTGTGGTAACTCCTGTCTTGTGCCAGGCTGGCAGGCACTGGAGCAGCCAGTCTCTCTCTGCTGGTAAAGGTTTGTGCCCAGAGAAAATGGAACAACGTGAAACAACCTCATGCAGAAATTTCTCTAACCAACAAAGTTTCAAGACATAAAAAACCCAATCAAACAAGATTATTCCTCAAGCACAGAGCAAAAATGTGCTGCCAAATTTGTCAGATCAGAATGCAGAAAACCAAAACAAACCTTCGTGCTACTGAGGCTTGTCTCTGTATCTCACTGACCGTGCAGGGACAGGTTCCCAGAACTCAGTGACCTTAACAGGAGGTTCTAGTGACCTTGTCCTTCCCAGATCACCTCTCTGGCATTTTAAGGTGCCCAGAGGAAGTGTAAACCGTCTGGTCCGACTGATACTTACACCACTTGCTGCCTCCCTGGTGCATGACTGGGAACCTCAAGCTTCCATGGGATACCTGCTTACATCCTTGGGTAAATAGAGGGTCCCATCAGGTGAGAACATCTGCCAGGGGCTTCCCTTTCTTTACCTTTTTGTAGGTACATTTCAGTTAGACAAGGTGAAGTTTGCACACACAGAGCAAACTGGATACTGTCAGCATAGGACTTGCTCATTTATTTTCATTACTGAGAAGAGTAAAGTTCCCTGTCTTACACTCGGCTCTAGTCCTCTGGTAATTGTTGCTTGGTGATCTCTTGGGGTCACTTAACTGGTGTTTAGCTGCATGATCTGAGTAGTTCCATGACACAAAATTAGACTGAACTCCACTAGCCTTCCATGCAGTTTGACATGTTCTCTAGATCACATGGTGTGGCCAATATGTGCACGGTGCTAATGCCAGTGAGCAGGGCATGCTCTGCTGTGACCCAGGTGGGCAGGCTGGTTGTGTGAGCCAGGTGGGCTCAGAGGAAAGCACCAGCTCAGGTGACAGCACTGCAGTGAGCACCCAAGCCAGGGGAGTGTCTGAGGGCTGAAAGGGAGCACTAAAGTTACGCAGGGGCTCTGTGCAAGGCTGGATATCAAAAAAGAGGAGGAAGTGGAAAGGATCTAAAGGATAATTACCTCCAATTTTTCCCATCCTTGTACCTATTTCTACCATTTCTTTGGCTTTGATTAAAACTAGCTGCCCTGTAGCTTGTTAAAAATCTTCCTAGTGCTTCCAATGGCTCAGGTGCAACTGGTAGATGGGTGTGCAGTGCTGGAGACGTGTGGAGCCAAGAGGTGAACTAAGGCATGGAGATATGTGTGGAGCTGCTGGGGTCATGCTGTTGTGGTCTGGGCAGCACTGGGCAACACGCTGAGTAGGCATGACACCATTTCCCTCTCTGTTGTCTTAGTGATGCCTTGTCCCCTTTTCTACCCTTCAAGCTCCCCTGCCCTTCCTGAAGGTTTCCCCTTCACAGCAGGGCACTGCTGAGGTACTGCTGCCTGAGTGGAGAGCCTTTATCAGCCTCTTGGCCCCAGTGTTTGGTCACAAGGTTTCCCAGAATAGAACAGCTGAGACTTCAGCTGTGCCCAGCCTGAGCCAAAGAGAGGGGTGTGATGTGTTCCCCCTCCCTGGGAACGCCCTGGGCTGCCTGGCAGGCAGGCAGACTCTCGGCCCAAACAAGGCTGCTGGTGGGGCTGTGCCTCAGAGCCTGGCTGGTGCACCAGCAGGTCCTGTCCTGCTCTCTGAGGAGAGCCTGCTTGGGTGCTATGGGCAGCACCACAGGCAGAAGAGACGAGAGCCGGGAGCCCATCCGCACACGGCAGGCACACGGCCCTGCCCAGGTGTTCTGGCAGGCCCTGCTGGCTGGGGATCAGGGCACCATAGCCAAGATCCTCCAAGATCCTCAGAACAACCTGAGCCCCTGCACTGTGTTTGACACCAGTGACCTGGAAGAGTGGAAGAATTACCGCTTCAACCCCCGCGGGCTGAGTACGGGGAGCAGCGGCGCTCAGCCTGGGCTGTGGGCTGTGGGGCACGGCTGCTGTGGCGCTCAGCCTGGGCTGTGGGCTGTGGGGCACGGCTGCTGTGGCGCTCAGCCTGGGCTGTGGGCTGTGGGGCACGGCTGCTGTGGCGCTCAGCCTGGGCTGTGGGCTGTGGGGCACGGCTGCTGTGGCGCTCAGCCTGGGCTGTGGGCTGTGGGGCACGGCTGCTGTGGCGCTCAGCCTGGGCTGTGGGGCACGGCTGCTGTGGCGCTCAGCCTGGGCTGTGGGGCACTGCTGCTGGGGTTCTGGGTTATGGGTGCTCCTTGTCTTGCAGAGCAGTGGGAACGGGAACAAGAGCGTGGGGATGTGGTCAGGTTCTCCTGTGTTCCTTGTGGAAAGGGGTTCCTGTTTCTGAGAGCACAGGCTGCTTCCAGGAAACCCGGTCCTTCCCACAGGGATTGCCTCAAGTGCTTGGGAGCTGCTCTGTGTGCAGCCTGCTGTGTGCTGTGTGCTCCCACTGTGGGTTGTGCCAGACTGACACAACATGGGTTAGACCTTTGAGATGGGCCTGTCACAACAGGACAGCCTGTGATGGCTGTCATAACAGGAGTTAGACCTTTGAGATGGTGCAGTCTGAACCTGGCCCTGGAAAACACAGACGTTCCACTTCTGCAAGAAGGAGCTGAGAGGATGCAGTGTGGAACACACCATGCAGTCTGGGATGTCTCCAGCTCAGTCTGAGTAGGCAGTAAGAAGCACAGTTTAAGGAGATTTTTTCTTGTAGAATCTGCAGGCAGTTAGCCAGCAGAAAGCACCACCTCAGCGGTGGGTTGTGCTGGGTCAGCATCTTTGAGAGCTGGCACATTTCAGCCCCTTGCTCTCTCCTAGGCTCTAGATGTCCAGCTCTGCTGTAGCTTGTTGTCTGCAGCCCGCTCAGGGCTTGTTTGAGTCCCTGTGTGTGTGGTAGTTGGCTGTGACACCTCTCTACGGCCTGGTTCCTTGTGTTTGTGGCGCTTCACACACGGTGTTTGGCCCAGCCACCTCACTGCCATCAGCCCTGCTCGTGCCCCAGACCCTTCATCTGCTGCACCCCAGAGAGCAACAGCCCCGTGTCCCCCCTGAGGCACAGGTGAAGGGCACAGTGCCCAGAGCAGCCTCTGCGACGGGCTGCTGCTCCCTGGAGCTCCCTGTCTGCACGGCTGTGTGGCCTGAGAGCTTTCCAGGGATCTCTGCCTTGGGGCCAGGCCCAGTGCAGCATCTTGCAGGGAAGGGACTTGATGTCCCTTGAGGGGGAACACTCGTCTCTCAGGGGGATGTACCTCAAGGAAAAGGGCAGGTGTTTGTGCGCCGCGGCTGGATGTGGCTCGCTGAGCTCTGTTCCCCCGCAGGACTGTGGTCGCTGAGCTACGAGCAGGAGCTGACCACGCCGCTGCACATCACGGCGGGCCGGGGCTACACGGAGTGCCTGCGGCTGCTGCTGCTGCGCGGCGCCGCCGTGGACCTGGCCCCGGGGGGCAGGACGGCCCTGCATGAGGCCTGCGCGGCCGCCAGCCCCGCCTGCGTGCGGCTGCTGCTCCGCGCCGGGGCCGACCCCGAGGCCGTCTCCGAGCAGGGCTACCGGCCCCTGCACCTCTGCAAGAGCTCCGACTCCATCGGGTGAGTCCTGCCGGGAGGAGCAGCCAGCCTCCCGCCCCTCAAGGCTAATCCCGTGTGGGAGGGGTCCCTCGTCAGCCCTGAGGATGGGCTGGTGGGTGCGAACGGGGCTGGCCCTGGTACCTGGTCCTGGACCGGGATCACCCCTGAGGTCCAGCAGGTGACTTCAAGCTCGTGTCCTTAGCAGGTGCAGCTGAGGAGCCGGTGGTCACACTGTAATGTTCAGGGTGCTCCTGTGCAGATCCACTGCGCGTGTGAGCAGGCACCAGGTGTGACAACACTTAGGAGGTCTGTGCAGAGTTAGCTGCACAGGGTGGCAGCATCTCTGCTCACCAGTCATCCCGGCTTAAAAACGCTGCTCCAGGGCACGAGGAGCAGGGATTTTCGGACTCTGGAGAAAAGCTGGGATGGTACAGATGTGGGAGCTGGGAGGTGGAGATGAGGAATGGTCAGCAAGTCGCCTTGGCCCGCACAGGTGTGTCCAGCAGCTGCTGCAGCACGGTGCCAGTGTGAACAGTCAGACGGAGGAGGAGCAGGACACAGCGCTGCATGTGGCATCGCGGCACGGCCTGGCAGAGCACGTCCAGCTGCTTCTGCAGCACGGGGCTCAGCTGGACGTGAGGAACAAGGAGGGGCAAACACCGCTGAATGCTGCCTGTGCCCAGCAGCACCAGCCCCAGGACATGGACCGCTACTACCGGGTGTGCCAGCTGCTGGTGGAGAGCGGTGCCAGCGTCAACGCCGAGGACCGGGACCGGCAGCACCCGCTGCACCTGGCCTGCAAGAATGCCAACGCTCAAATCGCGGAGTTACTGCTGGCCCGGGGTGCCAATGTCAATGTCATGAACTACGGCGGCAACACGGCCCTGCACAACATCCTGCAGGTGGCTGCCTACAAGCGGGAGCACCGCCCGGAGCTCGTGGTGCGAGCGCTGCTCAACCACGGCGCCGTGCGCGTCTGGCCGGGCTCCCTCCTCAAGGTGCGGGGACTGGGTGGGAGGGGAAGGCTGTGAGCGGCACCAGGGCCCCCGTGGGCCCTCCTGTCACAGCCGGGCTTGTTCCGAGGCAGCCTGTTCGCTGTCCTGCCCTGCCTAGGGTCTGGGAAGGGAGAACTGGCGTTATTGGCATGGGAATCCCTGATGCTTTCTCCTGGGGTGTGTTTTGCGGTATTACTCTCCTGCTTGTCTGCTAAGCTGTGTGGACAGAACTCACCCAGTTTCCATAATTACTTGCTCTAGAAATTGTTGGTCCTTTTCCTCTGGAGGTGTTTCTTCTCAGGGGCACACCCTCCAGCTCCTGCTGTCTCTGCAAAACACCCGCAGACAAAGGGTTAATTTCCTGTCTTAATTCCTGAGCACTGCAATAATTACCCAGCCCGGAGATCAGCAGATTGCTCTCCCCTTTGGGAAAATACAGGAAAATCAACAATTAACACTAATTAATCTCCTATTAACGCCAGATAATGAGGATCACTGGTACAGCCAGAATAGACTCTGACAGCTACTGCTGGCCTGGGCCATGGGGAGTGGCAGCCCGGAGCCAGGGAAATCTGCCTCGGTGCGGCTTTGCCTGGGTGGGGTGCTCTCCAAAGGCTGCGCTGTTGCTGGGTACATGGCACTGGTGTGTCACCTGCACCTACACCAGCGTGGGACACACCAGAGATGTTGTACAAATACCTGTGAAGTCCTCTGCGGCTCTGTGCCACCCTTGACATGGGCACAGCGCTGCTCTAGACACAGGTACAGATGTCTCTGCAGCCAAAGAGGCACAATCCTGCATCCCTGAGCCCCTGGTGTGGCCCTCAAAAGAGGCATGGTGTGCTGTGCTCTGTCTGATCACAAAATGAATGCCAGTCCCTGCCCTGGAATGGCTTATGCTCTAACTACTGCAATGTGAGGTAAGGTGTCTGGTGTAAAGCAAAGGGTTGGTGTTTATGAGCTCCTTGCAGCAGTGAAGCTGTGGAGATCATCACCCCAGCCATGCACGATGGTCCCTGTGTCTGAGGAGGAGCTGTGGGTTGTGCTGAAGGCAGCCATGCTGTGCAGGTTGAGTGATGGCTCAGCCCTCCTCTTTGCAAGGGGGGATGTTCTGGTGCTCCATAGCTGCAGTGGTTTTTCTCTCCTGGGTCAGAATGAGGGAAGGACAGGAGTTCACCAGGTTTACTACATCTGGTTGAGCAGTACTTTAGGAGGTGAGTGGGGCTTGCAGGATCTTGCCAAATGATGATGATCACCTGCTCTTGATGCCTTTTTAGCTTTCATATTTTCCAGATTCTGTACTGCATTAGTGCATAATTCTGAACTTTGCATAAAGTGTTAGCAAGCTCTCTTCACAGCTTAGTCAGACAAAACAATACCTTTCCAGCCCCAGAACCAAGGATACCATTCCAGCTTCAGGCCCAAAACCTGTAAACAACAGTGAATTGAGGAGAGCAAACTGGGAGGATGGGGCTGCATAACCTGGAGCTGTAATTGGACAATTAACCCCAATATGTAAATGGACCAAAACTTATAAAAATATGACAACTCGTGACTAGGAGTCCATCTTGGGTGTAGCCTCAGCCAGGCTCTTGTGCTGCCCAAGGTGCATCCTTTGAAGGCCTTTTAATCAATCCCTCCTTTATCCCTTTAACGCTGTTCAGCCCCTGTTCCAGGTGTTCCAGGTGGCCTCTCAAGGCATCTGTCTGTCCGTGCCAGGTGCTGCGGTGCTGCCACAGCTGCCCGCGCGTCATCGAGGCCCTGGTAAACAGCTACAGCCACGTGCGCGTCTCCGAGGACTGGCTGGCAGCAGTTCCAGCAGAGGTGGTGCAGGTAAGGGAACCAGTGCTGGCTGCTGCTGAGGAACACGTGTCCAGGCTCTGGTGGGTTCTGCCAGGGCCATCTCGGCCTGGAGGGTTGGGTGGAGCTGGGGCTGCCAGGGGGGCTGCAGGCACAGGGATGGGGCTGTTGGGGATGGGGAGGATGCTCCATAGTGAGGCAAGTGGATATCTGGTTCTACCTCTGGTCCCAGGGTGATATCTTCAGCTGTGCATGCCTCTGGTCCTTTTTTCTCTCTATAGAAATACCCATGTTTCTACCAGTCCCTTTTCTCCCTGGGGCACAGACCTCGCTCCCTGCAGCACCTGGCTCGCTGCACGCTCAGGAGCCTCCTGGAGGGCCGGCTGCTGCTGGTCCTGTCCCAGCTGCATCTGCCCAGTGCCCTGCACCAGTTCCTGCTGCTCGGCTTCGAGGACATTCTCTACTAGGGGTGACCCCATCCTGCCTGGCCACATCAGCCCCCTGTGCCAAGCCTGCTGCTGTGTCCCAGTCCCAGCCAGCCTTGTGCTCTGTATCATGCACCTGTTTTGGAGTGTTCTGTTTGTCCATACTAATCCGGCCAGACTCCAGACTAACAAAAGGAGGTATGGGAATTAGGGGATTTTGTGGTACAAGAAGCAAAGACACTGCATGGATCACAGGCTTAGTAGTAGGATATCAGATTCCCTATCCCAAATCCAAATACCCTAGCCTGTACTAGGCAACTCTGGTGCCCTGGATGATTGCTGTGGTCCTGTCTTTAGTCAAGTTGCTTGGTCTGTACCCAAAGATGTTTGGAATAAATCCTGTTCTTTATACCAACCTGAGAATGACTTCTTCATTTCTTTGAAGACTGTTCTGACAGAGCTCACCTGACATGCCAAGCGATGATGGCATGTGCACTCAGAGCTGTGCACCCACCTGCTTCTCAGAGGGACATGTGTGATGGGTGTTCAGTCAAGCCCCTTTCATGAAGGTGCCATGTCTGGGTTACGTGGCTCAGGAGCTTGGGGCAGGGTGGCCGTGCTTGTGCAGCACTGAGGACCTTGCTGCTGGTGGGAAGGAATGTGTCCTGGGACTGCTGCCCCTGGGCAGAGAGCAGCCAGGGCACAGTGAGCAGGGTCACAGTGAGCAGGGTCACACTGCCTGGGCTGCACCACTCCCTCGACAAGGTGAAGGGAAATGTTTTATCCTGTGACACAAGACACGGTTATGAAGAAAAGGAAGCACTACCCATCCTTTAAGATCTGCTGTAAGCAAGCTCCATTACTGCCTCTGGCTCAAGGAATGCCTGAGCACCACAGCTGTAGCTGCACAGGTGTGCAGGGCAGTGGGTCCCTCTTCTGCTGCACTCGCTCTGCCTGGCCTCTCACCACGGCCACAGCCACAGCAGGACTCTGCAACGTTCTGCTCTGAGGGGAAAGCTGTGTGACAGACCCTGAGGTGCCCTCTGCTCCTGCCTCTCTGGGCACAGGGGCTGCAGCTCTGTGCCCTCAGCCCTGCTGCTCTGGGGACGTGAGCCCAAAACCACACTGAGAGGTTGATCCTGCTGCTCCTAATGTGCCTGCACTGCTGATGTGCCACAGCAGGAATGCTAACAGGGATGTGTTCATGTGCTACAGGGGCACACAAGGTGCCTGGAAGCACTTGTGCCTGCCTTTATGTAGGTGCTATTGCAGCATGGAGATGGTATATGACACACAGGGGCAGAGAGGTGAGCTGTTGGCTTGGGGTGACCACAACCATCTGCAAAACTGGCATGAAGTGTACAGGGGAGCCAAAGATTTTGAAATACATGGATGATGGCCTGCCCTCTCACCATGGGCCAGTGGTGCATCTCCCTTGCACCAGTGTAGGAAGGGGGTCTGAAGTTACCTCCTTCCTACTGGCTGAACCTGCTTGTCTGCTCAGGTGATCTGTTTATGTGATCACAGTCAATGATCTTGTTCCCAAAGTCTAATCACCACTTTAGAGAGTTCATTTTTAGCCAGATGATGTCTGTGAGTGAAGGAGGAACAGAAACAGGAAGGTCTGTCCTTTCTGGTGGCAGCACAATCTGGGATTGCCTCAGCCTGACCTGGCGTCCTGCTCTGAAGGCAGCCTGCACACCTGGACAGGTACACCATCCCTCTCTCCAACACTGTCCCTATGCCTGCATTAACTTGTGCTCAGTAATGCATGCTCAGCCTTGGTAATATCTCCTTAGAACAGGGAAGAGTTGAATTTCATAGTTGGCTTTATTTTGCAGTTGTTACTTGTGGCTGTCAGGCTTATAGCTGATTCCTGGGTCTCGCTGGTTGCTGTTGCCAGTTCTGAGGCTGATGGAGGCAGCTCCAGCTCCTCCAGCGGGAAGAGGTGAGCACACAGGGTCTGGTTTCTGCAAAGGCAGGAGCAGATGGAGCTCTGGCACACCCTGGTCCTTCCTGGATGGAGGTTGCCCAGACAGGCACCTGCTGCAATGAAGGACCCATGGTGGGGCTGCAGGTGCATTTCCAGGGCTCCTCCTCCTTCCAGAGCCACCGGATTTGCAGACAGAGCATCCTGGTGTGTCTGGGAGGGCTGAGGTCAGGTGGGTGGAGAGAGGAACAGGCCATCCCTGGCCACATATCTCCAGAAACTGAGTTTTGTCTGTGCTCCTACCAAAATTGAGAGGGGCACGAGTTCATTATGCATAAGGATACTCCTGGATAACATTCTTCAAGGAATGTGAGGCTGGTAGGAGAAAGGGAGAACCTTTTACAGCATGACCAACACAACTGGTGGGAAAAAACGAAACTAAATCAAACCAATCCACCAGAAAGCTTCTGGGAACTCCAGCCCTTTGGCAAATGGAAACAATCAGAAAGGTTCAAGCTAAGATGAAGGCTGAGTGCAAATGCTTTGACTTCAGCTCAGTTATGCTAATTGATCAGCAATTGATTTTCAAAAACATTTACAATAACAGATTTAAAAAGATTTAATGTTCCAGAGCACATTCTGGCAATTCAACAAGCTTTGCTATTTTCTCAGGTTCCTGAAGGGGAAATTCCTAATGCAGCATTGGATGTACTTGAGGGGACAATTTTGCCAGGGAAATTTAACCATCCTGAGTGGAAGGGCTGTGGTCTCTACTGAGAACACTGAACCTAGGGGGTTGTTAGCACAGGGACACGTTGTTCTGGTGTGTTTTTATCAGCTGCTGCAGGCACGGGCAGCTGCCAGTCACTTTTGTGCCCTGGGTTTGCTGGGAATGTCTCTTGGGCACAGGCTGGTGCTCCTGCTCCAGCACCCACCTGGGTTTGTCAGCAGAGAAGTTGTGGCAAGATGCACCCTTAGGAGTGGCTGGGGAGATGTGAGTCCACTGATGCATTTTCAGCGCAGCCATTGAAGTGGTGTGCTCTGGGAAAGAGTCATCCCAGCTCCAGACAGCAGTTTCCATCCCAGCTGCAGCCACTGGGTCCTGCTTTGAGCCTCCCTGTGCAGCCAAAGCCCTGCCCATCCCTGGTGTCCCTTCTGACAGACAACCAGCACACTCTGCAGGCTGCCCAGCCTCAAGCACCTGCTTGACTCTCACTCAATTTTTCCTGTTCCTCAGTGAAGAGCATGAGAGGCCATCATGGAGGTTAACAGTGAGGTACTTACAGGCAAAGCAAGCAGAGAAAAGCTCTTTCCCAGCATGTCTGTACCCACCCTGAGTTGTAACCTGCTTCTTAGGTAGTTTTGAGTCAAAAAAGCATCTTTGTATTTTTTGGCTGTGGAGAGATTTTTTTTTTTTCTGCCACAGATTTGACCAATCACTTTTTGGAGCTGTGCCTATTTGATCATTCTGATGTCCTTATGGGAGGAGAGAAGAATTGCACAGTGCATTGATCACCTCCCTCTCTTTATCTTTCTGCTGTCACTGTTATGTTTCATTTGATGCCATGTAAGAATGTATGGGCAACAATTTTCTGTTTCTCTTCATCATACAACTTAAAACTACACAGATCTGTGCTATTTCTCCCCTTATTTGGGCTGGAATTGTGTTCAGCTGTGCTGTTCCTGTGTGGAAGCTGTCACCCAGCCCTGACTCCACACACAGGGGTTCCCTGGGCTTTCCTTGTTGCAGTGCATCCCCTGAGATGGAGGGAGGACAGCTGTGCACAGCGTTTGTGTGGGGGCTGTTCTGCTGGGCACTTGGGATCACACAAATGCTCAGGAGCCCTGGGTCTGTATTTGATGGGATTTGCCCGTATTTGATGGGATTTGCCCATTTCACAGCCCAGGAGGAGGCCTGGGCAGAGATGCCCTGCAGCCAGTGTGTGCTCCATGGCAGATGTTGCAGCTTCTGATGTTGTCAGACCTGTTACACCCATGATGCTGTCCCTGAATTACAGTGAAGCCCCATTCCTCATGTACATATTGCACCTTACACTGCAATGCAACCAACCAGGCTGTTCCTCAGCCTGGTGTTTGCAGCAACCCAGATCAGGTTCTCTTGAGCAAGTGCACCTCTTACTTTTACCATCCCAACAATTCACTTTTATCCATTCCAATAATTTTATCAGCAATTGTTTTTTATTTCTCCCTGATTGCTAATAGCACACAGCACTGGTATGTGCAGAGAATAGAGCTAGAGAGACACCTGTCCAAAGGCTGTGTAAGATAAGTCTCCTCAGCCACCCAGTTCTTTTGGATCTGTTCATACTGAGGACACTAACTGCAGCATACAGCTAATTTTTCTTATTGGAATGCCATGCAGAACTTAGTCAGATGACTTACAGATTTCTAAGCATGCCCCATCTGTCTCATTAGCTCTATCAAACTTGTACACTTATAAAAAAAGTTACGTAAAATAATTTGAAAGCACCTCTTTCAAATTACATTAAATTGGGTTCTAGTTTTTACTGACTTACCCAGGACATCCTTTGAATGCTTGTCTGTGATTGCTTGGGAGGTATGTTGAACTAACTGCTTTGTAGTTTCTCGGATATCCATGTGAACACATTTAAATACTGACAAGACATTGGTATTTTTCCCCCTAGTAATCTTAAGTTCCCCAGTGTGCCATGATTTGTTATAAAGAAAAAAATAAATGGTTCAGTGAACTCATTAGCCAATTAAATACTCTTGGATGTAAGCTCTTCTTCTGCACATTATAAAAATTGTTACTTACACAGTTTAGCATCTTCCTTAATTACTGATGGAATAGAAAGTATTTCATTACCACTGTAAAATATGAATACTGCACATAGTTGTTTCAAATGCAGAGCAGAAATATTTACTGAGTTACTGGATTTCATTATGCAGAATGTGAGCTGCACACAGACACCTGGGGCAGGTGCCCAGTGCCTGCAGGTCTCTGCTTCTCTGCTCAGGGGCACACAGCTCAAGGGTGGGGATTTCAGAGAGGCTGAGAGAGAGGAGGGTTCCAAGCAAGGCACCAGGAGAGGGAGATGGGCTGCAGGGAGATGGGCTGCAGGGAGATGGGGTGCGGGGAGATGGGCTGCAGGGGCTGCAGGGAGATGGGGTGCAGGGAGATGGGGTGCAGGAAGATGGGCTGCAGGGAGATGGGGTGCAAGGAGATGGGGTGCAGGGAGATGGGCTGCAGGGAGATGGGGTGCAAGGAGATGGGCTGCAGGGAGATGGAGTGCAGGGAGATGGGGTGCAAGGAGATGGGGTGCAGGGGCTGCAGGGAGATGGGGTGCAGGGAGATGGGGTGCAGGGGCTGCAGGGAGATGGGCTGCAGGGAGATGGGCTGCAGGGAGATGGGGTGCAGGGAGATGGGGTGCAGGGAGATGGGGTGCAGGGGCTGCTGCAGGGGCTGCTGCAGAGGGAGCTGTGCAGCTGAGGGGGTTGGACACACCAGGGCTGCTCCTCAGGCCCATGTGCAGCTGTGGGTGCCTGTGCTCCATCACAGGGGTCACAGGGCAGGAGGGGCTGAGAGCCACCCCCCAAAGAGCACCAGGGACCCCTTCATTGTCCCCTGACACCCACTGTGGACCCCACTGTGCCCTCTTGCTCAGCCTCCCTGAGGGCTCATTCAGCACTGTCAGGCCTTCCTAGGGGCACTTGGAGGTAAAACCAGATACAGGGGCTGAAGCTGGGCAAACACATATTAGAAATGACACAATTTTAATAGCAAGGGCAATTAATCTTCTAGTTAACTGAATCTTAGAACAGGTTATCATGGTGGATGTTGATTTCTTTTCTCAGGGGTTGTTTTTAAATCACACGGGGATCTGCCCTAGCCCAGACCAGGGTTCATCTGCATGGAGCTCAGCCCAGTCCCAAAGAGATCAGGCCGATTAATTACAGATCTCTGAACCTTCACTGGGCTGCCACAAGCTGCTGTCACCACTGGGACTGGGTTTGGCCCCAGAACAATAAGTTCCAGTTTCCCTTCCCAGCACTGCTAACTCCACTCACACCTCATTGACAGCTCTGACTTAACCTCAGTTTCCTTCATTTCGACCCCACTGGTCTGTACTGGTTCTATCAGATTCCTTGCTCTGAATGTGCTGGCTGCAGTGGTTTCTGAGAAAGACAGTCTGAAATAAATAGGGATGCTGCTTTTATTAAGTTATTTAAATATTTGATTTTACACGACTTCTCTCACAAGCTTTATCTTTGACATCTCAGCTGTTTGGCAGCACCGAGCATGTTTCACTTGAGTGGGATGGACATTGCTCAGAGTTCTGAAGGACCCCAGGGCTGGGTGTGACCCACAAAGGCAAACCCCATCCCTTCCCCAGCACAGGAGCACCTCGGGGGCTGCCCTGGCTGTGATCCCCCTGAGGAGACACTGCAAAGTGCCCTGAGTTGGGCAGGAGGAGCCTCAGTGCCCATCCCAAGCTGTGCCCCCCGGCAGCACAGCCCCCCTGAGCTGAGCCTGGCTGGGCTCCTGCTGGGGCCTTGCTTGTCCCGACAGCAGCTCTCCCACTGCCGAGGGCTTCTGCTCTTTCTTTGTGAGGAACCAGGCTCCAAATACTTCCTGCACCTCTGTTTCCATGCAGGGGTGCTGCAGCAGATGCTGATCTCCTGAGATGCCATGCTGCACAGGTGAACCCCAGGGGAGCAGACCCCTTTTGCACGCTGGTGCTCTCTGGCCGTCACCCCCCTCCATTCTCTGGCTCATTCCCCACCTCAGCAGAGTCACCTGCAGCTGCTTACCAGGGCTGGGTGCTTCAGGTCACTAAAAGAATCCCCAGCAAAGGTTTCAACAAAATCTGGTTTGGTATAAACTTTGCAGTAATAGCAGAAGACAGCAAGAATGGTCAGAAGACAACAAAAGCCACCTCAAGGAGAAAACCTGAGCAGTGACAAAATACCAATATCTTAACATGGAGAAATTACCTGAGCACCTCTCCTGTGAGGAAAGGCTGAGGGAGCTGGAACATTCAGCCTGGAGAAGGGAAGGCACCAGGGGATCTCATCAGTGTGGATAAATAAATACCTGAGGGGAGGGCATGAAGGCGATGGAGGCAGGCTGCTCTCAGAGGTGCCTTTGACTGGGCTCTGCTCCCAGCTGCAGAAACGATGTTCATGTGCCAGCCTGTGTTCTGCATGGTGTTGCATAACCCATTTTGTTCTGAATCCTGCATCCTGCACTCTGAGAACACCAGCTTTGCTTATAGGCTCTCACAGAGCCATGAGATGTATGTCTGTATGGCGACCTGCAGATGATGGATGTCTCCTGAATGAACAGCTCTGGAGTGCCATGCTCACATAACTGCTGGGGCAGAGCAGTGCACGTGGAGAGAGCTGCTTCAGGGCCAAACATGCAAGAGGTACCAGCCCTGTGCCTTAGAAGCCCCATAAATTATCTAAAGAATTGTTTAACATCGCTCTCCCTGAGCAGGATCCAAACACTGAGTAGGAGTAAGGGAGGGCCTGGCTCTCCTAAGCAGAACAATTCTCAAAGAAATATGTGAAAGGAATATGTGAACCTTGTCCAGGACTACAGAAACAAAAAATTCTGGTCCGAGATCTTGTCAGCAGCAAATCCACGCACCTGGGGATGCTCTTGGTATTGTTACTGAGGATCCTGGACTCTCATTGCTCCAGCCATGGCCCTGCAGGTGTAGCTCTGAGGTACCTTCCCCAGGCAGGAGCACACAGACAGGTTTCACTGCCAGAAGCTGAAGACAGAAGTACGAGGGGCAGCTCTGCAGTCAGGAGGAGCCTGAGGGACCATGTACAAGCCAGCTGGGACCTCCTGGGTGCCCCTGGCCCAGGAGCTGTTGCCCACCTCGGGCAGTGTGGGCTGCAGAGCCTGAGGGACCATGCCAAGGGCACCCCCAGTAGCAGGATCTGTGCCTGGAGGGAGCCCAGCCTCGGTCAAAGAGCACCATGGCCACAGACAGCCTGCTCTCTAGACTTCCCAAATTGGAGTAAATAATTTTATGTTACCCTTGCTTTTAATATGTTTAGCAGCTATTTTGCAGGAATGCCTAGAGGCTGTGACTAGATTTAGTCCTGTTGTGCTAGATTCCGTGCAGAGATAGTAAGTGGAGCAGGTAGAAGCATAAAGTTAAGACTGCATAGCAGTTTCCATTAGGAAGACCTGCTTTCATTTCCCAGTCTGTCATTACGCTTTAACTGTTGCAGTTGTGGTTGCTGTGCTGTGTAACTCAGAATTTTACCCATTACGGATACAGCAAAAATTAATTGGCCTGTTTTGGCCAACAGCTGGTGCATCAGGAACGCACTCCAGACTCTCCGCCTCAGAGGGGAGAGATGGCCTGGGTGGTTCTTTTCCTGCCAAATAGCAGGGGATCAAATTTTCCTTAATGATCAGCCTCTGAGGATCACTGTGCAGGTTCTGAGCAAGGACATTTTTAAAGGCTGAAGGCTTTCTCCTGGGATCCTCTGTGCTGATCAGACAGGTCATGCACCATCTTCACTACAGACACTGTCCCACATGCCAAGTGTTGAGCAGGACACTGCCCAGGCTTTCCTGCTGACTCCAGAAAAGCAGGCAAACAGACTTGTCCATGTTCACAGGTCTGCAGCAAGGAATGAGGAGGAGGAGGAAGAAGCTTGAGCAGTTCTAATGCAGAAAACAGAGAGGAGAGGTGGTAAGCAAAGGCAGACTGAGGATGGGGAGATGGGCCAGGCTGGCCTGTGATTGCTAAAGGTGCTGCTTGCACAGACTGGACTTGAATTCAGCACTCAGGGCCCAGCTTGGTGAGACTCAGGATCACCTGCTGAGACTGAAAAACACAAGCCATGGCACAGTGACCCCAAAACAGGAGAGAGCAGGTCTCCTCCTGAGACTTTTTAAACTCAGTGTCTGGTGATGTACCTATCAAGGTCCTGAGAGACCTCCATCAACAGCTGAGAGTGCAATGAGACATGGGGCTCTACAAACTGCACATACAATTAATATTTCTGCTGTACCTGGCGTGTTGGACAGTCTGCTTCAGGCACATGAAGGAAATGCACTGGTTCCTTGAGAGGGAGGGATGATGCCCTTTAAACTGAAATCAAGGGGCTTTCTGCAGAGGTGTGTGGAGAGGGAAAGATGCCCAGGAAGCCTCTGAGCAGCGGAGGTCTGAGCCTCAAGTGGAAGCCATGGAAACTGCATTTCACTAGGCAGCAAGAAGCTGTGGGAGATTCAACATAGGTCACACAGCTGAAATTGGGAAAGCCATGGAAGCCCAGTGGGTGGACGTGCAGCCTGGACCCTCATTCCAAGCTGGCTCACCCTGTGAGGATGGTGGGTGAGGGAGCTCTGTCCCATTTGATGTACACATGAGAGTATAGCAGTACATCTTTGCTTTATTATTCTTACAACCTTTTTTTTCTGTAGTCCTTCAACATATCCTTCTCTGAATCTTTGCTTCACAATTTCCACATGAGTTTCTACCTCTACTACAAAGTCTCATGAGACAAAGTAAACCAAAGCGGAGTAAATTGCTGGGACCCTGAGTACATCCCCCCTTCCTTGGGGCAGGTTTGACTCTCCAGGGTCAGGGCCAGCTCATAGGATGAAGCCATCTGTCATCAGGTCTGCTCTGCTCACCTTCCTCAGGTCCTTGGGAATGCACCCTGGTCACTGAAACCCCTGCCTTGCTACAGCCCTTCCTGCCTGGCTTCCCCCCCTCTGGAAGCAGCCTTTCCTTGCTGCTCCTAGCATGGAACAGGCTCAGTGTTTGAAGAGAGAAGCAGGAATGCGAGTGTATGACCAGGTAAGCAGAACCTTAATCTTGGAGACAGCAGTAGGGACTGGCAGGGCGCAGGGTCCTGCTGTGCAGAGGGCAGAACTGAGCCTGCACTGTGGTCCCCAGACAGGACCTGCTGCAGCGGGCACGGGCTGCCATCCTCCCTCCCCTGGGAGACACAGCCCAGCCCCAGCTCCCTCAGGTCTCCAGCAAGGTCACTGAAGACAGCAGCTTCCTGCTGCTCTCTAACACCTTGCTAACCTGTCTGCAGCTGTGAGGTGTGGGTTGGTTACACAGAAAAGATTCATCGAACAAGTGATCAAATTGTATTTGCTCAGGGGTCAGAAAGCTGCTTGCACAGCCTGATCTGGGCCCTTTGGAGTGCAGCCTCGAGATCCAGTAACACAGGGCTATGCTTTCACTTTCTCCATGGTCTGAGGTGCTCTCATGGCAGGGAAGGGACCCAAGCTATGTGCACTGAAGTTAACTCCAACCTGAAGGTTCCTTTACCACAGACATCTGGTGGATGAGGCAGGGGAGCTGGGGCAAGCACAGACAGCACCTGGATGCTGACCAGAAGATCTGGAGCCACGTCCCTCATTGTGTCACAGACCTGGAGCCATGTCCCTCATTGTGTCACAGACCTGGGCCATGTCCCTTTTTGTGTCACAGACCTGGAGCCATTTCCCTTATTGTGTCATAGACCTGGAGCCATGTCCCTTTTTGTGTCACAGACCTGGAGCCATTTCCCTTATTGTGTCATAGACCTGGAGCCATGTCCCTTTTTGTGTCACAGACCTGGAGCCATGTCCTTTATTGTGTCACAGACCTGGAGCCATTTCCCTTATTGTGTCACAGACCTGGAGCCACATCCCTTATGGTGTCACAGACCTGGAGACATGTCCCTTTTTGTGTCACAACTGGTCTCTGTGGTGGGATTCACCCAAATTCTTGTCACTGCCATATTCCTTCCCACCATGGAATCTGGGCCCTAATCCTGGGCCAGTTAATGACCCGCAAAGATGAGCATCTCTCACTCTCCCAGCAATCTAAGGGCAGGAGGTGTCTGCATCAGAGAGGTGACAGGGATCCTCTGTGCCAGGCCGCAGTTTTATTATTCAATATCTGAGCCTGGATGATTGTTTTACCATTGACTTCTCCACACCCATTTCCCTGACTTGGAGCAGGGCTTTTCTTGCTGTGGAAGGATGAATCTTTGGGACCACAGGGATGTGCCACAGAAAAAGGCACAAAAGACAAGAAAAAAAGAGGAGGCTGTGTGATGTCATATCTGGGCTCTGGGGATTCAGATTGTGCCTGTTTAGTGGAGGAAGGCTGAGTACCCCACTTTGAGCACAGTGGGCCCATTTTGCCTCACTTAAATGTTCCACACAGGGTCCAAGTGTCCAACTCCATGGCTGGGCTGTCATGTCCCACAGAAAACACACACTTCCAAGTGGTGTTCCAGACATCCTCAGGGACAAAGCAGAAGGTGATGGTAGAGAAATCCATGTGTTTACACAGATATCGATGCCACCAGGAGCCTGGGTAGCTAAGCAGCCAGGGGTGCTGCATCCCTGGTCAAAGGGGAAATGCAGGCAGGAACACACAGGGCACTTGGGAAGAGGAATACCCATAGGTGAGAGCTAGAGGTCTGGAGTGTCACTGTGCCACTGAAACTGCAGCTGGAGTGAGCATAGATATGACCTCAGCTTGCATTTCTTGGCTCCCAAGCACTTTAAAAATCCTGATCCTCTTGTGAAGCCGGGCTTCAGTTTGCCTCCTGCAGGTCTGGTGAGCAGCTCTCTATAGACGGGACAACCCGAATGCCAAGCTGGGGGCAGAAAGTCCTGTGTTTTAGCGTGGGGACTCCCCGCAAGGGGCAGGCGCTGTTCCTCCGGACACAGCGAGCACGGCGGAGCCGCGGCTCGGGAGCTTTCGGCTCGCACGGCTCCCGCCTGCTCTGCAGATGGAGCGATGCGCGCCGGGGCCGCCACCGGGGGACGAGTCCGACACGCGGAGTGCGGGGGCGAGCGGTGCCGGGGCCGCGGGGGAGCGGCGAGAGGGGGCATTGCAGACACCCCCCATCCCACCCTGACCCCAGTGCGGCTGCGGGCGGCCCCGCTCTCACCGAGACCCCGCTCCGAGCCGACAGCGCTCCAGGGCCGAGAAAGGCGCACATCCCGACCCTGCCCCGGGGTTGGTCTCCCCGCGCCCCGTTCGGGCGGTCTGCGGGCACGGCACGGCACGGCACGGCACGGCACGGCACGGGGCTGCCGGCGCCTGGCCAGGGCCGGTCCGTCGGGGCGCTGGAGCCCGCCCTTCGCTGCCGTCCCCGGACCACTCCCCGCGGGCTCGGCCATCCGGAGCTGCCTGGAGGGCCCGCTCGGGCCCGGTTGCGGGAGCCCCGGTGGTGCCGGCGGAGCGGAGCCGGTTCGCCCCGTCCGTGGGCCCGGAGAGGGCTGTGCGGAGAGCGCGGCCCCGTCCCGTCCCCACAAAAGCACCCTTGTCCTGGCCCCGTAATTGCTAATCATCAATCACCATTAATAACAGCTGATGAGGCGGGAGGGGGAGGTGCCTTCCCAGGGGCCGGCCGCGCCGGGGGAGCGGGGCGCCTTGCCCCGCCGGAGCGGGCGCTGAAGGAGGAACTCGACCGTGATGTGCAGAAGATGGATGAGAGCAGAGGGCGACACCCCCGCCCGCCTCCCCTCCCCTCCTCCCCTCCCCTCCCCTCGGCGGCCCGGCCCGGCCCCCCCGCGGCGGGGCGGGCGGGCGGCTCCGAGCGCGCCTCCACTCCGCCGCGCCGAGACAGCGAGCGGGCGGGCGGGCGGCAGCTCTCGCCGGGCGCCGGAGCCCACGGGAGCCGGAGGGCGCGGGCCGGGGCCGGGGCCGGGGCCGCGGCGGCGGCGGCGGCGGGGCCCGGCGGGGGCGGGATCGCGGCGAGTTGGCGGCGGCCCGAGCTCGCCGGAAAGTTGGTGCCGGCTGAGCCGGAGGCGCCCGCTCGCCATGCAGAGACCCGGCGGCCAGGGGACCGCCTTCTCCATCGACTCGCTCATCGGGACGCCGCCGCCGCGCTCCGGGCACCTGCTCTACACCGGGTACCCCATGTTCATGCCGTACCGGCCGCTGGTGCTCCCGCAAGCGCTGTCCCACGCCCCGCTGCAGTCGGGGCTTCCGCCGCTGGCCCCGCTCGCCTCCTTCGCTGGCCGCCTCACCAACACCTTCTGCGCCAGCCTGGGCCAGGCCGTGCCCTCCATGGTGGCGCTCACCACCGCCCTGCCCAGTTTCTCCGAGCCCCCCGACGGCTTCTACCCCCCGCAGGAGCTGCCCCCGCCGCGCGCCGCCCCCGACACCGGCTGCCGGCGCGGCGCCGACGGGCTGGAGGCGGAGGAGCTGCCCCCGGGCCGCGACAAGGGCCCGCCCGAGCCGCCGCTGCACTTCCCGGACCCCTTCCCTGGCCTGGCAGGTAAGAGCGGCGCGGGCCCGTCCTGCCCAGCGGGGAGCGGCCGCCCCGCATCACCCGCAGCCCGGGGAGAGCTGCCCGCTCCTCTCCGCCGTCCCGGCGGCACCGGAGCCGAGTGCTGGGACCGGGGCGCGGCGGGCAGGACGGCGGGGCAGCCAGCGGGACCTGCCCTCGGCTGCGCTCCCGGCCCGGCTCGGAGCACCGAGCTCCCGGTCCGCAGCGTTCCCGGGTTGGAGTCAAACTTCGCCTGCCTCGGCCGGGCCGCGGGGCGGGAGCGGCGGGAGAGCGGCCGAGCCAGCCGCACGGAGCTCTCCGAGGTCCTGGCACTCGGCCCGGGGCGAGCGAGGCGGAGGCGGCGGCCGTCCCGCGGCTCGTCCCGCAGCTCTCCCCGCCCGCACCGATCTTGGTCCCGGTCCCCGTCCCGGTCCCGTTCGCTCCGGCGGGGGCTGCGCTGTCCCCAGCGTGGCGGGGCGGCCCGGGCCGGTGCCTCCCGGCGTCGCCGTGCTGCGACCACCGGCTTTCCAAAGTTTCCCCCGAGCCCGCCCCGCAGGGCCCACGGCGGAGCAGCCCCGCTCTCCTCCGTCCCGGCCGCCGGCTCGGCACCGGCTCGGGCCGACGGGCGGGCGGGCGGCAGCGCCCCTCCCGGGACCCCCGGTGCGGACGGGAACGGCTCCCGTCGGGGTCCTCGCCTTTGTGCGCTGCGACCGCTCCCCGAGAGCGTCGGCACCAGCCTCGGAGACTTGTTGCTCCGTATTTCTCAGCCAGGTCTAGCACCCAGCTCTTCTCCCCGGGTCCTGCAGCACGGGCCGTGAGGGGTCCCTGCGGCAAGACACAGACGAGCCAGCTGCTGCTTCTCTGGGGCGGCCTCTCCTGAGCTGTCTCTCCTGGCCGCTCCCGGGATCCACCTTTGTCTCACAGGCTTCTTGGCATGGATGTGTGCTGAGAATCTCTGGTGCTTCTTGCAGTGCTTGGCTGTTTGTTCTCCATCCTCTCTTCAGTCTCTTCTGGGTAAGCCCAGGTGCCTTCCTTGCCGTGCCTTATTCATCCCTCAGAAGAGCATTTCACTCATCAGGTACCCCTTAGACTTCTCACCCCAGGTAGGACAATGGGGGCATTCTGCCTCCCCCTTCCTGTGTGGGTCATTGGGTGCTCCTCCGGTGCTCCCTGGCCTCTGTGCTGAGCCAAAAGCCCAATGCAATCTTACATTTTTGTGAAAGTCTTCTCAGGGCAGCACTGCCCTGGCCAAAACCAGGTCTATACGGCCTCACCTTTCCCATCTGTGAGCAGATGAACTGCATTGTGCTTGATCTCCCTCTGCAGCTCCTCCATAACTGAGCCCAATATGTTCTCTCCTCCCAAGGGACTCAGATGAACTGTCCCAGACTGTGGCCACTTCTGAATCCAAGAAATCTTACCTCTAAGGCTTTTCCTGTTGCAACTGGCCGGTATGATGGAAGGGAAGTTGTCTTGCTCCAGCTGTTCATCCCCTGCTGCCTCTGGGCTCTGCTCTGGAGCCATGAGGGGTGCTTGTCCTTCTGCACAGGCATGTGCCCATGTGGACCCAGTTCTGTGGGCTGCTTTGCCCAGGCCCAAGAGGAGTTGTCAGGCCAAATGTGCCTGCCTTCTCCTTCACCTACTGCTTCTCCTGGCTGTACCAGACAAAACTGGAGATGGACAGTGTTTAACAGCCATCTTAGAGGAAACTCAGGAGGGTTATTGGGAGCTTTGTCCAGTACTAAGGAATAGAAAAATTATTCATGTCAACAGGAGTCATCAAAAACTATCTATAATGCAGTTTGTTCTTGCATCCAGTCTGTGGCCCTGACCAAAAGCAGTTGTTCAGGGAAGACAAGAGAGCACAACCTGTTTAGTGGTCAATTCTAAAATGATACTTCCCTCACATCCAGCCATCTGCACATCAGGGACTTCCTGTGCCAAGTGTTCTTTCTGTATATTTAGTAAACTTCGACTAATTTGTTTTCTGTGGCCTTATCTAATCTCCCCTGGAGTCCACCAGAAAGGAGGGATAACCTTGACATCAGCCACATCAAGACGGCAAGATGTTCCACGGATTTTTTTACCTGTAGAAGAACCTTGTGAAAAATAAATGCTCCCTTTTGACAGTTTTGCTGACATTCAGTGACTTATACTCTGGAGTGACTGCTGCTGTCCCTAGGCTCTGTTGGTATCTCCATGATGCAGGTGTCTGTGGACACAGGATCACTTGCATCCTGGATCTGCCAAAGGAATTAATGCACTATTTTAGGACTTCTCTCTGCTTCCACTGGGTTTGAAATTTGCTTCCAGCAACTGCCACCCTCCTTGAGCAGGGAGAGGCAGGCAGGGAATCTGGTGGTGAGAAGCAGCAAAGCTTGAAGTCTGGTTTATTTCCACAGCTGCCACAAAGGTATGACCCCTGGTGTAAGGGTACTTAACATCCCTAGCTCTCCACACCTCTTGTGAGAGCAGCTTTGTTCCTGAGCTGTTCAGATCTCCTCTGAGATTCGGGCAGAAGTCTGAGACTCTTCCCTGGTTTGGTGAAGTGACAGCACATTCAGTCAGGGACAGGGTGAAGTTTCTGTTTCCCTTACCAACACAGGGCTCATCACAACACCCATTCCTGACCCTGCTCTTCCCGATGCTTCCCTGGCAGCTTTGTCACCTGTGACACTCAAGTCTCTTCACCATGCTTTCCACATCCATAATCATAGAGTTACAGAATGGTTTGGGTTGGCAAGGACCTTTAAAGGCCACTTAGTCCAAGCCCCCTGCCATGGGCCAGGACATCTTCAACTACACCAGGTTGCTCAGAGCCCTGTCTGAGCAGGCTTTGAGTGTTGCTGGGGATGTGCTATCCACCACTTATCTGGGCAACCCACTGTTCACCACACTCATTGTGAATAATTCTTTCTTGTACCTCATTTAATCGCCCCCTTGTTCTATCACAAGAGACTTTAAAGTCTCTTTTTGTCTTTCTTATAAGCCCTCCTTAAGAACTGAAAGGTTGCAGTAAGGTTTACCTGGAGCTTTCTCTTCTCCACACAGAACAACCCCAACTCTCTCAGCCTGGCCTCACAGCAGAGGTGCTCCAGCCCTCAGAACATTTTTGTGACCCCCTTTGGACTCTCTTCAATGTCTTTGACAAGATCAATGAACAGCTGTGACTCTGTGAAAAACAAACCAGCGGGTCAACCCTGTTCTTCATTTACTGCTTCTCGTTGATTTTTCAATCATGATGCTTTGCTTCATGACAGTTTCACTTCATGTTCAAAGGCCTTGAAAGTCTCAGTACACCCAACCCACATGGGTGGGATCCCCTGCCTTCATTCCTTCCTTGCTGGTCGCATAGTAGGTGACTAACAGACCAATATACCAATTTTCTTTGTGAACACATCCAATGTAGATTATGTTATCAAGTAATTCCAAGTTCCTTACTGCAAACCCAGCCATTTTATAAGACACAAATGTGAGAGTGCTCCATTTAAAATTTGGAGTCTGGTTCAGAAGAGAGTATTCAGAGATAGCACCCACTTTGCAAACCATCATGTTGCTCAGTCTTTTCCAGCCTCCTGGGGCACAGCCTGGGCTGACAGGAGCAAGCTGCCCTACGAGCACTGTTTGCTGGTGTGGCTGCTGGGATGCCATCCTCCATCCCTGGGGAATTGCAGTGCCAGGGCAGGACCTAAAGAGCCCTTGGGGAAGACACTGAATTCCTCATCAGAGCTCTCTTACCTTGCCAGGCCCCAAGCTCCACCAGAGAGAGCTGGTACACAGAAGTGACAGCTCTTCTTTTCTTCAGCAAAGTGCTTGCATGAGGTTGTGCAACAGCAGCCAAAGTGCTCTTGCCACCTGCTGCTGATCCTCAGCGCCACAGGCACGAAATCTCTGGGTCTTTACCCTCTGTGCACATGGGAAATCTCTTCCCCTACCCCTGACCCTATACTCTGCAGCAGGACAGAGATGAAGGTGCTCTTTCCCACTGTAGGAAACAGGAAGAGCAGGGAGAAGATTCCAGATCTCCAAAGCCTGGTCTCAGGAAGCCGCAGGCTTGCTGCAGGACTGACAAGGGCTGTGGGAGCTCCACAGTCACCAGGCTACCAGCAATGTCTTCTGGGCTCGAGGAGTCTCCTGTACTGTTTGTTTATTTAAACCCTGCACTGCCAGGCTTCTGAGGGCGTTCTGCCTTTGCCCCTGAGGTGAGGTAAGGTGGCAGCAGCCCAGGGGCCCTGGCTGCATGGGCCAGTACCTGGACATGTTTAGAAGTTTGGAGAGCTGCTGCTTCTCCTTGTGCATGTTGGATTGTATAGAGCAGCAGTGCTTCAGGACAGCTCCTTCCAGCCGTGATTACTGCTCTTGGCTCAGACTTGAAGAATTTTCTGGTCTCTTCTAGTCTCAGCATGACAGAAAAGCTTTTTCACCTGCTTGTGCATAGCTGTGGGTCCTCCCTTCATGACCCCTGTCTGTGGCTGAGAGCATCTTCTCACTTTGAGCCCTTCTGCTATGGAAGGGACTCTCTTCCAAACCTCTTTCCTCCGTCTCCCACCATGTCCTCCCTTGCTCCATGGCTGTTTCATCCTTCAGGCAGCAGTTTGGGACACAGGAAGCTTGCAAGGAAGAGATTCATACCTCAGTGCCCTATCAATGTCCTCAGAGGCATCTTAGCAGAGGTGTCTGCCATGATCCAAGCACTGCATTCTTCCTGCCTGCTGGCCTGGGAAGAGGTGAGGTGCTGTCTGTTGGGTGATGTTGGCAGGTTCTGTCCTGCCCCTCTGCCCACTGCTGGGCATAGCTGAGCCCTGAGCATTGGCTGCCTCAGCACCTTCCTTGTTCCCTGTCTGCTGTGGTGCCTCCTTGGATTAGGGAGGGAGAGCCAGAAGTGGGGCCCCCATATCCTGTAGAGCCCTACAGAGAGGTTTGCTGGGCTGGAGCTGGCTCTGGATGCTGTTTCCAGGACTTCAGCTCTTGGCTGGCTAACAGCATCGATGGCCTGGTGCCCTGGGAAGAGACGGGGAGGGCTGAGCTGAGAGACGAGGTATGGGCGTTCTATCCTGTGCAGAGATCCAGACAAGCCCTGAAGTGTTGTGATGTTCTCCGCTAGACCGAGATCGTGGTGCTGCTGCGGCTGGGCCGGGGATGGGGCCGGGGATGGGGATGGGGATGGGGATGGGGATGGGGCAGCTGCTGCGGGGGTCAGAGCCCGGCGTGGCTCTGTCGGCGCTGCCCCTTGCAGCCGGGCGGGCTGCGGGGACAAGGGACAGGGGGCCCGCCAGGGGAGCGGCTGGCGCTGCCCGCAGCGGGACCCGGTGCGGGGCCGGGGCCGGGGCTGGGGCTGCGGGACGCGGTGGTGACGGGCTCCGAGGAAGCGGGAGGAGCTGCAGCCTCCCGCCGGGGAGCGGGGAGAGCTTCCCCCGCGGCTGGGGGGCTCTGGGAGCGGAGGGGCCCGGGCGGGATGCGGGGTGCGGCGGGCACTGACGCTGTGTGCCCCGCAGATGGGAAGGCGTACAGCTCCGACGAGGAGAAGCTGGAGGTGAAGTCGGCGGCGACGCCGTGCAGCGAGCGGGAGGAGGAGAGCTCGGCGGGCGAGAGCGAGGAGGAGCCCTTCCTGGACGGGGCGGCCGCCGGCGCCGCGCTGGGAGCCAAGGGCAAGGGCAAGGGCGGCCCCGCCGCCGAGCAGCCCCCGCCGGGCTCCGGGGCCGGGAAGAGCCGCCGGCGCCGCACGGCCTTCACCAGCGAGCAGCTGCTGGAGCTGGAGAAGGAGTTCCACTGCAAGAAGTACCTGAGCCTGACGGAGCGCTCGCAGATCGCGCACGCCCTGAAGCTGAGCGAGGTGCAGGTGAAGATCTGGTTCCAGAACCGCCGCGCCAAGTGGAAACGCATCAAGGCTGGCAATGTCAGCAACCGCTCCGGAGAGCCCGTCCGCAACCCCAAGATCGTGGTGCCCATCCCGGTGCACGTCAATCGCTTCGCCGTGCGCAGCCAGCACCAGCAGATCGAACAGGGCGCCCGGCCCTGAGCCCGGCCGCGCTCCCGGACCCTGGGGCGGGCGGCGGCGGCGCTCCCCCTCCTGTGTACATGTCCCTTATTTATTCCGTGTAAACTCTGTACATACGGCAGCGTGTCCTTCTGTCCGTGCCACGGGGAGTGCGGCCGCCTGGCCCTCGGGCCCTGGCCGCCCGCTGGGCCGGGCTGAGCCGGGCCGGGCCGGGCCGGGCCGGGCCGGGCCCTCGCTGCCGCTGGCGCCCGCCCGTGTATAGCTGTGATTTCAATAAATTATTTTCTATGGAGCAAGACCACGTTCTTCCTCGCTGCAGGAACGGGTGTCCCGCGGCCCCGGCCCGGCGCGGGCAGAGGAGGAGAACGGGCACGGGAGAGGGATGGGAACAAGGACAGGGACAGGGACGGGACAGGGGCACGGGCAGGGGCACGGGGGGCGGCGGCGCCGAGAGGCGGCCGCGGAGGTCGGGGCGGCAGGGGGACGGGGAGAAGGGGAGGCTCCGGGCCTTACCCGCCCTCGGGCGGTGCCGGTACCGGGGCCCGCGGAGCCGGGGCCGTGCGGGCTCATTGCAGCCGCTGCTGTGCCGGTGCAGAGATACGGGAGGGAGAAGAGGATGGGGCGGGCCGGGAGGCGCCAGGGAGCATCCCCAGGCCGGCCCTCCCGCCGGCGGAGCCGGGGCCGGGGCCGGGGCTGGTTCGGGAGCGCCTCCGCAGCTCAGCCCGGGCTGGGGGAATGCGTGGATGTGTGTGCTCTGCTGCCGGCTCCCAGCACGGCTGCGGCCCCTGCCCCGGCCCAGCTCCCTGCGCTGATGCCCTGGGACAGGGGCAACAACAAAAGGGGCTCGCACATCCAGGCCAGCCATTCTCTGCTCCTGAGAGCTGTTGCAGGAGATGCTGCCTCCGCAGCCAGCCAGCTCCGATACTGAGCCCAGGCCCAGAAGCCCATGAGGACCCAGCTTTGCACAGGGCACAGCTGCACGCCCAGTCCAGAGCACAAGGGCCGCGGGGCTCCCTGGGTGTCTCTGCTCTGGTGTGACAAACACCGGTGAGTCCATGGGGCAGGGCAGCTCCCGTGCCTGTGCTGTGGTAGCAACACCCATTGCAGTGTCACCAGATGTTCCTGGAGAGGGGGAGGGCTCTCTCCAAGCTTTGGCTGGGGCACCAATTGCTCACAGGTTTGATAGGGAGCTTGGGTCACAAACAGTCCAGCCAGCTGCTGTTCCCTCCCCTGGGAGACACAGCTTGGGAGAGCAGGAACTCTCCCTGGCAGCCAGAGCTGACTGCACCTTCCCCTGCTGCCACAGCAAGGGCTGGGCCATCTCTGTGCTGCCTGGGGAGCAGTGCTCCCTCTGCATGTCCCTTCCCTCTGTGGCAGGTGCATTCTGTTCACCTGGAGCATGGGGTCCGTGCTCAGCCTGCAGAGCTGAGTCCTCCTGCAGTGCCCTGGAGCTCTGGGGCCCTGGGTGGCTGTCCCTTCCCCTTGGCTCTTGGCTCCAGTTGGCTCGTGTGGCCAAAAGACAGGCACAGCTCAGATCAGAGCAATCATTTGGACAAAGCTGTGCTTCCACGTGTCCTTGGTGGGTGGCTCTTTCCATAGAAATATTTGCTGCAGGCAGTAAGAGGGTTCTGTGGGATCCTTTCAGGATTTGGTTTCTCAGCACAGCTGGCTTCCACTACAAGACACCGGCCTCTGTCCCTGCACCACTGACCTGGAAACAAGGAAGTTTCCTCAGGAAATGCCTGGCCTGGTGCTGCTCACAGCACCCCCAGCATGGATTTGCCCTGTCCAGGTAGCAGCACCTGCTGGCATTCCCTCTGGATGAGGGGAGTAAATGTCCTTTGGCAGCAGCCCCCAGCACCCTGCTCTCAGAACTGCCAGCTCCCTCTCCATCAGGCTGGGCTGGAGCTGCCTGCAGCTGCACCCCTGCTCCATCCCGGCTGGGGCTGCTCTGAGACAGGGGCTGACCTCAGCTGTGCTCCATGCCTGCACAGGGGACACAGCTGTTTGCAGCCATGGCTCTGGCACAGGAACTGGTACTCACTCTGCGTGGGAGGGCAGGGGCAGGGTAAAGCCATTCTGCAGCTGCACACGGGGCTCTGCCACTACAAATGTGTCCACATGAGGGGTCTGTGCCACTGCAGCCGATCACAGCACAGCAGTGCATGCTAACCACAACACTCCAGAAAGTGTCCACAGCTCTAGGCTTGGGCCAGTGACATCTAAAGGAGTAAAATTTTATTTTAAGGTCCAAGAACTCCCTTATTCCCACCAGGCATTTCTAGCTGACACTGGCTTGATATGTCCTGCCCCAGTGGCAGTACTGGTTTATTGTGTCTTTAACCCATGTCCCCCACCATGGAGGCCACTGCCCACCCAAAATCCGTGTGCAGAGCACCCCACTCCACTGCATGCTCATCCATGGGCTGCTGCTGAGGTGGGTCCAACACCTACAGCTTTCAGCTGCATGGAAGGTTTTGTTGTTCCTGCTGTTGTTGTTGTTATATTAGACCAATCCTGGAGCCCATACACACTGCAGCCCTACAAACAGCCACGCTGAAATCCCCACAAATGCTGCAGAGGTGCAGCTCTGTGCAGAGCTGCTGGAGGTGACAGATTCATGCTGTTACCAGCGCTGCTGGAGAGAGCTGCAGAGCAGCAGAGTGTTGCTGGCACTGAGCAGAGCTCCCTGTGAACCCTGAGCACTGTGATGGCTCCGGTGCCTCCTGCACACGGAGAGCAAAGCACGGCACCGTGAGCACGGTGCAGGGCACTGCCCATCTTGTGCAGTGAAGGCACCGCTCACCCTGCACACTGAGCACTGCACAGCACTGCCCACCCTGCACACTGAGCACTGCACAGCACTGCCCACGCTGCACACTGAGCACTGCACAGCACTGCCCACCCTGCACACTGAGCACTGCACAGCACTGCTCACCCTGCACACTGAGCACTGCACAGCACTGCTCACCCTGCA
The DNA here is from genome assembly GCF_051311805.1 of Agelaius phoeniceus. Lineage (NCBI taxonomy): Eukaryota > Metazoa > Chordata > Aves > Passeriformes > Icteridae > Agelaius > Agelaius phoeniceus. Next base: position 156,333 of record NC_135265.1, read on the forward strand.
CACTGAGCACTGCACAGCACTGCCCACCCTGCACACTGAGCACTGCACAGCACTGCCCACCCTGCACACTGAGCACAGCGCACACACTGCCCACCCTGCACACTGAGCACTGCACAGCACTGCTCACCCTGCACACTGAGCACTGCACAGCACTGCCCACCCTGCACACTGAGCACTGCACAGCACTGCCCACCCTGCACACTGAGCACAGCGCACACACTGCCCACCCTGCACACTGAGCACTGCACAGCACTGCCCACCCTGCACACTGAGCACTGCACAGCACTGCTCACCCTGCACACTGAGCACAGCACAGCACTGCCCACCCTGCACACTGAGCACTGCACAGCACTGCCCACCCTGCACACTGAGCACAGCGCACACACTGCCCACCCTGCACACTGAGCACTGCACAGCACTGCCCACCCTGCACACTGAGCACAGCACAGCACTGCCCACCCTGCACACTGAGCACTGCACAGCACTGCCCACCCTGCACACTGAGCATTGCACAGCACTGCTCACCCTGCACACTGAGCACTGCACAGCACTGCCCACCCTGCACACTGAGCACTGCACAGCACTGCTCACCCTGCACACTGAGCACTGCACAGCACTGCCCACCCTGCACACTGAGCACAGCGCACACACTGCCCACCCTGCACACTGAGCACTGCACAGCACTGCTCACCCTGCACACTGAGCACTGCACAGCACTGCCCACGCTGCACACTGAGCACTGCACAGCACTGCTCACCCTGCACACTGAGCACTGCACAGCACTGCCCACCCTGCACACTGAGCACTGCACAGCACTGCCCACCCTGCACACTGAGCACTGCACAGCACTGCCCACCCTGCACACTGAGCACAGCGCACACACTGCTCACCCTGCACACTGAGCACTGCACAGCACTGCTCACCCTGCACACTGAGCACTGCACAGCACTGCCCACCCTGCACACTGAGCACAGTGCACACACTGCCCACCCTGCACACTGAGCACTGCACAGCACTGCCCACGCTGCCCGAAGCAGCTGTGGCCCCTCCTGAGATGGGAGAGCTGTGGGGGCCCCCATGAGCTGGAGCTCCGGGTGCTGGGTCAGACTGGGACTGGTGGGAGAAGGAGAAATGATGAGAAATGAGAAACTGGCCACGATGATAAACTGGGCAGTAAAGACAGACCCAGGGCAGCTGAGCCATGAGGCTGGCTGGGGCCTTGGGAGGTCTCTGCTCCAACACCTGCTCGAAGCTTGTCCCATTCCAGATGCTGGAGAATTTGCCCATCTCTTCCCTTATCTCCAAGTGGGGGCAGCCCCTCCTCTTTGGGCCCTGTACCAGTGCCAAACCACCTCCCTAGTTTGTTTTTTCACTTGCATCTATTTGTAATTTCCCATCCACCAGCTTCTGGCTGTTACCCTGTGTCCTGGAGTGGGAACTGCTGGGGAAGGAATCTCCACACAAGCACTGGTACCCATGTCTGTGCACGGGTACACACACGTGTGTGCACACAGAGTAAAAGGTAGATACAGGTGCAGACACACACAGAGATAAATACATAGAGTGTGCTTATACATGGACATGCATTTGTTTATATAAATATGCTTATACACACACACACACATATAAATATATATATATATATATATATATATATGCATTCATAAAACAAGGCTTTTGTTGCCCTAAGGAAGGCATTTTCAGCATTTACAAGGGAATTGTCCCTACCCAAACCTGTCCACTTGCTTACCTGTATGGTGGTTCTTAAAGAACTGGGAAAGGAGCAGGGATTGCATCCCATAGAGTGTTTATTCACTCAGCACAACAAAGCTGGTCCTCAGCATTCCCTGTCAGGGGGCTTGTATAAGATGTGATGGCCCACAACACAATATGGTGCTGGTACTATCATTAGCCAGTGGCTCCAGGACTAGCTCAAGGTGTGGGAGAGAAACAGTGGGCAAGAGAGAAACAATGTCCCAATGGCTGGCACCTGGGAAAGGTTGTGACCTCCCCAACTCCTCTGCAGCCTGTGCAGCTTGTCCAGGGCCCCATCAGCCAGGCTGGAACTCGCCTCGGGGCTTTGTGACTCCCTGTGCTGTGGAAGTCTGCACCCACCTGCAGGGCTGACTCCCATGGATGGGCACAGGTCAGGTGTGGTAGTGGAGTGTGGGCTGCTGCACCTGAGTGAGCACAGCCTGAGGAGGCTGGGACACTGTCACACCTGTGCCTTTTCCCCAGAGGCAAGGCTGGCGGGACACATGAAGGCAGGATCTCTGCCCTGGCCACCTCTGCATGTGCTCAGCACCAGCCCAGCAGCCTCAGGGTGGACAGTGCTGCCCCATGCCCACCTGTGCCCACCTACAGATCCCCAGGAAGCTGTGCCTGCTCAGCTGGGGCTGCAGGAAGTCCCGTGGGGCTCTGATTGTAAGTTGTGCCCTGTGGGGTTTTTCCTGGCTGTGCCCAGGCTCTCTGGGAAGTGCTGCAAACCCGTGGTACGGCTGGTTTCCAGCCAGGGGCTGCACACCCTGGATTTACTCCTGGCAGGGGGCTGCAGCCATGGCTCCTGTCCTGTGGCACCCACCTCCCTGCCCCGGCTCCAGCCTCAGCTCCACGGTGGGAGCGCTGCTGGGGCTGGAGTCCTCCCTGGGGCAGAGTCCTCATGGAGCTGCTGTGGCCACTGCTGGTGCTGGGCTGCCTAACTCAGAGACACCCCACTGCTGCTGCCCTGGCACAGTCCTCTGGTGTACAGCAGAGCAGAGGGCTGGCCCGTGCCCTCCCTGGCATCAGCCTGAACACTGACTCCTGCCCCAAAACACAGTCACAGTGCCCCTGAGCACAGACACAGCTTCTAAACGTCCCTAAACATGGACACACACCTCTTCCCCTGAACACAGACATGGAGCTCCTGCCTCATGCAGCCTGTCCTGGCCCAGGGCCACCTGAAGCCACATTGGTCACCTTGGCACCCAGATGTGCCCCAACACTGGAATAATACTGGGCTGGGTCTGGCCCCCTCTTGGCTCCTCGGGACAGTGTCAGAGCCTGCAGACACCTGGTGGCATTCCCTGCCCCAGGTGCCAGCAAAAGGGCATCACCAGAATGCCCAGCACCTGTTTGCAGTCTGAGCAGCAGCAGGGCACAGGGCCTGTCCCCACGGGGCTGTGTGCCCAGCACTGCCACTGCCAGCTGAACCAGGGCTCCGGGTGCCCTGAGCAGCCTGCGCCCCATGGGCACTGCATGGGCCATGGGGGCTGCTGGGGCTGTGTGCTTCCAGGCCTTGGACGTTGATGATGTCCGTGGGTCCCTTCCAGTTCAGGGTGCTGCATGATTTTGGTTCCAGAGCTGTCCCCGCATGGCTCCTGGTGGCATGGCCATGGGTCACAGCCCCAGCTCCAGCCCCAGTGCCACAGCAGAGTGTGGGGGCAGGCGAGGGGGCCCCTGGGGTTGGAGCTGGGTCCAGGCTGGCACCCGGGGGCCCCTGGGGTCAGAGCTGGGTCCGGGCTGGCACCTGGGGGCTCCTGGGGTCAGAGCTGGGTCTGGGCTGGCACCTAGGGGCCTGGGGCAGGGCTGGGATGGGAAGGGAGGCGCCAGGGCTGGGTAGGGCGGGATCCCGCGCGGGAGATGATGTATGGGCAGATGTATCAGATCGCACAAGATAAACAAGCAGTGAATTTCATCAGGGCCCATCATGGCTTTAATTTGGCTGCCTAATGAGTCAGATCCAGCCGCGCAGATAAAAGTTGTCAGAGCCGCAGCCCTAATGAATTTCTTGCCACTTGTAATCAAGGCAGCTTGTCTGAGGGGGATGATTAATGGGCCCCAGAGGAGCTGCCGTCCCTCGGCTTCCATTCCCGTTAATGCAGTCGCCAGGAAATTAACCAAACCCAGCACTGGGCTGGGGCCAGGGCCGGTGTGGGGGCACCCATGGGCACCACGAGGGGATGGCAATGAGGGGTGACATGGGCGCAGGGGCCAGACTGGAACTGGGACCAGGACCGGGACCAGGACCAGGATGAGGACCATGTCAGCATGGGCACACACAGCCAGAACACATCAAGGAGTGGAGGGGAGCCCCCAGCAAGGCAGCCCTGTGCCACGGGAGCGGCCCGGGAGGAGCGGCAGGGCTGTGGCAGGGACGTCCGAGGGTACCTGTGGCAGCTGGGCTGTCCTGGCACCTCCCTGCCTTGCAGCACTGCCGCACAGGCTTGGGGCCCAAGGGCTGTGCCCGTTCCCAGTGCAGCAGAGCCTGGACCCAGCACAGCACAGACACTCCAGGCACACCCGGAGCCCCTGAGTGCTGTTTGTGGCGTGGCCTGAGTGCAGCCAGCCCGGAACTGCCAGCACTGGGGCCCTGCTCTGCCCACAGCCATGAGAGGCAGGCGAAGGCAGGGCAGACACACGGCTCTCCTCACGGCTCGGGGTCAGCCTGTCTTTGGGACTCCATGATCCTGCAGCCTGCACTCCCGGCTCGCTGTGGCAGCCCATCACTCCCTGCCTCCCTCAGCCCAGGTCCTGTGCACAGGGACCAGCCGGCCCAGCCCCCTGCCCTGCATGTCCCCTCTCCAGCACAGCCCTCTGGGGTGCCCATCTCCCATCCCCCAGAGCTGGGCATTCCTCCGGGGCCATGTTCTGGCATTGTCCCTCAGTGCCCCAGGCTGGCACATCCCCCCTCCAACCTCAGCACTCTGCCGTGTCCCAGGGGCCTGCTCTGGCACAGGACTGATGTTATCAGAGCTTGAGCCCGAGGAGAAGAGGCTGAACGTTGGTCAGTGTGGGCTGGAGAGTCACCAGAGCCAGCTGCAAACCAGGGCTGCATGGAGGCCCCAAAGGCAGCACACTGAGACACTGGCCTGGCAGGAGGTGGGTTGCTTTATTGGCCTTTATCTCCTTGGCTGCAGATAACACACACAGGGCAACTTATGGAAAAGAAACCGTATATACAGAGTGTCCATATAAATATTTCCAATGTACATTTTATACACAAGTGACAGAGACATTCCATAGCAGTGTCCAAAGCCTTGAGGTTCCAGCATTCAGCTAGAGGCTTGACCCCAATGCAAAGAGAGATGCTCCTCTCCTCTCCTCTTGCTCAGCTGGAGACCAGCCCCACCTGGGCAGCAGCAGGAGCCAGCGGGAGGCTCTGATGGAGACACTGTGTATGGCTTGGAGCTTGGAGTTTTAACCTGGAAGGACAGTGACTCTACAGACAGACAGACAGAGCTGGGGATCCCGAGGTGACCATCCTCTTTCCCCTCTAGGTCAGCAGGGAGGCTGGGGAGGCCTTTGTCCAGGGGCAGTGCTGGGGAGGTGCTACCCTTGCATCAGCACACGGGGAGCAGTCTGGGTGCGTGCAGCCCTCCCGCACTGGCCAGAAGCAGAGGAGCTTGGGGGTGCAATGCAGAAACACGCACCTCCTGCTGCCCCCCACCTCAGCACTGCACTGGGGGTGTGGCAAGGCCAACACGGAGGGAGAGCAGGAGGGAAGTGACCACACTGACCTCCCTGAGGGAGCAGGCGCAGCCATCAGCCTCCCTGGTGCTGCTGTGCAGGGGAGGCCACACAGCTGAGCTGCCCCCAGCCCCTGCTTTATCTACAGATGTGTGGCGGGAGCAGGAGACACTGCCTCCCCATCCACGTACCGGTCATGAGAGCGGGGGGCACTGGAGCCACCCCAGTGACTGTGCAGGAGCCCTCACAAGCTGCCAGCACGGGCTCTGCACAGCAGCATGGCCAGAGGCGGCTGGAACCAGCGCAGAGGAGCAGGACCTGGCTCCCAGCTGGCTCCCAGCCTCCTCCTGGCTGGAGCAGGGCTCTGCTGGGGGCAGGCACCGTGGGGCTCTCAGAGCCACTCCTGCAGCCCTGCTCTGCAGCAGGGCTGGAGGGCAGCTGTGCATGGGAAGAAGCTGTGCCAGGGCTGGCACTGAGCTGCACAGGTACAGTGAGCAGAGGGCTGTGCACGGGCAGAGGCTGTGCCAGGGCTGAGCTGCATGGGTGCAGTGAGCAGAGGGCTGTGCTGGGCTAGCCCGTGCCAGGGCTGAGCTCCACAGGCACAGTGAGCAGAGGGCCGTGCTGGGCTAGCCCATGCCAGGGCTGAGCTGCACGGGTGCGGTGAGCAGAGGGCCGTGCCAGGCTAGCCCATGCCAGGGCCAGTGCTGAGCTCCACAGGCACAGTGAGCAGAGGGCCATGCTGGACTAGCCTGTGCCGGGGCTGAACTCCACAGGTGTGGTGAGCAGAGGGTCGTGCCGGGCTAGCCTGTGCCGGGGCTGGCACTGAGCTCCATGGACATGGTGAGCAGACGGCAGTGGCGGGCTAGCCCAGGTGGGGGCTGGTGTTGAGCTCCACGGGCGCGGTGATCAGAGGGCTGTGCCGGGCTAGTCTGTGCCAGGGCTGAGCTCCATGGGCGCGGTGAGCAGAGGGCAGTGCCGGGCTAGCCCGTGCCGGGGCCGGCGCTGAGCTCCACGGGCATGGTGAGCAGAGGGCAGTGCCGGGCTAGCCCGTGCCGGGGCCGGTGCTGAGCTCCACGGGCATGGTGAGCAGAGGGCAGTGCCGGGCTAGCCCGTGCCGGGGCCGGCGCTGAGCTCCACGGGCATGGTGAGCAGAGGGCAGTGCCGGGCTAGCCCGTGCCGGGGCCGGCGCTGAGCTCCACGGGCATGGTGAGCAGAGGGCAGTGCCGGGCTAGCCCGTGCCGGGGCCGGCGCTGAGCTCCACGGGCGCGGCGTTGTTGTTGGCGTTGGCGTTGCGGCGCGGCAGGCTGGGGGTCAGCGTGGCGGCGCTGTCGCTGGGGCAGCCGTGCTGCAGCAGGATGTCGATGCACTCCTGGCTGCCTGCGCGCCGGGCGTAGGCCAGAGGGGTCAGGCCCCGAGCGTCCCGGCTCTTCACATCCACTCCGTACTGCATGGGAGACAAGCAGCTGGTCAGTGCTACCTGGGAACTGTGTGCCCAGGGGCACGGCAGCAGCAAGGGGCAGAGAGTGGGAGGGTGGGCATGGACAGGGGACCAAGAGAGTGGGCAGGTCAGTGAAGTGGGCATGTGAGGGAAGCCATGGAAGCAGGACGGATAAAGGTAGCAGGGAGGTGGGGAAGCACCGGGATAGCACCAGAAGCACTGCGGTGGAGGTGTGGGTTCTGTCTTACCCAGATGAGCAGCTGTGTGAAGACCACATTGGCCATTGCGCAGGAGAGATGCAGCGCTGTGCGCCCGTCTCCATCTCCGTAGGTCTCGTTCACTTCCTCCTTGGTGCCATGGGCCAGGAGTGTCACCACGAGCCGCAGGTCATCCTCCACCACGGCCCGCAGCAGCTGCTGCCCCAGCGGGATGTCAGACTGGGGCAGTGGGGCCAGAAAGAGCTTCTGCTCATACTTAGCTCGGATCCAGCGCTCCTTCTCCTCTCTGCCAGACAGGACATTGTCACAGTCACAGTTGAGACAATTTGCCTGGGCCCCAGGCACAAAAGGACACAAGTATCAGCACTGCCACGTGAACATACTCTGTGAGCAGTGAACATCTGTCACACCCAGGTATGTTCTGCACAGCCCCTGCCGTGCCCCTGTGCCCACAGCTGCCACCGAGGCTCTGTCATCCCACTCTGGACACCTTCCCAAACCCTGCTCCACTCCGTGCCCCTCCTTCAGCTCCCTACGGACACGGTGTGCTTACAGCCATGCCTGCTGTGTGTCCTGCAGCCAGCCCCCGCAGCTGTCCGTGTGCAGCTCCGGCTGCAGCCCCTCACCCCCGGTGCTGTGGGCCCGCGTGGGGCAGCTCGGGGACCGTCCCTGCCCCAGGCCTGTGCGCGGGCCATGGCCAGCGGCAGGAAAAGGCCAGCGCTGCACACACCAGCCCAGTGCCACGGGAGGCACCTTATCGCTGCCGCCGTCCCGCCTGGTGCAGACAAAGGCTGTGTCCGCGTCCGTCCCGCCGGGGCGGCGGATCGATGCGCGCCGTGCCCCGCTATCTGCTGCCATTCTCTCCATCTGCGGCTGGCGGGCGGCCATCAATGGCGCGGCGCGCATGCGCGCTGCCGGCGGGCCTGACCCGCGCCCCGGCGCTGATAAGCGCAGAATGGGCTCTTGTCGGCCTGAGTGACAGGAGAGCGGCGGCGATCGGCACAGACAAGGGCTGAAAGGGACAGGCCCTGGGGACCCGCACCACGCCGCCAAGCCATCTCTCTTAACCCCTTCGGCTTCGCAGCCAGCCTCAGCTCTCGGAGCCACGGCACGGCTGCGGCTGCCGTGGAGCCCAAGTGCCCCGCCAGGGAGGCAGGAGAGGGTGGCCAGTGCCTCACGGGCAGGCAGGAGCCCCACACTGGGACATCCTGAGGAATCCTGCCTGCCCCAGTGGCTGCTCCCAACCCCTGCAGTGCCACCCAGTTCTCCTGTGTGGTTCCCAAGAAGCATCTCTGGGGTTCACCACCTCCCTTACCGACTGCTCTCAGGAGTGGGCTTGGGGTAGCCCTCCACCATTCCCTCCCAGACAGCGTTTGCGAGGGCGTTGCCGATGGCCGTCATGACCATAAGAAGCTCGCTCGGCCAGTCATCCAGGTCCAGGGAGCGCACACGGGACAGGTGGGTGCCCAGGTTGCGGTGGATCCCGGAGCACTCGATGCACATGAGAGCACCCAGGTTCAGGCTGGCCCAGTCTGGATCTGAGGGCAGCAGGATCAGCGGGGGAGAGTTAACAACCTGCCCAGCCTCACCAGCCCGTCTCCTGCGGCTCAGACTCGTATCTGCAGGCACCTGCCCAGCTCGGTGTCCCTGGAGAGGCCAGGCCCTCAGGCTGGCCCGGGAGGGGTCACAGGGTGGCAGTGGGGGTTGCACCCCACCCCGAGGAGCAGCTGCAGGACAGGGCAGGACAGACACACCAAGCAGGTCTCTCTGGGCTCAGAGAGGGGGTGCCTGGGTGGCTGGAGCTCCCTCCCCTCCCCTCCCGGGTGAGCCCCCCGCCCAGGGTGCCATCTCTTACTGGGTGCGTCGCAGTCCACGCAGAAGCTGTTCCCGCGCGCGGTGCGGACGGCCTGCATGGCCTGCGCGTCGCCCTGGCTGCCCAGCCGAGCCTGCAAAGAACCCCACAAGGCCCTTCACTGCAGGCCAGCCCCCCTACCCGCACCCTGCACCCCTCCTGCCATGCCACACCACGCTCCAGCAGGCTGGCCAGCATGGGGGCTCTGACAACAGGGGCTGGAGAGCCAGAGGAGCAGGGGACAGTGGGCCAAAGTGGGGAGACAAAGGGCAGAAATGTCCAGGGAGGGAATGAACCATGCAGGATCCAGCCGCATGGGATGCAGAGTACTCTGTGGGGCCAGAGCTAGACGGGGAAGAGGTGACAAGAAACCCAAAGGAACTGCACAGTCCCAGGGACAGGACTGAACTCCCACTGGAAGGAGAGGGATCCCACAGGATTCAGCTTGGACAGACAGGCAAGCGTGGGACATGGAGGAATGTGGCAAACCAGATGCTGGAGAAGATAGAACAGAAGCTGGCCAAGACCTCTTACCTTGTTTTTGCTGCTCTCACAGCCCTGCAGGCTGGCCAGGATCTGGCTCTCAATGGCCTGCACCCAGAGCTCCCGCTCCTCTGACGTTGAGGCTTCAAAGAGCCACGTCTGGCCCGTCAGTGACACGATAATGAACTCAAATGGCTCATCTGGTTCTGGAAGAGAAAGGTTTGCCTAATGTGGGACTGGGAAGGAGGGGGTCTGCCATGGGACAGATCCTGCCATCCGCACATGGCAGGGCTGAGGCAGCAGCAGAGCCCAGCAGGCTTCTCTCCTCCTGCAGAGAAGAATGAGAGCTCTGTGCCAGTCCTGCCTCCTCCCTCCCTCTGCCCCTCACAGCTTCACTGGCCTGTGGAGCTCTCCCTGCCCTGTGTCCCACCCTCAGAGAAAGCTGCCAGCCTCTGGAGCAGTGGAATCAGCTCCTCCATGGGGCCGGTGCCTGCAGACAGCCCCAGTGCCAGGGCTCCATGCCCACCCTGGACGGGCCCTGCACACAGAGTGAGTGAGGCCAGGAAGAGGAGCCTGTGCAGCAGGCTCAGAGGCAGCTCCTCACCAAGGCTTAGGAGGTGTTCTGCCCTGCTAACACCTGCCAGCCTGGCTTTGCCTCACACGGCCCCCCACGGGCACAGTTCATGGGGTGTCGTGTCAGCCTCACACCCAGCACCAGCATTTACCTTTTATTGCCAACTTCAGTAGTTAGTGCAGTAAATGACTTAACTAAGCGGGGCCTGAATGGAATGACTAATAAACGTTATGTCACAGCACACGCTTCAGCTCATAGCAAAATGATTTGTAATTACCTAATTAGCGTTATGCAAATAACACCCTCATCTCCATAATGTGCCTTCCCAGCTCTCTATTAAAAGCAGGGAGTCAACTGCTCAGCTCCAGAGACAGCGCGGAGGCCGAGGGGCCTCTGGCCCACATCGCGGCAGAGCTGCGCTGGCCTCAAGCCTGGCAGGGCCTGTGCACACCGGGCATGATGTGGGGAGGTGAGCAGGGCAGTCTGGAGGGGATTGAGGGGGGTCTCCCTGGCTTCTCTGCAGCACAGAAGGCTCTCACTGCAGAGGGGAGCAGCAGGAAGGCAGGCACTGAGGAGCTGCACAGCCCACAGTGAATGGCTGCAGAGGCCCCTGGCTGTGTCCCACCAAGGGCATGGCAACCCTCAGCTACTGTGGGGCCTCCTGGGCCCATCTGAGCCAGGCTGTGTCCACCAACCTCCCCAGAACACGGTGCAGCCCTGGGAAGCCTCCTTAGGAGAGCCAGGTCTGTTGGGCATGATGGGAGTGTACAGCCATTCCTCCAGGCTCGTGGTCAGCACCTGCACCAACAAGCACCAGGCCTGGAGACCACCAGTGCTTGTGAACTGGGGCAGGAGCACAAGGCTGGGTCTCCACACCATCCGAGCCTGGGGAGGATGGAATGACTCCAGCATGAGGGCTTGTCCTTCCCAGATAGGAAGGCAAGGCCCTTTTACTCATTTCACCCTAAATCAGCCTGGGACTCCTCCTCTGGGGAAAGATGTCTGCAACTGCGTGTGTCCTGCTGGAATGAGAGACTGAGCCCTCAGGAGGACGACAGACTGCAGGGAGGGGGTAGTTAGCCACGCTGCTGGACTCTCCCCTCTGTGATGCACAGGTGTAACTGGGACATCCCACTTGTCCAACACTTTCCTCCAGCTCTCAGCTGCAGGAGAGACCCCACAGACATCAAGTCCCAGCTCAAGAACAACATTCTTGGAAAATATACAGCTGCCAGCCTGTGAATACTAGGAGAGGAAATAACCAGGCAACAGCCAGGCTAACAGGCATTGCGTCTTTTGCTTGCTGGCACCAGCCCCTGTGAGTGCTGCCAGAGCCCAGCACGGGCAGGGAGCCCCCAGACTGCAGGGGAGCCAGGACCATCCCCCCACAGCCACAGGGCTGGTGGCTGCTGAGCACTACCAGCCAGGCAGGAATGAGCAGCAGCTCCCTGGGCAGAGGCTGCCCAGGTGCTGCAGGGAGCATCTGCAGACAGGGCTCCTGGGGGACCCTGACACATCATAACAGGCCCTGTTCTCAAACCTCGTCCTGCCTTGGTCTGAGCCACTGTGGCTGCTGCTGCTGCTGTGCTGCTGAGCCCAAGCCAGCTGCCTGGACTGGGTACACTTAGAGGAGTCCTCCCTGCTGCTGAGCCACTCCTGCACAGCAGGACGAGGACATCATGGTCAGCAGGACACAGGGAAGGTTCCTGCTGAGGGCTCACATGGCTCCATGCTCCTTGGTCCTGTTTCCTGTTTGCCCAGCACCTCCCCACCAAGCAGGCAGGCAGGCAGGAATCCCAGCCCCAGCCTTCCTGCACCTGTACACTTCCAGGGAAGCAAGCATCAGCCCTGCCTGCCCAGGGCTCTGGTGTGGGGGTCACTGCTGCTCCTTGAGGCACCACGCTGGGGCAGGGGGCTCCATGTGGTTCCCACCGCTCTGCTCAGGACATTCACAGCAGGGCAGGAGCTTCCCTCCTTTTGGGTGAGAGATTTCTGGGGCTCCAGCCTGACTCGGATGGACTTTCCTACGGCCACATTCCAGAGCCCTGGGGCTGCCCAGTCCCAGCCCTGGGAGCAGTCCCAGTCCAACCAAAGCCCTGGCGCCAGCTCTGCAAGACGCAGGACCTCCGTTCCCCTCCTGCTTTGTGCCTCCTGGATTCCAGCTTCACGCCAAACAAAGGCCCTGTTGCTCTCGGAGCCCGGGAAGAGCTAACAAAGGACCACAGCTTTTCTGCTGTGCTGTGGCCAATTCCCCACCTCACAGTGCAGGATGGCACCATGGGCTGATCTCTGTGGAGGCCTCAGCACAGCATGACTACGACAGAAGAGTGTGGCACTGCAGGGTCACACCCTGCAGGATTCACACAGGAGGACCAGCAGAGCTGGGAAGGGAATCAAGGACTTGCAGCAGCTTCGAACACTGTGCAGACCCACCTTCTCGGTGGAACTAGGACCAGTTCCCGAGCTCCTCAGGGCACCCATACAAGTTGAATCAGTTGTTTTAGGGAAAGCACTGGGTATTCTCAGCTTCTTCTGGGGAGAGGTACAGGTTTCCAATGTGGCAGGGCCATTTCTGGCTGGATGAGAGGGAGGCACCAAGCAAATGACATAAGCAGAAGGGTTTAGACTACCGCTGCTGAAGCAGAACTGGCAGAACTCCCTCTCCTGCCCCACACATGGGCACAAGCTCCTTCCTGGAGGCCAGAGAAGTCCCAGAGCTTGCCAGCTCCAGCCTGACAGGGCTCAGACCTCAGAGGAAGCCACTCCTTCAGGAGCAGGGAGCCCTTCCCAGCTGCCTCCGAGTGAGTGGCTGCCCAGGGGCAGATGGCAGAGCCCGGCCCCAGCCCTGTGATGGCAGAGCCCCCAGCCCCACAATGGCAGGGCCCCCAGCCCTGTGATGGCAGAGCCCCCAGCCCCACAATGGCAGAGCCCCCAGCCCCGCCATGGCAGAGCCCCCAGCCCTGTGATGGCAGAGCCCCCAGCCCCACCATGGCAGAGCCCCCAGCCCTGTGATGGCAGAGCCCCCAGCCCTGTGATGGCCGAGCCCCCAGCCCTGCCATGGCAGAGCCCCCAGCCCCGCCATGGCAGAGCCCCCAGCCCTGTGATGGCAGAGCCCCCAGCCCCGCCATGGCAGAGCCCCCAGCCCTGTGATGGCAGAGCCCCCAGCCCTGCCATGGCAAAGCCCCCAGCCCTGTGATGGCAGAGCCCCCAGCCCTGCCATGGCAGAGCCCCCAGTCCCCCCCGCCATGGCAGAGTCCCCAGCCCTGTGATGGCAGAGCCCCCAGCCCTGTGATGGCAGAGCCCCCAGCCCTGCCATGGCAGAGCCCCCAGCCCTGTGATGGCAGAGCCCCCAGCCCTGCCATGGCAGAGCCCCCAGTCCCCCCCGCCATGGCAGAGCCCCCAGCCCCGTGATGGCAGAGCCCCCAGCCCCACAATGGCAGGGCCCCCAGCCCCGCCATGGCAGAGCCCCCAGCCCCGCGGCTGCCCCGGTATGCTGGTGGGAGCCCATTACACCAGATCCATTAGAATTAGTGGGCAGTGGAAATGAATGCGCTGCCTCTCTCTCTCTCTTGATGATTTTTTGATGATGTTTTAAAGACTGAGCTCCGTGAAGAGTTGCTGAGCAGAGTGGTGTGAGCCGGCTCTGCTAATGGGTGTTAACCCCACGACCCCCCTTCCAACACTGCCCAGGAACCAGGGTTCTGAGCAGGAGCAGGATTAGGGAGGGCATGGCTGGGACAGCAGGCCCTGTGGCACCCAGAGCCCAGCGGCAGCCAAGACCATGGGCAGCCAGGGCCTGCAGGGACAGGAGCAGCCCAGGGCAGTCACCATCCCTCTGCCAACACCCCAGCCCTGGGGGGAAGCACCACGGGGCTGCCAAGAATGAGGAATGGAGACATCCTGTGTGAGACCAGAGGGACAGCAGGACAGTATAAAGCACCCACCAAGATGCAAGGGAGCCTGCACCTACTGCTGAAGGCAGCCCTGGGGAGAGGGTGCCCAGTGGAACAGCGTGTCCCACTGACACCTGTGGGATGCCAAAGAGGAAAAGGAAGGGGAGCAGCAGTAACACAGAGTGCTGCCTTCACAGCTCATACCAAGCCCCCTCTCTAAGCTCTGAGTGGGGGGAAGTACAGCTCTGAGCACAAGGGGTACCAGGGAGCTAAAAACGCCTCAGCTTCAATACAGGGCTGGGGCAGAGCTTGGCCCTGCTCAGCAAAGGGCTCTGGCTACACCCTGCACTGGTGCCCAGCCCAGAGAGCCTCCTGTAGGGACCCTGACGTGGTGCCACGGGAGCAGTACTTCCACCTCCACTCCCATGGACACCCTGCTTCCCCGTGGGGTGCACGCAGGCAGCGTGGGACAGGCTGGCCCCATGCCTCACCCCTACCCGAGATGCCCCTACACAGGTTGGGGCAGCACTCTCAGAGCACAGGTAGCAATAAGGGGGGCTGCTCCCCTGTCCCAGAAGCACCAGGATACGAAGCAGCTCTGTGAGGACAGAGGATGGAGCAAATGTCCCTCTGGTTCCCACCAAGTGCAGCAGGACTGTGCTCCCAGCACTTGGACATGGCACAGCAACTCCCTCTCTGTACAGGGCACTGGACAGAGCTCCCCCATGCCAGCCCAAAGGCCCAGGGCACCACTTTCTTCCTCGTGGGAAGGGGGAGTTCAGCACAGGGGATGGCAGGAGCATCTCCATCCCAGCACACTGGGCAGAGAGCCTTCCCTGCCAGACAGCTTCCCAGCTGGCTCCTTCCTGAGCAGGTGGGAGCAGGACAGTGCAGGACACCTTCCCTGCATCCCGGCAGGTCCAGCAGAGAGGAACAGGATTCCACTCAACATCAGCAACACAGGAAGCAGAGCTGGCACTGAGCCCCAGCCCCACTCCTGAAGCAGAAGTTTCCTCAGTCACCTCTGCTCTTCACCATCTCCCAGTCACATCCAGTGTCTCCCTCTCCCTGCATGCTGTCCTTCTCCCACTCCCATCCCTTCTCCTGCTTTGTGCTCGCATAGTGGAAGTGCCTCCAGAGATCCTGGAGAATGGGTAGTCACGCAGGGAGGGGGTGCTGGATGCCTCTAGCATGTGGGGCACACGGCAGGAACCAGGGCAGGTCCTGTGAGACACTGCAGGCAGGGAGACCCTGGCCCGCAGCTCTGCTCTCTGGCTGCCAAGCCTGTGAGAAGGGTCCTGGAGCAGGGCAGCCGGCAGCCCCTGGCCTCGGGTGCTTGTTTGCAAGCTGCGACTGTACCATATCATTATGAGGTGTTTGGGATATCAACAAATTAGCAGGCGTCTGGGAAGAGAAGGATGCAGCACCATTCGTAAATGTCAGCTCGCTACCTCCTCATTTTGCAGATCATTAAACCCAATATTCCCAACCTGTATTAGTGCGACAGGGACAGGCCCTCCGCGGGGATGGGCGCCAGGAGAGCGCAGCAGGAGCAGTGCTGTGCAGACCCCCCAGTGCTGCTGTCCCGGCGCCCCCAGGGCCCAGAGTGCCCCAGGCTGAGCTGGCAGGCACCCCCAGGGATGGCGTGGGGCTGGGGGTGGCAGCAGTGGGGACTCGAGCGTGGAGGAGCACACTGAGCTGTACCAGGGGGCATACGGTGGGGTCCCAAACATGTGTGGGGAAGGACAGTGTGTCAGGAGGAGCAGGTGCTCCCAGGGGACACCACAGGTGCACAGGGGTGTGCAGGGGGTCATGTAAGGGTCCAACAGCATCATTTCTGTGTACATGGCAGGGAGGATGCAATGTGGGATGCAGTGTGCGCACAGCAGGTGAGGCCTGGGGGGTGGCAGAAGGGCTGGGGGCTGTGTGCAGGTGTCAGGGAGGCAGGTCACAGGAGGGAGGGCACAGACAGCACGGGCTTCATGGTGTGAGCAGAGGCTTGTGGCAGGGTCAGGGGTGTGCACATGAGGGTCTCTCAGAGGGGTAACACAGAGCTGTGTAAGGTCCCCAGGAACCACAGACTGAAGGGGTGGGACCTGATGGAGACAGGGGACCAGCTGAACCACAGAATGCCCAGCACAGGCTGCCTCCCTCCCGCCAGGACTGAGCAGGGAGCTCCAAGGTCCGTAATGAGCTGGAGTGACTTGTTAGCACTGAATTAAGAGGCTTGGTGGAAGGAAGCGCGCGGGTGACACAAGCTGTGTGGGGCAGGCGGGAGCTGAGCGATAGCAGCTGGAATCCCCAGCAATCTCGTGAGCACGGCTCAGCCTCACACTCCTGCCTTGCCACGATCGGCCTCGACAGCCCCTGACAGTTGGCATTAATCACGCACATCGCCCCAACACAACTCTTTACTGGCCATCAATTTCCTGTGGGTTTTAAAACTAAAAAACAAAGACAAAACCACGTCGTTTGGCCGCCACTGAGAAGCACATTAAGGGGCTGTCAGCTTCTCGCCATGCACCCTGCATCACTCTTTAAGCACATGAGAAGTTCATTATCCCCGGAGCTCTGGCAGCCATGGGGAGACTGGAGCAGGGAGCGTCGCAAAGGTGCTGCCGCTCTCAGCTGTGTCTGCTGGCTCTTTGGCCCTCCTGGGAGCACCAACAGGGGCCGAGGGTCCAGGCCAAGGGGAGTGTGGCTGCAGGGGGCTGTGGGCTGCTCCACGGCACGACAGGGCCCTCCTGGCCACAGAGCTTTGCTGGGCTCTGATAAGAGCAGACTTTCCTGACGGTCCTTGCAAGATGACAGTGCACCTACACCAGGGGGATGAGCATCTTTGTCCCCTGACAGCCTGACACACGTTTGCCAGCCTGTGGGTGCTCCATGACAGCCTGAGCTGCACTCCCCAGCTTGGTGACATCTCCGGCAGCCCAATCCCACGCCTGCCATAGTTTGCGGATGCTCCCTGGCAGCCTGACACAGAGCTCTCTTTAACATGAGCCCATGTAAAAAAGCAACAGCTCGTTTGATTTATGATACTTCAGAACAACTAAGATTCAATTGCTCTGCACGTCCCTGGCTCTGATTACCTCCTAAATGAGATAAACTGATGGCAATTTATCCCCAGACCTCACCAACTTTCCCAGGATGCTAACCTGAGCTGCTCATGCCTGGCTCCCCAGCGTGGGGCGGGTGGGGGCAGGTGCAGGCAGCCTGAGCACAGTCCAAACCTGCTCCCTACATAGCCCCAGGGCTGCTCCTGCCCGCAGGGATGCTGTGACAGAGGCTGAGCCTGACACCCTGCCTGGCCCCAAGCAGCTCCTGGAGGGTGGGGAGTTTTGGGGGGTGTCCCTCCACAGTACTCTCCACACCAGTACAGCCACACTGATGTGAGCTAACAGAAAGCATGGCTCCTCACTGGGCTGTCCCCACGCTCCTGCCAGGACAGTGAACCCTCCACAGAGGGATGAGCACCACGAGGGGACAGCAGCTCAGCCACATGGGATGGCAGCTCTGCCACAGGGCCCGCTCCTGGCACAGCAATTTCACACTTTCACCATGCTGACTATGCAGAAGCAAAAAACTCAAATTACCCTGCTCTGAAAAAACTGCCATAACTGTTCAAAGCAGATAAAAAAGATTCAAGGGGGTATCAGTCATACTTATGGACACCAGTCCACGACACAAACCACTGGCCATGCCGATGATGTGGGGCAATGCTCAGCCCAGGGTTCACAGCTGGACCATTCAGACATTGGGACGGGACCTCAGGTGGAGGCTCAGCACCTCCTCGTGCTTGTTGCCAGTCTCTGCTTGGCATGCAGGACAGTGACCCATCATGGGTGGCACCTGAGCACCAGTCCCAGAGTCACTCGCTCCTCTGCCTTTGCTCTGGCCTGCTGGTCTTGCGGATGAGCTACCACAGTGTCCAGAGCTGCATCATTCTTGAACAGTCCCGCAGCTCAGAGCAGGAGAGAGACCAACCAAGTAACTCACAAAGGTACCAGGGCAGGAGCTGTGCAGCAGGCACGTGGCAGGCAGGGGATGGAAAGGCTGTGTGACCCAGCTCCATAATTCATACTGAGCACAAGGATACACATGGTCCTCTCTTGAGGATGTCCCCCTCATGCCAAAATGGGGCACACAGCTCATTGCTGCTGGCACTGGCTAGAACCAAGGTGGGAAGCTCCAAATGCAGCAACAGTGGCTGCTCCCGTGGACTCAGAGCATGGCTCTGCTGGCATGGACGCTGCCCACAGCAGCAGGTCCTGTTGATGCAGGGCAAGCTGGGAGCATGACAGAACTGACCCAGCCTCTGGAGCTCCAATTTTGCAATTGGATCAATTTTCCAATATACTGGATTCTTTTAAAAAAGAAATGTGAGTTCAGTTTGTCAATAGCTGACCAAAAGCCAGACACCCACCCTGCAGCAGCCCACAGCAGCACTGTGCCCTAGCACAGGTCTGGGAGCAGCAGGTTCTGCCAGCTCTGCCCCAGCTGCACTGAGCTGGCAGGTGCTGCACCTGCTCACCCTCTGGAGAAGGACACAGGGGCCTGGACAGCCTGGGCTCACACTGGACATGTGGAGGAAGGGCTGCCTGGGTGCCTGCAGGTCACGGGTGCCCCCTCAGCCCCAGAGCAGCTCCGCTGCCTGCTGCCAGCACTCTGGCACCAGCAGCACTGCAGACCACAGACTGGGGGTTCCTCCTGCTCCCAGTACTGGTGCCAGAGGTTCTGGCAGCATGAGGATGCACAGTGTGCAAGGTCTGTGCAGTGACAGATGAATTTTGGTAACTTACACTGGTAAATGAAGTTCTGTGTGGAAAAATGCCGAGGAATGCACACTGTAGGAAAAAGTTACATTGCTAAAACACCTGATAGGGCTTTAAATTAACTATATCAACCTGAGACAGGGCCTGGGTAACACTTCAGGTAAGACAGACCTCTGCCCAGCTCACCACCACAGCCAAGGACCAGTGCAGGAAACAACAAAAATGCTCTCATGCACTCGTGCTCACCCCATGTCTCCACCCCCATCACTCCACCTTCCAGGGATGCTGTCAAACCAGGAAGGACAGAAAGAGTGACCATGTGTCTGAAGATATATGCCTGTGAGATGATGGAAAACCTGGGATTGCTCAAGGACTCCCGTCCTGGGCACACAAGAAGGGTGACAGCCCTCCAGCCTGTGCATCTGGGAGCAGAGGGCTGGGAATTCTGCCAAGCACGCATGTGTTTGTTCAAAAGGAACTAATCAAATTTTAAGACTTCAAGCAGTGGTTAGTGCATGTTACTGCTTCATAAAAGTGTTCCCACATTCAATTCCCTTTTCCACTAGGAAATGGCATCCCGTTCTGTGTAAGGTCAGGTCCCAGCCTCTGCACCTCCCACACTATCAGCTGAGCGGCTGCAGGGCCAGAGCTCCTCTGCAAGCACTGACACATCAGTCCTGTGCTTCCTGGCCTTTGCTGTGCTCAGCTGAGAGCCCTCATGTCCACATCACAGACCCAATCATCACACCAAGGTCAGCTCTGGGCCTCCTTTACAACTCTCAGCATTTTATTTGCAGGGCAGGACACACTACTGCAGCACACGCTTTCTCAGTCTCATGTGTGGGGGTGCAAAACCATCCCCTCCTTCCCTGCCCCACTATTCATACAAGGAATGATCCTCTCCTTTTGCCAAGCACTGGGCTGAGAACTGCAAATCAATTTGGGCAGGGCAACAGTGGGTCTGAGGAGGCAACACACATGCAGAGCTAAGAACAAAGTGCAAATACAGGCAACACTTCTTGCTATCCATGGCACACCAGTCTGACAGACTCAAACGATGCTAAAGGCTCCTCAGTCAACCACCACAGAGGGGAAGCCTGACTGAGACTTGTGCGTTTCAGATGCAGACAACTACAACAGCGAAAAAACCCAACAGAGCTGCCCAACTCTGCACATCATCAAACAATGATTCCAAGAACTTGAGCTGCTCTGCTATGGGACACCTGGGCTGCTAGACTGCAGGCAGACAGGTGATTTGGAGCAAGGTGCCAGGACAGCTGCAGCACCTTCAGGTACAGACTAATATTTCCTGGATTGTTTTGCAACAGCTGTTAGCTTCAAACACTTGTACTGGAACTTCCTTCCCTGTGAATTATATCTTTGGTTCACTACAGAAGCTTACTGAGTGCTGTGGGACAGGATGACCAAGAATAAAGTCAAATCTCACTTTTCCAGCAGCTACCACAGATGCAGGCTTTGGAGAACATGGCTGCCAGGCTCATCTCTACCTGGACAAATCTGGGGTCTTTTCCCAGCAGAATGCTTCCCCATGCCTTGCAGCCTCCCTGTCAAGTGTTGGGTCACTCTTCAGTCTTGTCCCTCCACAGGCACCAGAATTTCTCAACACAAAACCCATCAGTTTTCTGAACATTGGGAAAGCAATGCACATGCCTTCAGCTGGTCCCCTGAAGCAGACCAGCTTTTCCAAAAGACTCTTGGCTTGAGGCAGGTGCCCAGCACAGGTCTTCTAAATTATGAAAGTCTGACCAATTTACAAGTCAATGGAATTAGGTGCTTGTGGTGGAAAGTGTCTGAGAGCACACCTTAACCATATGGTGTACTCTCAGGTCTGCTGCTACAGTTAGAAATTTTAATCACCAGTGACTGTCTGAGCACACATGTCAGGCATGATGGTGGTTGTGCAGGGCACGTGGGAAATGGAGGGAAAGGCAGATCAGAGAGGCTGGTAGCCCTTTCCTGCCTCAGCCCAAGCTGCTGGGACAGGGAGTGCTCTGAGCCCCAGGTCACCACTGAGCCCCTCATGAGAAGCACTCCAAGCCCCAGGCCCCGGAGAGCACCCAGGACCCTCTGAGCAGCAGAGCTGCCCCCAGGCAGACCCTTCCTACCTTCTGCTGCCGTGCTGGGGCCATCAAGCCGAGTTGTCCCTGTGCTCTTTTTCCTGCGATGCTTTTTCCTGTTGGCATGTGGTGACGGAGGCGGCTCCAGCTTTGGGCTGGCGGCGCTGGAAATGTTTGGGCTGGAGCTGAGGGAGTCAGCAGTACCGTTAGCTGGGGACAAAAATAAGGCAAGTCATGCACATGGGACAGTGACACTCCTCTTCCCAGAGACACCAAAGCACTCTGGAGCCAGCCCCGGTACTTGGCTGGCTCGACCCACACGACCCCATGGCTCCCACACCCACTGCAGCTGAGGGCTGGCAGCTCCCTGGGCAGCCAGACTGGACCAGTCTGCACTGGGACCCATGCAGAACAATCCCACAGGAGCAGCACTGGCACCTGTGCAGCGGACACGTGCAGCAGCAGCTCTGCAGCAGCCCGAGGTCCCAAAGGTGTGCTCCTGGGGAAGCAGTGCCCTCACAGGCACTGCCCTCACAGGGCTGGGAAGCGTTTTGGGAAGGGACAGCCCAGAAGGTGATGTGGCTCTCCAGGCAGACCCAGGCCCCAGAGCCTCTGCAGAAGCCCTGCCCTCCCAGCACTGCTCTGCCAGACGAGTGACTGGGGCTGCCACACTCAGGAACCTGAGCATGATGGGCTCAATAGGCTTCCGATACGGAGCTGAAGAAGCTGCATCCCCAGCAGCAACGCACCAAATTTATCCTCAATCATACTGTTCCTCACAATTAATAGCAGAATTAGAAACAATCAGGGAGCTGCCTAATTACTGTCAATTAGAGTGCGCTAATCAAGCTCCGATCACACACACACACGCTGCCGCTGCACTCACCATTAAATGTCAAATTTCATTAGAGACCAGCAACAAAATCAAAAGCCTGACATTCAATTTCAGCAGCACACACAGCGCAGGCTTCCAATCAGCATAAAAATGCAGACTCCGGGGAAGGCAACGAGGCGCAGGAGTCCTCGCTGCACTGTTAACCCTCTCCTAAATCCACTCCTGCCTCTCCAGTGTCCACCCACCCCAGGGCACAGATGGCAGCTCCACGCCCAGGACCCCTGCCCCGGGCAGCTTGCTGTCCCCTCTGCCACAGCCCAGTGTTCCCCAGCAAGTCTGACTTCCCATTTCCACCTTCTGTGGCACCTGGAGTTAAAAAGGAACCACAGCATTGCACAAGGGCAGCAGCTCCAGCAGTGGGATGGCAGGGACCTGCCAAGCCTTTCTCCCACCCCAGCCCATCCTCTGCTCCCTTGGTTCATCCTGGTTTGGTCAGAATGGTTTTTGGGGCTTGGTTGGTCTCGACAAACACCAAAAGTGGGGTGGAGAGAGACAAGAGGGTCAGAGGCAGGAGCTGCCCCAGGCAGGGATCGAGGTGCAGCTGGTGTCCCCCTCACACAGCTGAGAGAGGCTGCAGCCTTGGCGCTCTCCCAGCTCTGGTTTCTCCTCACTGACACACACCAGTAGGGTGTTTCTGCTGCTATTTATCCATGGGGAAATAGCTCACCCTTGACAATTAAGAGAGATAAATCTAATAAAATCAGACTCCAGTTTTCTAAATATAAATTACTGATCCTGCTACAGGACCGTGCTTAGAGCAGGTGTGAAGCACCTTCACCTCCCAGCCATATGTCACAGGAGACCTGAACTTTCTCGTGGTGCTACCATGCTACACGTGGTGCCTCCATCCTCCCTCTGCTGCCCACCTGCTCACCAGGATGCTCCCTGGGCCAAACCCCACACCTCTGGCACCCTGCCCCACTCCAGGCTCCGTGACAGGGGTTGCACATTTCTGCACTCCCCCTCCTGTGGCCTGCTGTGAGCCTGGCAGCTCCCGAGGGATCATCACCCACGTCCCTGCTCTTATTGCCCAGCAGCCAACACAGAGCTGGGGACTTGCAGGGCCCCCGTGGGATGGGGACAGGGTGGCAGTGGGCTGGGGGCAGCACATGGAACACACTCCCTCTGCTAGATCAGACATTGCTCACTCTCTCCTTCCCCAGGAGGACAACTGGACCCCTCTGACCCACCCAAGGACTGCCAGAGCCCCAGCTCACCAAGGGAACCTTCCACAGGCACACCTGGGACCTCCTGGGCCCTTCTCCAAAGCAGTCAGCCTTAGGGGGGGCCCTTGTGCAGAGCTCCTGCACAAGGGACAGGTATAGAATGTGCTGGAGCATGTTCATATGACTGTCTGGCCCCATCCCACTCCTCCACGTACTCTCCAGGGCACAACCAGAGCAGCCAGCCTGTCCCCAGGAGCTGGGATGGCAGCCTACAGCCTTGCTATGTGCCCAAAACCTGAGCTCTGAGCACAGGAAAACTCCTCACCTGCCCTGCCATGCAGAGAGCCTGGCCCTGGCAGAGCTGGGGTTCAGCTGTGGTGCAGGGCAGCCTCCCCCAGCTCAGCTCCTCCACGGAGGGAGGGCTGGTTGTGCTGCCCAGCTCAGCCATGTGGGAAGCACTGCCCCCAACAAATGCACCCTCCCTCAGGACACTGAGAGCCCACCTCTGTCACTGTGGCTGTGGGGACACAGAGCAGGGATGGGGAATGCCTGGGGCCCCCGTGCTGTGCTGTGGGGACACAGAGCAGGGATGCAGTCCTGGGAATGCCTGGGGCCCCCGTGCTGTGCTGTGGGCCCTCCAGAGCAGCTGGCCCTGTGCCCAGTCTGTGTAGCTCTGACAGGGTTTGGGGTCCAGCACAGGGCAGGGGCACCTGAGAGGGGATGAGCAGCCACCAGCAAGCAGGACAACAGTGAGCACTGGGATGACACCTCATCCCTCCAGGTCACTGGCAGGAGCAGCAGCACAAAATCACAGAATGGTTTGGGTGGGAAGGGGCCAAAGCTCACCCAGTCCCACCATGGCAGGGACACCTCCCACTGTCCCAGGCTGCTCCAAGCCCTGTCCAACCTGGCCGTGGGCACTGCCAGGGATCCAGGGGCAGCCAGGCTGCTCTGGGCACCCTGCTGCTTCACCACCCTCTCAATAAAACATCCCTTCCTTATATCTAGTCTAAACTCACCCACTTTTAGTTTAAAAACATTTTTCTTTTTCCTGCCACAACAGACCATGCAGATCAGCTCTCATTTGAGTCTTCAGTTACTGTGCACAGAAGAGGCAGATTGGTCCAGGTGCTGTGAGCACAGACAGCTCCTCCATGGGCAGGAACAGAAGGACAGGGGGATGGAGAGCAGAAGGACAGGGGACAGAGGGATGGAGAGAGGACAGGGGACAGAGGCATGGAGAGAAGGACAGGGGGCAGGACAGGGGACAGAGGGATTGGGGCAGAAGGACAGGGGACAGAGGGATGGAGAGCAGAAGGACAGGGGACAGAAGGACAGGGGCCTTGCTGTCCTGTGCCACCCAAGGAAGGGCAGGGCAGAGCAACACCCAGCACGGCCACACCAGCCCCCAGCTCTGCAGAGGGGCTGCTGGGAGGAAGGATGAGACCCGCCACGACAGCTCCTGCGGCAGGAGGGAGCTGGGGCAAGGAGCTGCTCTGCAGAGGGCTCATGGCACAGAACGGATCTGTGCCAAGGCAGTGCCCCGCGCGGCGCTGCATGAGCGCACCGGAGCTGCTGCTGCCGAGCACGCCGGGCACGGAGCTCCCGCGGGCCGGGCCTGGTGCCGCCCGGGGGACCCTGCCCGGCCCGGGGGGACCCTGCCCGGCCCGGGGGGACCCTGCCCCGCCCGGGACAAGCATCAGCCGTGCGCAGCCCGCGCTCCCTCCGGCCGCCCCTGTCCGAGGCCGGGGCTGCGGCACATCCCGC
This sequence comes from Agelaius phoeniceus, assembly GCF_051311805.1. Lineage (NCBI taxonomy): Eukaryota > Metazoa > Chordata > Aves > Passeriformes > Icteridae > Agelaius > Agelaius phoeniceus. The sequence continues at coordinate 180,920 of NC_135265.1, forward strand.
TCAGCGCTGCGCCCTTCCGCTCCCCTCGCCCGCGCTGCCCCATCAGCAGTAACAGTCTGATTAATTCGCTTCCAGCAGGGAGCTGATGGGGCCAATGATGGAGCCGCTGCATCAGGCGCGCTGAAATTGATAGTTTTTCACAGTTACAAATGAGGAGCCTCCTCAGCTGCAAATGGCGCCCGCACAGTCGGACTCCGGTAATGATCATAAAGAGGCTCCTTTAAACTGCGAAAGCCCCTGGGAGCGGGCGGGGGGGCGGCTGCCGCGCTAATGAGAACTACAAGGGGCGAGCAGGCATGGAAATGGCTCCTCCACTCTTGATGTGCATTTAACTGCTTTTTTAGTGCGGCGGCAGAGCCAGGAACGAAGGAGTGATGAATGCAGCACAAAAGCATTTATTTTCCAATTCGGCAAAGTGGCTACGTTGGGAAATGTATGAATTATTTTAATTCACTCAACTGTCCTGAAACATCACTGAGAGCGAGTGAGCGTGGGGGGAGGGGGTGGGCCGTGCTCAGTGTGTGCTCTAGAGACAGGAATCACTCCTATTCCTTCAACTGCCCCGAAATCTGGGACAGGGGGGTGCCAGCAAGGTGCAGTGATGGGGAAAGCAGTGCTACGTACCCCAGTGCCCCAGCAGGCAGAGCTCAGAGCAAGGTCAGAGCACAGCGCTCGGAGCCCTCCTGCTGCAGAGCAGGGTCCCTTGGCTGGAGCTTCTCCATGCCTTGCAGGACAGCGTCCTCCCTGGTGGGACACTGCCAGCGGACCCTCACTGAGGGGGACAGCTCCAGCGAGGCCCAGAGGCTGTGTCTGACACTCAGGAGCACACTCTGGGCTCACAGCCACAGGGCAGAGCTCAGCCCTGCCCCACGGCTGAAATGAGCTCCCCACCTGCTGTGGCTGAGGGGACAAGGCCAGAAGGGGTTGGGGCAGCTACTCACAGGGGTTGGGGCAGCTGCCGGGGATAGCCACGGCCTCGTTCCACTGGTCTGCACTGGAGACAGAGTAGGAGCGCTGGTGCATCCCGTCCGGCTTGGAGCTGAAACCCACGAGGTTGATGCCGCTGATGGAGCGCTCCGAGTGCAGGGAGGTGCTGCTGGTCGAGTGGGGAGCACCTGCAGGAGAGAGACACGAGCACGGACTGACTGAATGACTGACAGACTGACTGACTGACTGACAGACTGCTGCCAGGGAGCATGGACTGACTGACTGCTGCCTGGGACTGACTGCTGCCCAGGAGCACGGACTGATTGCTGGGAGCATGGACAGACAGACTGCTGCCTGGGAGCATGGACAGACTGCTGCCCGGGAGCATGGACAGACTGACTGACTGACTGACTGACAGACTGCTTCCCGGGAGCATGGACAGACAGACTGCTGCCCAGGAGCATGGACTGACAGACTGCTGCCCAGGAGCATGGACAGACTGACTGACTGACAGACCGCTGCCCAGGAGCATGGACAGACTGCTCCCTGGAGGCACTGGAGGAGAGAAGGAAAAGCTGTCCCGTACCTGAGGTCACACTCCTTGGGTGGCTCCACATGAGGACAGGCTCTCCCTGGCTCTCCTCTCCCAAGGGGTGCTTGTGCATGACCCCAGGGTGCTGATGGAAGAGCCCAGCACAGCCCACCTCCCAGAGGGAGCCCCGCTTAGTGGGGTGCAGTGCAGCACCCCAGGATGTACAGCTGGGATTGTGGCACACAGCCTCCCCACAGCTGGAGCTCACAGTCATTTTCACTACAGCCTCTGGCCCCTGGCAAACCCAAACCCAGCCCCACAACCAGCACACCCACTTTCATCTCTCAACTTCACTTTCTTGTGTGTCCCTGGCAGGAAATCCAGCCATGCTGGGGTCACTGGGAGACAGTGGGAAATCACATGGAGGGTGTCAAAGAAACAAGCAGGGGAGCAGATGTGTGTGAGGTGGGGATGGCAGGTGGAAGCTCCTTTTTCCACAAGCCCAAAACTGCTGTGGCTGAGCCCAGAAACCTGAACCCCCAAGAGAGGAGTGATTGTGGGACTAGAGACTCACAGAGGACAAGATCGCTCAGAGATGCAAAATGGGTCAAGTGTTTCTGGAATACAGGAATACCCAAAATGTCCAGAACAGCAAACAGAACGGTTCTGACAGGGAGCACACACCCTCCCTCCTGTTCAGTCTGCAGGCAATGTGCCACAGAGGACAGGGGCCCGAGGGATCCCTCTGCACCTGCCCAGCACCAGCCCCCTCCCAGCTCCCCTCAGGCCATTCTGCTCCAGCCACTGCAGAGCGAGTGCTCTGGGAGCTCAGGCCTGAGAGAAAGGGCCCTGTCCCTACTACAAAGCTCCTTCTCCTCCTTCCCTGCCCGGAGGCACAGACACTGAGCTGGGACTCTCACTGCAGCCCACCTGGCCATGGCCCAGGGCAGGGCCATGAACAGCTCCAGATGCTGCACACCCACAGCTCCAGCCCTGCAGCCATGATGAGGCTGGGCTGTGAGAAACCATTGGTCTGATGGGACTGCTACAAGTGAGAGCCTTCCAGGGAAGCAGAGGAACACCTGTGGAAGCAGGGCCTCAGTGGGAGCTGCCACAGCAGGACAGCTCACCTGCCTTCCTGTGGGAAACCACATTCACTTGGCTCTCATGGATCCCAGCATGGCTGAGGTGGAAGGGAGCCCTGGCATCATCCTGCACAGCCTGGGTCAAGCAGGGCCCCCCAGAGCTAGTGGCCCTGGACTGTTTCTGATGAGTGTGGAGCATCTCTAAGGAGGGAGATAGGCAAGCTATCCCTGTGCTGTGCCACCCTTTACAAAGAGCAGAGCCCCACAAAACCCCACGTGAAGCCCCAGAGCTCATACATAAATGTATGTTTCTGTCCTTGTTGTTTCCATGAAAACCCTAGTGTTGCTATTTAGATGTGCCCAAGCATAGCCAGGGCTGCTGAGTGTGTGACGGGGCAGCTCAAGAGTCCAAACACCCCCTCCAAAGGCAGGTGCTGAAAGGAGGGGTGACAGGGCCACCAGCCCTGCACCAGGCATGGCTGCCACCATCGTCACCACCACCATCACCACCACTCCTTCATCACCAGCATGGAAGGCATGTACATCCCACCCTCCTCTTCCCTGTCTCATCCTGCACCAAAATGCCCGTTCCCTGCAGGGCTGTGCAGGGATGCCCTGTGAGCCCCCTGCAGACCCCACCTGCCAGCAGTGCTGATGGAGGCTGGCTGGGACCCTCACCCCAGAGTGCCAGCCCTGGCACTGCCCCCTGCGCTCCCCCAGCCTGACCCCAAGCTGCCAGGACCCTCCTCGCAGAGCCCTCCACGCTGCCTGCCTCCAGCCCGGCTGCTGCATGTTCCCCCTCCCTCCCTCCCCTTGTTCAGCGCCACAGAAACACGTGTAAAACCATGACACTGACTTTGCCTCTAATTAGCCCTTAATTTACAAGACACACTCGGAAGGGTAATTAGCTGGCGCTCCGCTCCTGACTGCTGCATCCATCTCCTCTCTGCCTCCTCGTGGGAGGGAGCCTGCTGCTGCTGAGGCAGGGACAACGCTGCTCTCCTGGGATGGGATGGGATGGGATGGGATGGGATGGGATGGGATGGGATGGGATGGGATGGGATGGGATGGATGGGATGGGATGGGATGGGATGGGATGGGATGCATGGGATGGGATGGGATGGGATGGGATGGATGGGATGGGATGGGATGGGATGGGATGGATGGGATGGGATGGGATGGGATGGGATGGGATGGGATGGGATGGGATGGGATGGGATGGGATGGGATGGGATGGATGGGATGGGATGGGATGGGATGGGATGCTCAGAAGTCAGACAGTGTCTGCCAGCACCAAGCCCCAAGTGCCCCTAGCCCTGGTTATGGCTACAGCCACGGAGCAGAGGATGGTGAAGAAGGGAGAGCAGAACCAGAGGGCTGAGAGAAGCTCCTCCTGCAGAGGGGAAAGTCCTGCAGGGCCCTCGGCAGTGCAGATGTGACTCCTGCTCCCTCACCCAGCCAGGCCAGGAGCCCCAGCCCACCAGGACATGCCCTTCCATCACCCTTCTGAGGAGCAGCACAGGCTGCCACGAATGCCAGGGCTCCATTTTGAAAGAAGGAGCAGCTTCCATCGGCCTCTGCAGCCCCTCCAAGCTCCCTGCACCTCTCTCCAGCTGCCTGGAGCCACCCAGCTGTGGGGGAACTCCCTCTCAGCCCAGCCACGCTCACTCACAGACCTTGAACTGTGCAGCTCCTGCTTCTCCCAGGGAGCTGCTGGGTGCTCCCAGCGAGGCCAGAGCTCTCAGGAATCGCATCCCTTTGGAAGTGACACCCTGGCAGCTGCTGGATGTGTTCCCTGTCCAGGGGAAAGTGACAGGGGACATGCAAACACTACCTGCCTCTGGGCCAAGGCCTGCAGAACTGAACCCCAAACTGCTGACACTCCCAAGTCCCTCTCCCAGTCAGTTTCCTCGAGCCCCCCAAAAGAGACTCACATGGCTCCCTGGTGCCTTTCCAGTACAGCCCAGCTGACAACATGGCACTGGATGGAAAATGACCTAAAACCAGAAAGGCCTTTTCCCAGGCATGACATGTGGCAGCCCAGATGCTTTGGAGAAACATCTGGATCAGAGCAAACTGGGAATTCCTCATGAGGGTGTGGCTGCCCAGGGAACAGGATAAAGGGGAGTCAGCCAAAAGTGCACCACCAGTTGGGAAGGAGATAATATGCAGTCACTTGAGGATCTTTTTAGGATCTCTTCAATATTTTCAAGAGCAATTTGTCAAATAAAACACAGGGTCTGGTGATATTTCCAGGTGACATTATGCTGGATGCTGCTACCAGGCCCTTACAGTGTGGAGGAAACCAATTTTGGCACAGGGAAGGGGCTATGCTGAATATTAAAGAGGCACCAGCCAGAGAGCCCTTTTGGGCTCCCCCTGGGCTATGGCCAAGCGCAGGGCAGGCCCTTCCCCTGGAGTGCCAGGCCCTGCTCCCTCACAGGCACAGGGACACTGTGCTGCACCACAGGGCAGAGAACTGTCACTGTGTGGCTCAGGATGGTCATGGAGCTGCTCCAGGATGGGTGAGGCCACCCTGGCATGGAGCAAACCCTGTGTTGTCTGGTACTGCAGAGGCCAACAGCACAGTGCAGATTAATGCCATTAACTGCCTGCCAAACAGTGTCCCAAGGAGTCATCAGTCACTCTGTCCCTCAACCACTTGTTGCCAACACGTCATCATTTATTCCAAATAAAAACCAGGATTATTGTGAGTCACCTTAGTGCACTGGCTCCCCAGAGCCTGGCTGGAGCCTGCAGCTGAACAGGGCTCAAAGCCTCCCCAACAGCTACAGCAGCTCAGGACCCTGAGCAGGGCTGAACACAGCTCCAGCTAGTGGGACACCTCCACTGCCAGCAACCAACGGCTTCTTGAAGGGAGGTGAGAGCCAAGGCAGAGCTGCCTGCCTGTGAAACCCTGCTGGGGAGGATGTAAGTCACCCCCCATGCCAAGGAGCCAGCAGCTGGAAGATGGCCATCCTGGGAGCCCCTGTGGCTGCTGCTCCCAGAGCCACCTGTGCCCCAGGGCCAGCCCAGAGCCAGGAGTCTCTGTCAGGCTGGGTTTCCAAATGAAGCACTGTACTGCTGCCTGGACATTGCTGGGTCCTTCCTCCTGAACAGCTTCCACGAGCCCAAACACGTGGGCTGGCTCCCAGCAGCCAGGAGCCCCAGGATGCAGTCGTGTCATTTGAAAGACGTCACCTCTGGGCTCTCCTTGGGACCTGGCCCCCATGCTGAGCACCCACACAGCTCCCAGGCATGGGGGGCACATTCTGGGGTGACAGACGGACAGACAGACAGAAGGACAGGTGTTCCTCCCAGCTCTGCCAACACTGAACGTCTGTGTGGATTCACTGATCCAAAGTGGGGACTGAGGATTCCCAGCCCAGCTCCGTGGCAGGGCCATCAGGACCTGCCAGCTTGCACACAGCAGGAGCCATTGCTTTGCACTGGGCCTCACAGATGCTCTGACACAGGGAATCTCCCTCCTCTCTCAGTGCTGCCCTTGCACAGCATGGTTCTGGACATCTGCACATGCTAAGTGACTAAGTGACACCCCAGCTCGTACCAAAGCTGACTGGTGCTGGGTACAAAGCACCAGGACAGGAACCTCTGCACGGTGCCAGTGTCTGTGGGACAGTGAGAGCCTGGGCTGGCTGTGCCAGCAGGATGGGGAGGGCTGGCCAGGACATCCCGCACTCCCCAGGCAGAGCTCCAGGACACACAGGCTGAGCCAATGCTTCTCCAGCCAACACACCAATCCACCTCTGGCTTAGAGGGTGACCAACCCCCCGTGCAGCCTTACAGGGCCCAACAGACTGGGGAAGCCTGGCAATGGGCACCTCAGTGGCGCTGCCCCCAAACTCCTGTACTGAGAGCACTCTGCCAGCCCGGGCACAGCTTCTCCATCTGTGTCCAGCCTGAGCCCTGCCCCAAGCAAGCCCCACACAGAGCCCACGCCGCCAGCTGAGGCAGCCCAGCCCACCAAGGAGCAGCTCCACGGGCAGGGGAGGTGAGCTCTGCGAGGGAGAGGCAGCTCCTGAACAGCAATGGCACACCTGGAGCCAGGGAGCAGCCAGAGGAGCCCCCAGGCTTTGCTGCACAGCACAAAGTCACATTACAGGTCTGCCCCTCTGTCACTCCTGCCTCAACAGTGACGGATCCATCAGAAAATCTGAGCCTGACTTGAATGCTGCCCGTGCCAGAGAGATCACAGTGATGCTGGGTAAGTGGTTCCAGTGGTTAATTGCCTTCACTGCTGACATCTGGGCCTCATTTCTGGCCTGAGTTGTGTTCCTTCTGCCACTGTCACTGCATCCTGGTACATTTTATCTGATAAAGAGCTCTCTCACCAAATTTCTGTTCTATACAGGTATTTACAGGTGGTCTTGAAATTACCTCTTAACCTTTTCTCTGGTAAGTTAAATATATTGAGCTCATCGAACCTTCCTACAAGGTGATTCTGAGAGCAGTTCCTGGTTTTTACAGCCTTTCCTGTCCATCATTTTTAGTCTCATCCTGTGGACACATAAATCCATTAACCTGAGCTCTGTGGAAGCCCTCTCCACCCCAAAACTCACTGTTACCATCCATACCTTGACCACATCTTCTGCAATTCCTGAATTAAATAATTCAGCCTTGCTGATTCCAACATGTCCACATCTCCTACCTGGTGTTTAATTTGCTGCCTAATTACAGCTGGAATATGAAGAATTCATCATTCTGTGCTGAGATACATCATCTTGCCTCTTCCCAAACACCAATACAAGTGCTCACTGAACACTTTGCTTTTTTTCCTTATTAACCATTCTATTATTCCCACACAGTAATGAAAGAATGCTGGGGTTAGGATTCATTAGTTCCTAATACACTTGAAAAAAGCCCTTTCACTGTCTGTCCTGCTCTGCATCCCCTCGTGCAGCCATGGCAGTGCAGGCTCCTGTGCCAGCCAAGGTGGAAGGTGGGCTGGGAAATGAGCTCCTGGGGCTGGATCCATCACTTTGATCTGTATGTTAAGTGGAAACTCCATGGAACATGAATAGTTGAGGATCAGAGCCTTGGTGAGATCCGTGAGCAGTGACTGTTCTTGTGGCTCTCAGCCTGAACAACTGGCACAGGGTGACATTGCCACCTAAGGAGTGCCCCACCCAGCACTTTGGCATGGAATGGTGGTGAAGGAGACCAGGATAGAGAGTGCCAGGGAGGACATGGGAGCTGCCCTGTGCTCAGCGCCTGGAGCAGGAGCTGAGACACAGGAGATGAGTTTTTGCCAAGTAAAGCAGCTGTGAGAGTGATGAAAGAGAGGTTTTCCTCTGGGAGAAGGGACCAGAAGTGAAGTGACAGACTTGTGCAGATGTCCCCAAAATGGGGCAGGCAGTGTTAATGTCCCCATCAGCTGGGACACCCCTGTCCCCACAGAGAAAGAGATGGGGGGTGGTCCCCAGCAGTTGTGCTGTGCTGGTGCTCTCACATCAGCAGTGACTTTGTTCCTAAATCCCTCATCACCACCATTTGTCCAATGCTGTTTAACTTCCTCCCTAGATGTGGTGGGCATGGAGTGTGATGTGGGGCAGTGCAAGGCTGCCCTGAGAGCCCAGAGCAAATGGTGACACAGCCTTTGTGTGGCTGCAGGCAGTGCATCTGGAATGCAAGGAGCCAGGAGGGTCACTTTGAGGGCTGCTCACAATTCATCACTGCTGGTGCAGGCTGGGCCAGGAGCGTTGGCACAGGAGCCTCCTCCAGCTGGCTGTGCCAGGCCACACCAGTGCCACAGCCTCCTCTGCTGCAGCTTCCAGCTCCTGCTCAGCACCAAGCCATTCCTTTATCATGTTGCTGGTAATTTTATCACTTTTCAGACACACACAGAGACAGCTGCACAAACCACAGCAGCACCAGCAGCCAGCTCCTTCTCCCCACTCCTGCCCCTTCTCACTACTGGGACAGAGAACAAACAGTTCACATCTCCTCTCCACCAAGACTGACATATTTTTAAGCAGTTCAACCTTCCTTTTAACTTTCTGGTATCTGGTAAAATATTCGTTAAAAACTCCTAATTACGCTTCACTTTTTATTTCCCTGTTTAAATTTCTTCTCCCAAAAGATCTGGCACGTAATTGCTTCCAGCTTGGTGAAATTGGCTCAGACACATTTTTGCGTGCATGTGTCTGTGCATGTGTTTAACACTCTATTTGTGATGTGAATGTTACTCTGCCTGAACACCAGCACAATACAGCCAAGTCACCTTCACATAAGGCACTACTGAGTTTAGTTTGGTGACTGGCTGCAGCGAGGATAACAGCAGTGCTCTCCCTGGGAGCTGCTCTGCTGTTTGGAACCAGCTTTCAGAAAGTCCAGGGAAGCTTTAGTGCAACTTCATAAGGTCCCTCAGTGACTCTACTACATTAATATCATTTACTCTCCAACACGTTACAAAGAATAATCTCAGAGAAGCACGGTGCTGGGAATGAGCAGCAGAAGCAGATGAAGGGAGCAGGGTCTGTCCCAGTGTTCCAGATCACTCTCCTGCTCTGTGACTGTGAAGAGAGGTGTCCTTACAAACCTGGAATGACAAGCTGCAGGAAATCTGCAGGTAGCACTGTCTAACACACAGCCCAGAACAGATCCCCGAGATCCCTGTGGTGGTGGGGGAGAGGGGCAGGCAGCACTGACATGGATCCCCGTCTGTGTGTAGATGGAGCAGGAACCTGGCTCTGAGACAGAGCTGCAGGAGGGGAGGCAGCAGAGCCAGAACCTTCTGGGCTTGCAGAGGAGTGTGGAGCTGGAGCAGCCCTGCAGTGACCGATGAAGAACAGCCCCTGTTCTTCTCCACAAGTGCAACTGGAAAGGGCCATCTGGGGATGCTGGAGTTGCTGTATTTTCCTGCATAACTCCTGTTTCTGGAGCCATTCACTCACACAAGGCTTTATCCAGCCCTGCCTGCTTTGTCCACAGAGGCTGCTTGGGGTGCAGCAGCACAACCTCCTGGGGTGCATAAATTCCAGGGGATGGAGCAAGCCCTGTGTTTGGAGATGCCTGCCACTGCTCTGGGACAGCTCCCTGTCCAGCAGCACAGAGCAGAGCCCAGGCAAAGGCCCTGTGTGCTCATGGCAGAGGGACTCACTGCTGGAGCTGCTGCCTGCGCTCAGGGCTGAGCTGGGGCTCTGTGACAGCACAGAGCAGGACTCTGTGGCCTGTGACAAGTCACTCCCTGGCCCCTCTCCCTCCTGCAGCACAAGCCTGGGCTGTATGGATGAGAAAGCCTGGTTTGCTGGAGAAGGCTCCCAGTCCACCGTCCCTCCAGCCCAGCCCTCCTGGCAGCACCAGGCAAGTTATTTACACTGAGATTTTCACAGGTGGCCACTAATTACACCCTCGTAGCTTTTCCAGGTGCCCCATGCAAGGAACCTGAGCCAGATGTTCCAGAATTCAGGATGCTGAGAGCTACAGCTGCAGCCCCAGGCCTGGCTATCTGCCCCATGCCCACCTGGCTGCCCTGGACACCTTGGCCAGCCCTGGGCAGGGCTCTCATCACCATGGCACTCTGCTGCCTTGTGCTTCTCCCTCCCTGCTCCTCTCCTCCTTCCTTTCTCCAAGGCCTTTTCCCTGCTCAGCCCTGCACTGCATGGCTCCTTAGTGATCTGGTAAGGAATAAGTATATCAACTCCCAGTAATTATCTCTAATTAGGGTTAGTGATTACACTGTTGGGTCGGAGAAAATCAGTCTCTGCTTTCCCACTGGGGAGGGCAGGTAGAGCTGGGCTGTGGAGGGGGAAGCACCAGCAGCTCCCTCGTGCTCTGATCCCCTCCATGAACCTCCTGAGCCGCCTGTTCCAAGAGCAGGAGCCATTCTGACCCAGCAGGATCTGAATCTGGCCCTCCAGCCTTCTGTCCAGCACTAGAACCAGGCACCAAGGATTGTTGGTTCCTGTCCTGCTCGTGTCATCCCACCTGGCTGCAGCCACGCTCCTCCTTTTCCCACAGAGTCCTGACAACTTCCAGCTTCCACTCAATGCAAAACTTTAAACCAGCAGCTCAAGCCTCATATTTGGATTCATCCTCCACCTTCAGACATGCAGATAAACATTCGTAAGAGGTTACTGTATGACTGTAATGGTGAATGTATAATATTTATAATATACATATGAATTTGCAGTATTTTATACATGATTCATGATGCAAAATATTAATTACAGATAAATTTTCCTAAATCTCTCATCTCAGCTTCATCTTCAGACTACAAACAACCCTTTAACATATTATTGGGAAGGGCAGAAGTCCCACACTGAGGAACAGACAGACCCTATCCTCTTCCTTTCAGCTCAGCATCCCCATGTCTGAGTTACAGAATCCCAGTCTGGTTTGGGTCAGGAGTGACCTCAAAGATCATCCACCTGCAGCCCCTGCCCTTGGCTGTACACAGTGACTAACACTGGACTCTCACAGTCAGGGATGGAGGGAGGGGTGTCCCCACAGCTGGCACAGAACCAGCTGTGCATGGGCACTGCCCCCACCCCAAGCAGCCCCTCAGGCTGGGGGGCACTGGGGGCCCTGCTCTGGCTTTCCCTCTGCTGCCCAGCTCCCAGGGAGCACCACAAAGAGCACAGTGGACGGGATCCCACCTCTGAGCAGAACACAGAACACAGAACACAGAACACAGAACACAGGCAGGGGCCACCGAGCCACTCGTGTGCATGGAGCAGAGCAGCCGTGGGACTGTGGCCAATCCCAGGGACACCAGAGTCCATCCAGCCTTCCCTGCCAAGTGTGGAGCACAGGTGTAATTTGGGATGCTCCTGGACACACGCCAGGGCAGGGTGACCTGAGCTGCTGGTGGGAGGGAAAGCAAAAACAACTTTGTTTCAGAAGTCAGAGCTGTGCTTTCCCTCCTGAATGTCCATTTCCATTCTTTTGTAGGAGATTAATGACCCTGCTCTGACCCGAAGAATCTGTTGTGCAGCCACAACCAGGAGAAAGGCAGGAGATGATCCACCAGCCTCCTGTCTGCCATGACCTGCACCACCCTGCTCTCACTGCTCTTCTTCCCTCAATGTCATTGTCCCCCACGGCGAGCAGCGGTGTGCCAGGGAAACAGGTTTTCCCTTTTCTTTGTTAATTCTTCCCTCATTACATTTGAAATTCCACAATCAGTGTGCACTGTAATTGTCGAATTTGATGCTAATGATTAATGAATTAAACATGGATCCATCAATTAGTCCTCGGAGAATAATTCTGCATAAAGCAGCGGATAATGTAATTACAGTAACAAAGATAATGAGATGTTAACATCGACGGAGCCCGACGTGACATGATCACAGCAGGCTCAGCAACCCCGGCCTGGGGGAGCCAATCCCTCACTCTGCAGAGGAAGAGCATCGGGGGGCACGGGGCTGGCGGGGGGGCCGTGCCAGCGCGGCGCTCCCTGGCACTGCCTGCCCGCCAACGCGCACGGCCACCGCCCCAGGGGCTGCCATGCAGTGCCAGGCTCAGCAGGGACCCGGGCAGGATCCCGAGCTGCTGGGGACCCTCACCATGCCCTGCCATCCCCACCTTTGCAGGGGCTGAGGCCAGCATGGCTCCCTCCCGCCGCCGTGCCTGGCACAGAGGCCCAGGGACAGGCACGCTGCCACACTCTGCACTGCTGGCTCCCTTGGAACCAGGGGTGGCTGCCAGCACACAGAACTCGGCCCGGGGACAGCTGGACCCTCATCACCTCAGAGCAAACAGGAGCATCAGCCAAGCCCTGCATCCCAAGCAGCGCCTCCCACCAGCACACACTCTGGAGAAGCTCTCCCTGGAGGAGATGCAGGAGTGATGCTGCAGAAGCAGGAGGAGGAGGAGGACTCGCACTGGCACTGGCCCCAACACCCGTGTCAGACCATGCAGATTGTTCCTCAGGCTGAAGAGAACTGACCAGCAGCAGTCCCCACCCAAAACCCTCCAGAGCTTGAGCTCACGACTCCGTGCTGAGTCTGACTGGCCTGTCCTGCTGAGCCTGCCCAGTGCTGAGGACACAGCTGCCATCTGCCCTCTGGCACCACATCCCATGGGAGACTCACCCACCGTCCTCAGCAAGCTGGAGAATGCCCTGTGAGCCCCCCAGAGTGGAGCAGAACTTTCCCCTTTAGCCTGCTCCCTTCACCCTAGTGCTCTGGCTCCCCCACGTTTGCTTCCTTCAGTGCCATCTCTGTGTGCTGCTGGAAACACCTCGAACTGCTGCCTGCAACCACAGCCAGCTCAGCACTGCTGCAGCCTCTTCCTGCACTTCACTTCACTTCCCACTCCAGGCAGGCTTCCTGGGGCTCAGCTCTCACAGCCCCTGCCACCCCCGAGCTGCAGAGCACAGCTGCTGTGCCCCTGCATGGCTGTGCCCGTGCATGGCTGTGCCCGTGCATGGCTGTGCCCGTGCATGGCTGTGCCCGTGCATGGCTGTGCTCTGTGCATGGCTGTGCATGGCTGTGCTCTGTGCATGGCTGTGCCCGTGCATGGCTGTGCTCTGTGCATGGCTGTGCATGGCTGTGCTCTGTGCATGGCTGTGCCCGTGCATGGCTGTGCCTGTGCATGGCTGTGTTCTGTGCATGGCTGTGCCCGTGCATGGCTGTGCTCTGTGCATGGCTGTGCCCATGCATGGCTGTGCTCTGTGCACGGCTGTGCTCTGTGCATGGCTGTGCCTGTGCATGGCTGTGCTCTGTGCATGGCTGTGCTCTGTGCATGGCTGTGCATGGCTGTGCTCTGTGCATGGCTGTGCCTGTGCATGGCTGTGCCCGTGCATGGCTGTGCTCTGTGCATGGCTGTGCTCTGTGCATGGCTGTGCCTGTGCATGGCTGTGCCCGTGCATGGCTGTGCCTGTGCATGGCTGTGCTCTGTGCATGGCTGTGCTCTGTGCATGGCTGTGCCCGTGCATGGCTGTGCCTGTGCATGGCTGTGCCTGTGCATGGCTGTGCTCTGTGCATGGCTGTGCCTGTGCATGGCTGTGCTCTGTGCATGGCTGTGCCTGTGCATGGCTGTGCTCTGTGCATGGCTGTGCCCGTGCATGGCTGTGCTCTGTGCATGGCTGTGCCCGTGCATGGCTGTGCTCTGTGCATGGCTGTGCATGGCTGTGCTCTGTGCATGGCTGTGCATGGCTGTGCCTGTGCATGGCTGTGCATGGCTGTGCCTGTGCATGGCTGTGCCCGTGCATGGCTGTGCTCTGTGCATGGCTGTGCTCCGTGCATGGCTGTGCCCGTGCATGGCTGTGCTCTGTGCATGGCTGTGCTCTGTGCATGGCTGTGCTCTGTGCATGGCTGTGCATGGCTGTGCTCTGTGCATGGCTGTGCTCTGTGCATGGCTGTGCTCTGTGCATGGCTGTGCCTGTGCATGGCTGTGCTCTGTGCATGGCTGTGCCTGTGCATGGCTGTGCTCTGTGCATGGCTGTGCCTGTGCATGGCTGTGCCTGTGCATGGCTGTGCCCGTGCATGGCTGTGCTCTGTGCATGGCTGTGCTCCGTGCATGGCTGTGCCTGTGCATGGCTGTGCTCTGTGCATGGCTGTGCCTGTGCATGGCCGTGCTCTGTGCATGGCTGTGCTCTGTGCATGGCTGTGCCTGTGCATGGCTGTGCTCTGTGCATGGCTGTGCCCGTGCATGGCTGTGCTCTGTGCATGGCTGTGCATGGCTGTGCTCTGTGCATGGCTGTGCCCGTGCATGGCTGTGCTCTGTGCATGGCTGTGCATGGCTGTGCTCTGTGCATGGCTGTGCCCGTGCATGGCTGTGCTCTGTGCATGGCTGTGCTCTGTGCATAGCTGTGCTCGTGCATGGCTGTGCTCTGTGCATGGCTGTGCATGGCTGTGCTCTGTGCATGGCTGTGCCCGTGCATGGCTGTGCCCGTGCATGGCTGTGCCTGTGCATGGCTGTGCTCTGTGCAGGGCTGTGCTCTGTGCATGGCTGTGCCCATGCATGGCTGTGCTCTGTGCATGGCTGTGCCCATGCATGGCTGTGCTCTGTGCATGGCTGTGCTCTGTGCATGGCTGTGCATGGCTGTGCTCTGTGCATGGCTGTGCCCGTGCATGGCTGTGCCCGTGCATGGCTGTGCTCTGTGCATGGCTGTGCTCTGTGCAGGGCTGTGCTCTGTGCATGGCTGTGCATGGCTGTGCTCTGTGCATGGCTGTGCTCTGTGCATGGCTGTCCCCGTGCATGGCTGTGCTCTGTGCCACATACAAACTGTCACAGGTGTCACAGTCCACGGGTCCAGCACGTCCCTGCCCAGCTCCCCTTTGCCAGCACTGGAGCAGGTCCCTGCAAACCTCTCTGAAGCAATAACCCAGGGCTCAGTGGGGCTGAGCTGACACTGGCTCTCGTGCTGGCTGGCTCTGTCTCTTGTGCCACTATCTCTCCCCCCTTTCATCCCATTCCCATGAAAAGGGATGAAGTCCCTTTTCATCCCAGCTGCACTCTGGTATGAGCTGCCCTCATTCCTCGAGCCAGAAACATGTGATGCAGCACAGACAAGGCTGGGTGAAGCTGAGGAACCAGAGCAAGGATGCACCTGGGGGGCTGTGAGGGAGGGGGAAAGAGCAGAGACATTCCAGCGGGAAGAGGAGCAGCAGGGATTGGAAGGAGACTCCTGACCCAGCAGTGCCACACCTCTAGTGAGTGCCTGCCTGCAGGCCACAGCAGCTGTGAGCTCTGGCAGAGATCTGCTCATCCCCTTCCTGCCCTCTCCAGCCCAACCACTGCAGTGCCACTCCCTGCCATTGGCAAGGACACCTTCTATGGGACCAGGCTGCTCCAAGACCTGTCCAAACTGGCCCTGGACACTTCCAGCAATGGAGCAGCCATTGGCCGACCAGTGCCAGAACCTCACTGCCTTCACATGGAACAATTTCCCAATATCCAATCTAAACCTCCCCTCCTTCAGTACAACATCATTCCCCCTTGTCCCATCACTCCAGGCCCTTGTCCAATCTCCCTCTCCAGCTTCAGGCACTGGAAGGGCTCTAAGGTCTCCCCTGGTTAACACCTCCAGCTCTGTCAGCCCATCTCTGTAGGAGAGGGCTCCAGCCCTTGGAGCATCTCCATGGCCTCCCCTGGACAACGAGAACTCATCCAGCCCAAAATAAAACCAAGCTAACTACAGTAAAGTTGCCTTCTTGAATGGTTTAAATACTGGGGCACAGAGCCCCCACTGGTTTCACAAACACAAGTCCCTTCTCATTCTGGCTGTATTTAGCTGGAGGCTGTCTGTACCTGCTTTGGAGTTTTTCTGAATCCTCACCAGAGCACTGCACTCATGTATTTTATCCACATACAGGGCAAGGTGAGACTTCATTTTTTTCTTCTTTTCCCCTTTATGTGCTTGGTCCTTCCTCACCCCAGGTAAGGACAGAGCAGTGGACATCAGCCAGCCCAGTCACTCACCTTTGCAGAGTTCAGGTCACAGAGGAACCTCAGACACTGCTCTGAACTCTAACCACTGGCCACCTGGCTTTGCCCAGAGACTCCTGGGGCAAGACAGCAAATCCCTCCTGTCTCCAAAGTTTGTTTCCTCTGAAGATTAACTTGTGACTGATAAAGAATTCCAAACTTTGACGTGCTTCTTCTCCAGTTCCCAAATGTGTGTCAGATGAGAGATGCCCAGTGGATCCAGTAACAGTCTCATCCATAGTCCCAGAGGTGGAAAAACTGTGAGGTCACTGCTAATTTGAAGCCAGGCAGATTCTCCATCAACCCTAAATCCAGCCCTGGACATTGCACAGGGGTAAGAGCACATCACCTCAGAGAGTCTGTGTCCCATCAATGCCCTTGGTGACTGCATTCACTGCTACTGGGCTTGGAGGCATCAGAGAGAGATTAAAAAGTTCCTCAGAAATGCCTTTCCTGATTGTGTGCCAGACAAAAAGCATTTCTGACACTGCAGGCACAGCCTGAGCCAGGCAGGACACACCCCTGGGTGTGAAGCTGCTGTGCTGGTGCTGAGCCCTGCATGGACACACCTGCTCTGGGCAGCCCAGAGCACTGCTCTGCTCGAGGGCCAGGGCAGAGAGCCAGCAGGGACCCCAGAGCCTCAGACCCTGCATGGCAGTGACCACTGTACCACAGGGTGCACACACGCCCAGCAGCACCCCAAGCTGCACTAAAGCACAGCTCATGAACAGAAAACTGTGTCACCCTAAAGGCTCAGGCAGTGCTGAGCCCAACTGCTCTCCAGATAAACTACCCCAACATTCCCCCTGCCAGGAACCTGCATCTCCTGTCCCATGTCACTGCTCCAGCTGCAGCCCCACGCTCTGAGCCTGCCCCTGCCCCAGCCCCAGACTGCAGGGCCACTCTCACACCACACTGGCTCCTTGCACTGCCTTTCCAGCAGCAGGGATCAGGATCCAGGATCATCCCAGGGACATCCCAGCCTGCTTCTGAGAGGGATGGCAGCAGGGATCAGGATCCAGGGACATCCCAGGGACATCCCAGCCTGCTTCTGAGAGGGATGGCAGCAGGGATCAGGATCCAGGGACATCCCAGGGACATCCCATCCTGCTCCTGAGGGATGGCAGCAGGGATCAGCAATCCAGGATCATCCCAGGGACATCCCATCCTGCTCCTGAGAGGGATGGCCAGCAAGGATCAGGATCCAGGATCATCCCAGCCTGCTCCTGAGAGGGATGGCAGCAGGGATCAGCAATCCAGGTCCATCCTAGCCTGCTCCTGAGCCCAGCAGGACTGAGAGCACTGCTGGAAGTAGGATACAGTGCTAAGTGAGCAGCTGGTTTGACATCAGCAGAAGCTCCTCTGTGGTTTGAATCCTTCCCCCAGCTCTGATACCTCTGCCAAGTCAGAGCTCAGACAGGCACCTCTGACAGGCAGGCACAGGAGTGTCCCTGTCCAGAATCAGAACTGTCCCATGCTGGGCAATGCTGAGTGTGGGTGGAAGTGTCAGTGTACAGTGGAGAGGCAAGGCAAGAACAGGCAGAGCTGCACAGCCCTGGCCAGAACTGACAGTTTATCCACACATGACTTCTGACATGTCAAGAACAGCAGTTTGGGTTTGGGGGGGCTCACAATGGCCTCCTTGGCACCACGTGAGCAGTGATGTTACTGTGCCCCATTCCCTGTCCGTGTCCCTGGGTGGGTGTGATGCCAAGGACTCCAGCAGCTCCTGCCCCTCAGCCCAGCTGCATCCCACCTCCCCTCAGCCCCAGGACACTCTGAAGCACTGTGCTGACAGCACCTGACCATGGGGCAGAGCCAGGGCACAGAGCAGGAGGGAACCAGATGGGATGTGCCACTCAAGCTCACCCTGAGTACTGGATTTGGAGGGATTTCTGTGATCAGCAGCAGCACCAGCACTCCCTCAGCATCCCAAACAGAGCCTTCTCCATAACCTGTGCACCAGACTGTGCCAGCAGCTAGCTGGGAAGAAGGCAGGTGGGAGCTGCCCACCCTGGCAAGGACACCAGCCCCAGGGATGCAGTAAAGGCTCTGGGAAATGTGGGCAGGATGGTCCCAGGTTCAACAGTTCCCCCTGGCAGGTGAGAACCTCCCATGGCAGCAGCAGT
Source organism: Agelaius phoeniceus (assembly GCF_051311805.1). Taxonomy (NCBI): domain Eukaryota; kingdom Metazoa; phylum Chordata; class Aves; order Passeriformes; family Icteridae; genus Agelaius; species Agelaius phoeniceus. The sequence goes on from NC_135265.1 coordinate 198,988, forward strand.
GAAGAGCAGCATGGCAGGGACTCTGTGAGAGGAGGAGCGTGACAGGAACCCTGAGAGAGGCCAGAGGGGCAGCCAGCCTCCAGTCTCACCTCAGCACACTCTGGGGCAACTCTTCAGTGAGCACACAGAGTGATGATCCCAAACCAGATCTTCACCATTTCTCCAGGGAAAGGTAAGGAGGAAAGAGGGTCCCAAAACCAGAAAGAAACAGAACACAACTTGTCAGGAACCAAGAGTCTTGGGATTTCTTTTGGTTTAGGGAGCAGCAGCTTCCACCACGTGTAGCAGCTCACCAGCCTCAACACTGTCCTTAGGGTGAGGAAATTCCTCAGGGGTTCATGCTGCCAGTTACACCCTTTGATGTTCTTCTGTCCCGGACACCAACCAGCACAAAATCCTAACAGGATTACCTCTTACCTGTAAAATCCTGAGAGGATTCCCCAGGGGGCTCAGCTGGGCCCTGCACAGAAATGCTAACACCCACCAAAGGGACTCCCCGAGGGTGGTGAAAACAGGACACTCCAGAAGGGGCTCTGTTACCAGCCCAGCAAAGCCAAGGGCTGCTGGGGCACTGTGGAGGGACAGCTGCTGCCCTGTGCCCCCCACACCAGCTCCTACCTGTGCCAGCTGCCAGCTGGGAGCTGCTCCTGTCCTTGGCCAGCCCGTTGGCCTTGGGGCTGGCGCTGGGCGCGGCCGTGGCGCGGGGCAGCCGCTTGCCCGGCACCTTCACCGTGGTCCGCAGCAGGTCGATCTCCTTGCCGTGCACGTTCTGCATGTAGTCCTGCAGCAGAGGCACAAGGGAGGAGGATCAGCCCTGCCCCAGGCAGCCAGCACAGCTCCCCACCCTCAGAGTCAGCACTAAGCCCTGCTGGATGCCAGGACAAGCCCGCTCGGGAAAGCCGGGCTGGGGATCAGAGACCAGATGGAGCCAGAGGGCACACGGGTGGCCAGCACTTCCTCATCATCATCCCTTGTTCAATCTCAGCACTCAACTGCAGCAGCATATGATATGATAGATGATATAGTATAATATAATATAATATAATATAATATAATATAATATAATTACAGCATAAGCAATAGGATACCTAAAAATTCCCTCTCAGGTCACAGCTGGGGTATGAGAAACCCAAAACAACAGAATTCAGGTAACTCCCTTGCTCATTCACCTGCAGAGCTTCCTGCTATTCAAAACTTGGTGCTTCCACCATTTCTTCTGGCAGACAATTCATTATACAACCAAAAGCCCGTGTGCAGACTGTAACTATCACTCTGCCCTGTCTTCCAAGAGCATCTCAGCTTTCAGTCAGAATGAGGGTGCAGACTCCCAGTCTCTCCTGAGCATTGTGTCCCTTCCTGTGCCTCCCACCCTCCCCACCCCTGGGGCCCTGTGGTTCTTCCCCAGCTCTCTGATGAGGCCAGCTCCTCCTTGGGCTTGTGCCCTCAGAAGGGGAAGACCCAACCAATGCTACAGGAGGAACTGTTGGTCAGATCCTGAGAGAGCAGGGACCTACACTGGAGCTCAAGGCTCTGGGAGGAACAGGGAGCTGAGGACCACATCCCTGGGCTCCTCTGCCGCCATCAAGAGAGGAGCCAGAGCTGTCCAGGATGAGCTTGTGGCTGCTGTGGGGTGCTTGGGTTTACTCCAGTTCACAAGGAGGTCACCCAAAAGATTAACACAGAGATGGTCCCTGTCTGCTTCCACATCCAAGATAAACACAAGAACAAACTCAGTTTAAGAGCAACAATCCTCCCATCCTGGACCCAAAAGCAGGGGACAGGGGCGGCACAGGCCCTGCTCTGTGCTCTCAGGTACCTATTTGCAAGGGTCAAAGTCTCCCCACAGCACCTTCGCACCCTGGTGTGAACTCCTCCCTTCCCACTGCCCCCCTGCAGCCATCCTGCCCCAGAGCGCCCCAAACCTGGGGCAGCACAGCCCCACGCTCCTGCCCCCCATCCTGCCCCAGAGCACCCCAAACCCGGGGCAGCACAGCCCCACGCTCCTGCCCCCCATCCTGCCCCAGGGCACCCCAAACCTGGGGCAGCACAGCCCCACGCTCCTGACCCCTGCCCCAGAGCACCCCAAACCTGGGGCAGCACAGCCCCACGCTCCTGACCCCTGCCCCAGAGCACCCCAAACCCGGGGCAGCACAGCCCCACGCTCCTGCCCCCTGCCCCAGAGCACCCCAAACCTGGGGCAGCACAGCCCCACGCTCCTGACCCCCATCCTGCCCCAGAGCACCCCCAAACCCAGGGCAGCACAGCCCCATGCTCCTGCCCCCCATCCTGCCCCAGAGCACCCCAAACCTGGGGCAGCACAGCCCCATGCTCCTGCCCCCCATCCTGCCCCATAGCACCCCAAACCCGGGGCAGCACAGCCCCACGCTCCTGCCCCCTGCCCCAGAGCACCCCAAACCTGGGGCAGCACAGCCCCACGCTCCTGACCCCCATCCTGCCCCAGAGCACCCCCAAACCCAGGGCAGCACAGCCCCATGCTCCTGCCCCCCATCCTGCCCCAGAGCACCCCAAACCTGGGGCAGCACAGCCCCACGCTCCTGACCCCTGCCCCAGAGCACCCGAAACCTGGGGCAGCACAGCCCCACGCTCCTGACCCCTGCCCCAGAGCACCCCAAACCCGGGGCAGCACAGCCCCACGCTCCTGACCCCCATCCTGCCCCAGGGCACCCCAAACCCAGGGCAGCACAGCCCCACGCTCCTGCCCCCCATCCTGCCCCAGGGCACCCCCAAACCTGGGGCAGCACAGCCCCACGCTCCTGACCCCTGCCCCAGAGCACCCCCAAACCTGGGGCAGCACAGCCCCACGCTCCTGACCCCCATCCTGCCCCATAGCACCCCAAACCTGGGGCAGCACAGCCCCACGCTCCCGGGCAGCCTGGCCTCAAACGTGGGCTCTCCCCAGCCAGCACCCTGGGTGAGTGGCACAGCCCAGGCACACAGCATGCCGAGCTGCTCCCGGCTGGGTGCAGAGCTGGTGCCAGCCCTGGGCAGGACCCTCCGAGGGCTGGAGGATTTTCCCTCACTCAGCACAAGTGCCGCGGTCGCCGGCTGCCTGCCGGAGCGAGCGGTCACTGCCGCTCGCTTTTATTACCCACCATAAAACTGCAATTTCTTCCCAAGCCTCCTCGCTAATTACCCAGCCAGTTCTCTCATTTCATTTTATTACTGGAATTAACAACGAGTTCAAAGCGTGGAAAGCTATTAAGATGTGTGATTAAGCCACATTCAATTAGTTTCTACAAACAATTTAATTGATGTTGCAGATAGAATTAACAGAAGGTGATTGTGTGAATGGCTCCACTGGCTGCAAAATGGGAGCTGCTTCCCTGGCTCTGTGCAGCGCGGCCGGCGAGCCTGGGCTCAGCCACGCACCTTCCCAGCAGCAGAATTCTCTCCAAGGCTTTGGGGAAGTGATGGGAAACTGCACCAGGCTCTTCACACAACTCATTCTTCTCCTTTCACTGAACACACTTACAGAAAGGTAGAACATAGATGCAACAAGGAAAGCCCTGCTGAATCCAGGGATCAGGCCCCCAGCACTCCTGCCTCCATTTCCAGGCATCCTGCTTGTCCCTGGAACCACCAATGCTCCCGTACAGAGGCAGAGGTGGCACCTCAGGGCAGGAACCCACCACTGCCCCATGGTTCCCAAGCATGAATCCAGGCTGGTGGTCAAGGCAGATTTGCTTCCATCAGGAAAGCAACTCCAGGCCAGCTCACCACCACGTGTTTTGCCAACCTGTGACTGAAAACCCAGAGTTTACACCTGACTCCTGTTGAGGAAACTTTCAAGTTGGGCTGGAGGTACCATGATCCAGATCTGGAAATAGGCTGAGTGATGAACTCCCAAAAACAGATGAAGAGCTCCACCAGGAAGTTTTGGTTGGTAAAATCAGCACTGCCAGAGCCAGGCCCTGACCTCCATCCAGTGGGGCATGGACACACCTGGCCAGATGTGCACTGGCAGAGAAATAAAGTCGGGCTGCTGATCTCTGAGGTCCTGACACCCACCCCAAGAGGGACAGGGAGAGAAGGTAACAGAGATGGAAGAGAAGACACGCCAGGAACTGCCCTGACTCATGCCAAGGAACAGCCACTGGGAACACAAAAAGGGCATAAAAATGCTCTGGGGCATTGAACATCCCGATGGACAGGGAAATACCCTCTTCCTGCAAGGCTCTGTCTGCTCTCAGGACCCCTCTGCTGCATCCAGAATTCCACCATCCCCAGACACATGGCAGCACAGGCAAGGAAGAAGCTGGGATTTCCCATCAATGGCAAGAACTGGATGCTGCACATCCCCTTGGCTGACACTCCATGGTTTGCTCGGCCCACAGCTCCCCCAGCCCGTGCCAGCCAGCCTGGATCTGCTGCTGCTGCCACACTGAAGGGATTGAAGAGCACGTGCCCATCCTTGGGAGCACAGGTTTGCTCCATCCCTAACGTGCTCTGCTTGTGTCATCCTGTGAAAGGACATGGGAGCTTTGCCTCGGGCCACAGGGTACAAATCCATCCCAGCACCTCCTGATTCCCTCTGGAGGATGGGGAGGAGCAGATGCAATGGGACACCCTTCTCCTGCTCTGGACTACCTCCTCCTCCTGGATCTACCCCTTCCAAGCAGGCTGTACAGCAGGTGCCAGAGGGAAAGGGAGGCAGGGAGGTTTTGTGGATCACGCTGCCAGAACTGCAGTAGGCAGTGGGGCACCATGGTGGGTGCCAGGGTCCTTTCCCCAGCTCCTGGGCAGGCGATGCCACAGGGCAGCACACAAGGGCAGCATGGCAGCCTTGTGGCAGCCAGGCTGGGCAGCCCAGGCTCTGTGCCCACGTGTAATCCACCCTCGCTGTAGGTAAACACACCCAGCAATACAACTCCTATCTCAGGGGCAAGGTTCAGAGCTCCTCCTGGAACCAGGCAGGAGAGGCCAGCTGGCATCACCCTCAGCAACGGGCTGTGGATCACCAGTGGCACCAGCTGGAAGCAAACCAGATTTTTTCCCAGGGCAACACAGTAATGAAATGAAACACTGAAGTGCAGGATGGAAAGCAAGTGGCATCAATCTCGATCACCCCCTGAGGAAGGAATGGTGAAAAAAGGAGAGAAACCTGGTGTGTGGCAGCAGCAGCATCTGAGAGTAGCTAAACAATAGCCCAGAAATTGCTCTCCCTCCAGAGCTGATGGTAATAGCATGGCAGTTTCCATGGTGGAAATGTGATAAGCCCATACACAGGGGTGCACAGGTGAGCACACACACAGAGATGGCAGCAGCAGCCACTCCCTCCTGGCTTGGTGATCTGAAGACCAAAAGCTGCAGAGTACATCACAGTATGGGGGACTGAGGACTCTAAGAAAAAGCTCCAATGAATTAGAGAAAGGAAATGCAATGGTTGGGTCTCCAGTTCAAGGACAGGAGGGTCCAGGGGCTCTGGAGCTGGATAACTGAGCAAGGTAAACCCTGGAGTGATGGTGCAGGGTGAGCAATGAGGAGAAAGACTCTGAGGCTCAGGACACTCCAACACCCCACATCTGAGGAGATCAGGGACACACTGAGGGCCTGGAAACATTCACAAGAGCTGCAGCACCTTGTTCTTCTCTTTGCAGCCCCCTAAAGCACCGTGTGCCCCCCAGCCACTGTCCGTCTGTCTGTCCTGTGGCAGCACGTCCTTGGCAGAGGTGCTGGGCCTGTGTCACAGGTGTGTCTGTCCGTGGCTGCTGCTGCAGCAGCAAACTGTGCTCAAGAGGGAAGGGGAAGAAGCCATTAGCCCCACAGTGGGGAGGCGACAGAGATGGATGGGGCGGCAGCTGCGCGCCTGAGCCGAGCAGGATCAGCCGGCTCCGAGGGCAGCGCGGCTCTGCACAGACACCCCCTCTCCATTACCCAACACCCAGCAGCCAGGAAAATCACTGCACACCCAAATGGCACCAGCAGATACAGCTGCAAGGAGCTCTGCCTGCTCCTCACCCGGCTGCAGGGCAGGCCCTGCTTTAAAGGACTGAGCAGGCAAACAGGAGAGAACTGCAGCTCCCAGTGTAACCCTCTCAGAGCCTCCTTCCACCAGCCCGGCACTGAACAGCCTGCAGGGGACAGGCACCTCCAGACCCTGGTGAAAACCAGGTCTGCTGAAAATGCTGCCTGGGAGGTGGCCAACACTGAGCTCCTGCACAGGGCAGAGCCCAGAACTTCCATCTGCTACCCAACTCTTCCCCAGCCCCTCTCTGCATGGAGGACTCTGCTCTGTCCCACCCTGCTCCTCTACTCAGCCCAGTACTCACGTGCAGGCTGGGGTGGTAGGTGAGGACCCCATTGTCACACAGCGTCACGTACTTCTTCTTCCACTCCTTATTGAGGGACTTGCCACTGCGCTTGAGGAGAATGCCCTAAAAGAGAAGAGTCACGAGTCTCAGATGGTGTTTATCCAGGCACCTCATGCTCCGCTCCAGCACTGCCCCTTGCAGACTGGTCTTTGAGAAGAAACAACGAGCAGACTCAAGGAAACATCCTCCAGGCCGGCTTTCCCACACTCCCTGGGCTGCACTCTTTCCTTACCAGCCCCAGTCCCCACAGACAGCCCCTCCCTTTCAGGGATAAGGGTCTCCACACATCAGTGCCAATGTTCAGGTCCTCTGAGGGACCATCACATCCTCTGGAGTCCCCAACCAGCCACTTTTCCCTTGCTGAAGGGCAGTGCCCACACAGGGCACAAGCCAGCCTCACCACCATAGACACAGACTGCTCCCAGACCTTCTCCACCACCCAAAGTGCAGAGGGGTGGACAAGGCAGGGAAAACTGGGGACAGGCAGTCCCAGACTGAGAAACAACACTCCAAATACAGGTCTCCCAAGGGATGCACATTTTCTTGCCTCCTTGTGATTCTGAGAGCTGTCAAACAGAGTAGGGATGGACACATCCCAGGAGGGAGCACAGGTCCTGGGCAGCTGAGAGTCAGGGTCATCCCCTTTTCCCATCAGGATTTTACCTGAGACCCACCCTGCTGTTGCTGGCCCAACACTCCCAGGGCCAGGAAATGATTGCACTCAAACAGCCCAGACCTAACTCCATTGATCTGAACCAAAGCTCACAGCACAACCCTCATCATCCTCTCCCCACTCATTTTTGCATCCCTGAGAAATCCACCTCCAGCAGCAATTTATCATGTACCAGGTAAGGACAGAGGAGGAGAGGGAGAAGGAAGCTGGGGAAGACAGCAGGTGCAAGGGCTCTGGAGCAGGGAGAGCACATCAAGCACTCTGTCGGCAGGGAGGGAAGCACAGCATGGGGGACAAAAGTAGGAATGAGTAACAAAGTCTGGGAAAAAGCTGGCTCTACCAACTGTCAGGCCTGGCCCCTCTGGAAGTGCTGTCTGGACAGACACCCAGACTGCCTGCTCCTAACTTGGCAAAAATGTGGGCTCCAGGCCAGCCTCTCCTCAAAAACCTGGGCAGAAAGTCTCAGCCCTGCCAGCCCTGGCATATTTGGGAGCCCTGTCCCAGTGCCTGGAGACTGAGCTGCTGCTCCTGCAGGGTGCAAAGGCCCAGCACAAAGTGGTGGGGGGACAGCACTGCCAGACGGGAGCGTGAAATCAGCAATAAATGGTGCACAAGAGGCAGAGCCCCCGTGACCACTGCAGCTCGGTGCTCCCAGCAAACACTGGGAGAAGGAACTGCCCTCCACACATGCAGGGATGGAACAGCAAAGCAGAGTGGCTGGGCAAAGCTGTGTGGGGGCAGGATCAGAGCCCTTGTCAGGATCAGAGCCCTGGCCTTCAGGGGCTCAGAGGACATGAGCTGAAGGACTCAGTGGAGCCAGAAGGGGCTGATGAGAACAGGACATGGAATGTGGCAGCTGGCTGACACCTCCTGCTCTGCCAAGGGCTGCCAGGGGCAAGCAACAACCCTGGAATCACAGCCGGAGAGGAGAGGAGAGGAGAGGAGAGGAGAGGAGAGGAGAGGAGAGGAGAGGAGAGGAGAGGAGAGGAGAGGAGAGGAGAGGAGAGGAGAGGAGAGGAGAGGAGAGGAGAGGAGAGGAGAGGAGAAGAGCCAATGCCAGCTGGTGCAAACAGGACATTAGAGGAGCCTGGTTCTCCCTTGGGTAAAACACACTATCTGATGGCAGGAGTGACTGTGCTGACAAGTGTTTTTAGCTTTCTGTCAGGACTTTAACTGAGCAACAACCCTCCTCAACACCAGTTGTACAAAACCCATAGAGGCAGCCATGAATGCAATGAGAACTAGTCAAGTGCAAGCTCTCAAAACATATCCATGTCTGAGAGCCAGCGTGGTTATAAATGGTAAACCTGTGTCCAAGAGGACTTACAGAGGCTCAGCCAATCTGCATCTGATTCAGACTCATTCCTCAATGTCTTGCTCAAATGAACTCCAAGAAAACATAAAACCAGAAAACGTAAAGGTAGTGTTGGAACTGCATGGTGTAAATCAGTGCAGTGACTGGTCCTCAACCCCAGCTGCCTCCTATCACTGGGCAAACTGAGCTGCTGGGGACAGCAGGCACAGTCCTGCTCAGGGGCAGGTGGCAGGAGCCTGCCATGGGCTGCCCACAGTGCTGGGAGGTCACCTCACCTCCCTCCCTCCCTGGACAGGCTCAGCTGCACCACAGCACCCCAGCCCCTTCACAAAACCTGCCCTGATGGACACTGCTCCTCCCAGCTGAGATGGGATCCTGATGTGCCTGCACCTCCCAGATGAGACAGCAGCCATGCCATGCCATGCCATGCCATGCCATGCCATGCCATGCCATGCCATGCCATGCCATGCCAGAGGCAGGACAGCCGCCTGGGTCCTGTGTGCCATCCTCCCACACACACCCAGCAGTGCCTGTGCTCCCTCTGGTTCTGGGCCCACCCAAAATGGTCCACTCTAACACCACAGCTGGGCCACACATTTCCCACACAGTGTATGAAAATGATTGTTCCTCCTGCCACACAAAGCCAGTTTAACACCCACCAGCTCACCCAGGTAAATGGTAAATTCTCTGTAATTCAGAACATTTGTTTGGTATCTTTCAAATAAATCTGCTCCAGACCGGGCTGAAGTTACAGATCTAACTTGAAGTCACTGTGTGGAATTCTCTGGCTTCTGAGTGTGACAGCTCCTTCTGGACACAGTGATCTCTTCTGGACATGAAGATCCCTCCTGGGCATGAAGATCCCTCCTGGGCATGATGATCTCCCTTCTTGCCCTAAACCCAGCTCAGTTCCACAGTCTGACCCTGACCCTATAGCATCCTGCAGGGCAGCTCCTCTCCTCCCCTCGACGTGACTCCAACCCGATGCACCTGATGCTACAAAACACCCACTCCAGCACTGCCAGCCTGCCCCAAACACAGGCTGCCAGCAGAGAACAGCTCGGCTGCCCTTGGGTCAGCCTCACACCTGCAGCTTGGCCAACTGAAGCACAACCAAAGTGAGAGCTGGAAAGGAGGGCCCGGCACTACAGCCCCTTTGTGCAAGCAGAAGGAACAGAGCTCCAGAAGGGGGAACAGCCCGGGCTGAGTGCCCGTGCTGCTGCCCCTGAGCCTCCCAGAGCCCTGTGCCAGACACAGGTGCTCCCCAGCCTCCCTGTGCACCTCACAGGCAGCAACTCTCCCAGGGCCCTTCCCCTGTCACACACAGGAGGGGAGCCTGGTGCTGCTCCCCCCGGCGCTGCTCAGGCTGTGCCGTGCTGGGCTGAGCTGGGCTGGGCTGGTGCTCACTAAAAGCAGCAGCAGCAATATGCAGCGTAATGAAGCAGGGAGTGGTGATGGCCCCCAGAGGACTCGTTTACTCCACAAATCTCCCTTCCACTCACTTTTTGCTAAGAATTTTAACACCAAACTTAATTGTGAAGTCGCGTATTGATTGGAAAATGCAAATGGCAATTTAAATGTAATCTAAGCTCCCAGCATGATCCCAGCTCCCAAGGAGGAGGAGTCACCCGCCCTGGGCCCTGCTGGAGTGCACGGCCCGAGCAGAGCCAGGCCAGGGGCCAGGGGAGCCTGGGGCTGCCAGCACGCCCCACACAGCCTTCCCAGAAAGATCTGGGAGATGTGCAATTAGGAGCTCATTCCCGGTAACAAACAGCTGAGGAAGCTTCCTCTCCCGGCCTCATTAACCCACTTCTCAGAGACAAGTGTCCAGCTACGAGGCAACTCTTCCAGCCCTGCAGGGCCATCACCAAAAGGACACTGCAGCACACAGAGCTGAGTCCCTGGCACACAGCAGCCCTGGCAGAGGCACCAGCTGCCTGGAGGGTGCATAGGTGCTGTTCCAGGTGTGGGGGGCCCAACACCCACAGCCTCACCTGTCCCCTTGGCGAGCTCCATCTTTTCCAGACGTGCACAAGGGAGACAGATCAGGTCACCTAGAGGTGCTGTGCTGCAGAAGGCAGGGGCAAGTGACAACCAAGCACCCTGTGGTAGCAACACACATCCCTCCTCAGCCAAGGCTCCCCAGTGCTTCTCATTCTGCAGCACCCAGCCGTGCCTCCTGCTCCCTGGCTCCATGCAAACCCCAGACTCCACTGTGTGCTGTCAGTGCCTCCCAGTGCTTGTTCTGTGCTCACAGAGAGCAGGAAGGATCCTGGATCACAGTGATTGCAGCCATGGGTGCCACGGGTGAGCCTGCTGCCCCCAGCACCGGCTGCCCTCAGCCCTGGGCTGGCACTGTGAGCACAGCGCAGCCGCCTCTCCCCACTGCTCCTGAGTGACCTGCCAGCAGCCCCAGCACCAAACGTGCCAGCCCAGCGGTGCCCGTGCCCAGGGAAGCCAATGCTGGCCACCAAGCCAGGCAGCAGATCCTGCCCATGTGCCACTCACAGCCCCAAACCCAACAGCTCCTCTGCTCTTAGGGCTGGGCAGGACCAACGAGCAGTCTAACAAGAAAACCAGCTGAAGGCCCCACTGTCCCACTGCCTCTCACAGGCAGCAAGCATTGAGACCTCCACCATCTTCCAGAAGGGACAGCTCCATACCAGAGACCAGAGCAACCATGCCCTGTCCTGAATCTCTGATACAGAGCTACACCTCCTGAGAGTCTTTGCTCCTCTCCCTGTTGGTGGTAACAAGCCACCACTCCCTGTGGTGTAGGGCCACGGCAGGAATGTGCCAAGCTGCAGTGTTAACCTCACTATGGATCCCCAGCAAGCCCTTCCCCACAAGCCACGTGTTGGTATCTGCTGGAACAAGCTAGTGTCCACCTGGGAAACACCACCTCCCCCACGTGTGTTCCTGTAAAAACACTGCCAGGATCTCTGTGAAACCACCTCTAGCAACTCTGGCTAGAAAAGGTGCCAGTCCTGAGCCCAGCGTGGACCTGGATCTCCCATGGGAACTCTTTGCTCCAGGCTCTCCTTGTGAGCTGCTGCTGCTGCTGTGAACTGGTTCCTGCACTTAGCCCCGAACCAGGCAGAGGTTTGGCATCTCCTCTTCCTTGCAAAGCCCAGAAAGGATGTACAGAGGTTGTGTTTGCAGAGCTGGGCCTCTGTTGGTCCCAATTCTCCCCATTTCACACAGAACACCATGGAATGCCTTAATCCCACTAAGACAACACAGCCTCCGGTAGACCAGGCAAGGCCAGGCCCTGTCAGCAGCACAGAGACACAGGAGCAGGTAAAGAATCATCCTGTGCCCTGCCGAGTGGATCCTGGAAAAAGGAACCCAGGGCTCCAGGCACAAGAGGCTGTCAGGCCCCTCTCAGGACCAGCCCTGGGCAGGCAGCAGCAGGATCTGGGGAACCAAGCCAGGTCTCACTGAGGGCTCCAGCTGCTCTAGCTCACCACAGAACAGCCACCACCACCTCCCCTGCTGCCCAGGATGGGCTGACCCCAGACCAGAGCCTATGGGCACTGCCACTGCAAACCAACAACCCACCACAATCAACAACCCACCTCATGGCAGGGACCCCCACACCAACAATGAGCCACCACAAACAGCGACCCACTGCACACCAACTGTTGTATTGCACTAAGTACCAGTTCAATCTCACAAACAGAGACCCACTGCACACCCAGAGGCCCTGTGCTGCAGAGAGCAGGGCAAGGCCCAGCAAGTAGCTGGGCTGCCTCTTCCTGCTGGGGCAATGTGGGCACCTCAGTGCCAAACGTGGGCACGTCAGGAGCAGAGCCCCCATGTGTGAGGTCCCACAGCCTCCAGCCTGGCATTGCTTCTGCTGTCACTGCCCCCTGGCTCCAGAGCCAACCCTCCCAAGGCTGCCTTCCCAACACCAGCCTCCTTCCAGCACAGCCCCTTGCCTGGGGCACCAATAGCCCTGCACAAACCTGCCCCAGGATTACTCCACGGGCAGGGAAGGGCAGGAGCTTTGGCAGCTCCAGCACTGAGCAGGGTCTCTCTCTTCTGACCCACTACTCCCCTCCCCACCTAGCCTGGCTTCACTGAGTCCTTCCCCATGGAATGTCAGCCTGGAATCATACCAGGCAGCCAGAACCTGGTGGGGATGTAGACTCGACTCTGCTGCCTCATGTCCCAGCACTCCTGCAATGCAGGGACACAACTGGCCCTGTGCAACTCAGTGCTAGGGGGCCCATGGGGCATAGAGGGGCCAGCAAGGGATAAATGAATCCACAACGGGGCCACAACATGCAAGGCAGGAGCACAACCAGGCACTGCCAGATCAGTCTTTCCTGTAATGCAAGGGAATCCTGATGGAAACACCATCTAGGCAATCCACACCACTTGGCTCGATTGGACATCACCCATCACTGCTTGCCAGTGATGGACACAGTGAGGGGCAGGCAATACTCTGGGTTGGATCCCAGCAGTTCAAGCTTCCCTGAAAGCCAAGAGGCAGCAGCAGAATGCGCTGCTGCTGGAGGAAGCAATGCCTCCCTTAGACTCCCAGCGGCTCACGGTGTGGGCACTGTGCTCACAGCTCTTTGCAGTAGCCAGTGAAGAGGGGAATCCCCTCCCTGTCCTGCCAGGAGCAGGAGAACAAGTGGAAAGGAACAGGAGAGAAAAGCAGCAGAGAGGAGCAGAGAGAGGCTGCGGCAGAGGCTGCAGCGGGCGTGGGGCATGGATGCCATCTGCTGGAACCGCTCTGCAGCCGCCACCACAGCGCCGGGAGCGCCCTGCCACAGCCCCGGGAGAGCCCTGACACAGCCCCAGAGCCCACTGCACACCCACCCACCCATCCACAGCACAGCCCCGGGAGAGCCCTGACACAGCCCCGGGAGAGCCCTGACACAGCCCTGGGAGAGCCCTGACACAGCCCAGAGCCCAATGCACACCCACCCACCCATCCATCCACGGCACAGGGCCAGAGCCCACTGCACACCCACCCACGGCACAGAGCACCCAGAGCCCACTGCACAGCCACCCACCCATCCAGAGCACAGCCCCAGGAGAGCCCTGACACAGCCCTGGGAGAGCCCTGACACAGCCCCAGAGCCCACTGCACACCCCCCCACAGCACAGAGCCCCCAGAGCCCCTCAGCACCACTGGGGCGTGCAGCCCCTGGGGCAGGAGCACCAGCCAGCCCCCCAGACTCCCTGGAGCCTGCTCTGGCAGCAGGGTGAAGGAGAACACCGAACCTGCTTCATGGGGATGGCCCGCCCGCTGCCGATGCTGTCCGCTTTGCACTCCGGCACCTTCTTGTCGCGCTCCGGGTCCGCGCCCTTGCGGGACTGGAAGAGAAGAGACACAGGCGCGTTAGAGCCGGGCACGGAGAGCACACCACGGCCCCCTGTCCCACAGCTCCAGGCCAGAGCACTCTGCTCTCCCCCAGGCCAGCTCTCCCAGCACCCGGCCCCTCTAGGGACACTGGGGACGCTCCAGCCCAGCCCCCCGGCAAGCTGTCCTCTCCCCCCAGTGCAAGCAGAGCTGTCCTCCTCCTGGCAGAGCGGGGCTATGTGGGCCCCCCCTCCCGTGGGGCACACAGGACATGGCGACAGACAGAAATGGCATGGGATGCAGGTGGAGCATGGATGGAAGCAGGAGAGGGTCAGGCAGTGAAGGAACTCACACCTCTACTAATCCAACAGATTTATTCTGGTAACACACTTGCACCATACAAAGTAGCACAGGTCACCGGGCAGATACCAGCCCCTTACAAAAGAGCATGGACAATAAATATCTACCACACGTCTAGAGCGGCGAGAGCGGGACCCACCAGCGCCCGAGGGCCGCGGGGAGAGCAAACTCTGATAAATACAATATGAAATTTACAGTCTGTTGAGCAGAACTCATTCAAAGTGCTTAGGACAGAGGGAAATACCAAGTCATACATGGCATGGAGCACAACCAATACATTCAGAATCACAACAATGGCAGGAGGCAGCGGCAGCGTCTCTCTGGAGCGTCCTACACACCCCCTCAGTCCAGGAGGGCCCCGTGTGCTTTGGATCAGAAAGGGATACGAGCCCCGCGCGCCTGGTACACCGATTCACCAGATTTTGGGCCCAGAACCAAACAAAGAGATCGAAAGAGAAGAAAACTAAAGAGACACAGATGGCTGCTCGGCTGCGAGGAGAAGAGGAGAAGGAGCAGGAGTCCATGCAGGCTGCAGAGGTGCAGGAGGGAAGAAGGAGCGGAGCGCTAGCGGCAGGCGCTGCAGCGGCTCCCGCAGGCAGCAGCAAAGCGTCTTTTGGCCCATCCAGCTCCATGCGCGGCTGTCGCCCGGTCCCGGTGTGTCTGCAGGTCTTCCCATCCCAGGAGGGTCGTCCGCCCGGCATCCCCGAGAAAGGGCAGTGCCTAGACAGCATCCAGCAGGCCCAGAAATGTCCCAGCTTAAAGTGCAGGCGCAGGCCGTCTCAGCGCTTCCTAGACTTTACATTGGGGGGATTTAAAAGGCTCCTGCGTGTCTCCGAGGGGGGGACCCATGCTGGCTGGAGGGCGGGCGAGCCTCTAATCTTAGATCAATCCCAGTGCCCATCCCTTATCCGGCCCTGGAGAGGCAATGAAAAGTGAGAGAATTTGTACAGAGGTGCCGTGTGTAACCACCTGGATCTTCTAATTTGGAAGGAGTTGGAAAGGCCTTTTTGTTGATGAAAAGTTGGAAACAGTGGCACATATCTGCAAATATCGAAAGAATAAAGAGTTTGGCAAGTTATACTCAGAACACGGACACGAGTCTGTCAGTGATGGGTGCCAGCAGACAGCACGGACAGGCCACGGAGTGGGCGCCGGCGGCAGCAGCAGTCGGGGCTGGGACGGGGGCAGGAGTGGGTGGGCGCCTCGAGGCGCGGGTGGGCGCAGAGTCTGTCTCCACCTGGAGCTCTGGGGCACGCAGACCCCCTGGGGGGAGTGCGATCCACTGGGGAGCGGGAGGGGAGCGGGAGAGGAGCCAGAGCAGGAGAGAGGAGCAGGAAAGTAAAAGAAGAGAGGAGGAGGAGGAGGAGAAGAGTAGAAGAGAAGAGGAGGAGGAAGAGAGGGAGGAGAACGGGGAGGAGGGGGAGGAAAGGAGAAGGAGGACAGGAGAAGAGGAGCAAAGGAGTCAGGCGGAGCTCAGGACTGGGGCTGCAGCAGCTCCCAGAGCTGGGCTGAGCACTGCACCTCAGAAAGGCCTGTGCCCACCTGGGGACCCTGTAAGGACAAAGGCTGCTGGCTACACCTGCGCTGCCTGCCTGGGAAAAGCTAGCGGCAGAAAACAGCCTGCCCTCTCCTTCCCTTCCCGCCCCTCCTGGTCCTGCCCCACTGCGGGAGGTGTCGGGAGCTGCTGCTGCTGCCACGACCAGATGGGTGAAGACGTCAACGTGAGCCATGGATGTGCAGCAGCACACGAGCAAGCAGGTGAGGTGAGCCCAGCAGTGAGGTGAGCGCGGCGCCGAGCAGAGGTGAGCGCGCGGCGCAGAGCAAGCGTGAGCCGGGATGAGCGAGCGGGAGAGCCCCGCAGCCGCGCGGGATGACTCCACAGCGAACAAGCGTAAGCACCAAGCCACCCTCCTCCTCCTCCTCCCGCAGCGGGCCCACCCGGGAGCAAGCATGGCGCTCCGAGAGCGTGAAGGCGAGCCGGCGGTGAGTCCAGAGGCGTCGGGCAGCGTGGCTGGGCGGTGGCACAGCGCGAGCGCCCGCGGCACGGCAGCAAGCACACAGAGAGAGAGGGCAGTGGGGCCGGGCAGGCACCCGCCAGCGCTGCGTGCAGGGGAGCACGGCCTGGGCGCGGCACAGCTACCGGGCACTCCAGAGGGCACAGGGAGGGAACAACCATGCGTGGGAGCGGGGACCTGCTGCGAGGGGCCGTGTGTGCTGGCAGGAGGGGCTGGGGAGCACAGCCCACCCACCAACAGCACACGGGCAGGTGAGCATGGCCCTGGGGGGGCACAGAGAGCTGGCGGTGCGTGAGATGCAGCTGGGGGAATGCACAGAGTTTTGGAGAGGTCAGTGCAGAAGCCGCCAGGATGTCAGAAGCCAAGGGAGATGGGCACATTCCCAGCACCAGGAGTGGGGAATCTGGGATGCCAATGGTGCAGTGACAGGAATGGGGCACAGGACACTGAATTTGTGTGGTCTGGGCTCAGAGCAATAGTGGCTGGTCACAAGGGTGACACAGTGCAACAGGTACAAGGGCTTTGTTGTGGCTGGTCTCACAAACAGCAGACACAGTGTGCTGAGCAATGGTGGCTGGAAAGCACATTGAGATGGGGAGAGGATCGAGGCCGGAGCCTGCACATGTACACAAGGAACAGAGGCTACACCTGCACTAGACACGGGACAGGGACACGTGTGTGCTCACAGTGAGGGGACACTCATGGCTGTGCTCAGAGCAAGGTGAGTGTGA
Organism: Agelaius phoeniceus; assembly: GCF_051311805.1. Classification (NCBI taxonomy): domain Eukaryota; kingdom Metazoa; phylum Chordata; class Aves; order Passeriformes; family Icteridae; genus Agelaius; species Agelaius phoeniceus. The sequence continues at coordinate 215,731 of NC_135265.1, forward strand.
GGGCAGGACTGGGCACACTGCGTGGACGGTGTGTGCATGGTGTGAGAGCGTGCAGAGAGGCAGGCTGCGAGGCAACCAGCACAGCTGAGGGCTGCAAATGTACCCTGCTCCACCTGGGGCCCAGAGCTTCGCTGCCTCCCCTCTGTCCTCCCTCCCTCCACACCCACAGCAGCTCTCACGTGCGCTGCTCAAGTCACGCAGGATTCAGGAACAGGAGGGAGTGGGGCCCCATGCCAGGTGCTGAGCTCTGCACAGCACCACTGGCACAGCATCACTGGCACCAAACAGGAGGCCCACGGACCAGGGGCTCTGTGCCACGCTCGGGGAATGCAGCCCAAGGAGAAGATGAGCAGAGTCACTGGTGCTGTGCGCGCACAGCTGCGCTCCCTGCAGCAAGCAGGAGCTCACACACGCTACAGACCCAGACGAGTGCACCCCTGCACACTCCCATGTGTGTGAGCACTGTCCTGCTCCCAGATGCTCCCCATGCACGCACACCCTGCCTGAAGCAGCCTGCAGCACCACGGTCCCACGGGTCCCTCCCTCGCGCATGCCCTGCCAGCACAGCACGGGTGACCGTGCAGGAGAGCCCAAGGGCTCAGGCTGCCCTGGCCCGCTGCCTGCCCTCTCCTGTGCTGAAACCCCCCAGAGCTCCTGGGCTCCCTGTGCTGCTTACCGTGAAGATGTTGGAGCGCCGCTTGGACTGCTTGCGGATGGGGGTGGGCGTGTTGGAGGCAGCGATGGTCTCGATGCGCAGCTCCCGCTGGCTGATGCTCGGGGTGGAGGGCACGGACGAGGAGTAGTCACTGAAGGCTCCTCCACCGTTGGTGGCCTGAGGAGGAGATGGGTGGTCAGAGAGGTCAGACAGGCCACCTGGAGGCACCACTGCAGGAACACCACCTGCCCCACGTGGCCTTATGCCAGGGCAGGGCGTGCCACGCAGGACTGGGACTGGGGGACACCCAAACAATCATGGAATCGTTTCAGTTGGAAGGGACCTTAACAACCATTTAGTTCCCACCCCCTGCCATGGGCAGGGACAACTCCCACTAGACCAGATTGCTTCAAGCCCACTCAACCTGGCCTTGAACACTGCCAGGGATGGGGAGCTCACAACATCTCTGGGCAACCCAGAGGGACATCCAATGCCAGGCACTGCTCCTGCTCAACAGAGGGGCTTGGGAAGCATTTCATCTCTTTCTGCTCTTGTTTTTTCACCAGTAAAATGTTCAAGTTCTGAAAGCAAAGAGAAGGGCAGCAAATGGCCAGAGAAGCCCAGCTGAAGCCCTTCCAAACATAGCTGTGGAACAAGGCCTGAGGCAGCACGGCTCCATGTAGCTGTGCCCAGCAGAGGGGCACAGCTAGGGCACCTCCACCTGCTCCCAGAACACAGGATCAGGGTCACTCTCCTGGGGCAGTCATTCCCTTCCTCTCCACTGAGCCCCTCAGACAGGAGGCTGTGAGGCAGCCCAAAGCCTGCCAAGCTCCAAGTCCCACTCATCCATTCCCTGCCTTGTGAGTAAGGCCGTGATGCCAGTGGGGATGTGTCCCCCCAGGACTCCAGCCTTCACCTGGCACAGAGTGCCACACCCCAAGCTCAACCTCTGTGTGAAACCCATCTCTGCTGCTGGTCTGGACGTCTCTCTGAGCAGACCCCGAGGCTGGCACACCCCTCCCATGCCTGCACACCACCATAGCCATGGCTGCAGCGGCCTGTGCTGGGAACACAAGGGGCTTCACCATCCCCTCACTGGCCTCCGTGGCAAGAGGAAGATCCAGCCACGCATCCACGTCACCAACACATCTCTTCCAGACAAGGCTGCTCACTCCCACTCTGCCCAGTGTGGGCAGCCACTGGACAGGGGCTTAGGGACACCCCAGGAGCAGCAGTGGCATGGAAGCATTTCAGGTCTGCAGCCCAGGACATCTCACCATGACAGGCACAGGGCAGCCCCAGCTCCCTGGCAGCTCTGAGCTGCATTTCAGAAACACGTGGGGGAGCTGGCCCTGGAAGGGCAGGTGAGCTCCAGCAGCCCAGAAGGGGCAGCCTGCCCCCTCCCTCCCAGCTCCACAGCCACAGAGCGGTGGCACCACTGGCCCAGCGACTTCTCCCTCCTGCCCACACTCTGAGCACAAGTGCAGCCCCTGCAGGGGTGATCTGCTGAGGGGCTCTGTGAGAGACTGATCCCCAGTGGGATCCGAGCCTTATTGTGAGATGAGCACTTCAGAGAAGGGTGAAAGGGGCTGCACAGGCACAGCAGTGACCATGACCCACAGCCCAGCCTCAGAGAGAGGTGCAACCTTCACCAAACCCTCATCTTTAACAGGAGATATGAGAGAAGACACACAATGAGAACTTAGGAGAGGGAAAAGCCACCCAAGCAGCATTTCAGTTTCCTCCTCATGAAGGCAGAGCAAGGAAAATAATTCCATGCTGTGAGCAGGTGGGTGGCTCAGACCATCCCAGCCTGTCTGGAAACAGGAACATTTCTGGAGCCCTGAACCACAGAACAAGAGGGAATCTGGCCTGCTTGTGCTTTTCCACAAGTACAAGAGGCTGGGAACTTGCTCTGGGAGCTCCTGTGCAGGGTGAGGAACCCTGTGCTGGACAAGAAGGTTCTGCTGCCGAGTCCAGGGAAGGGGAGACCACCAGGGACACAGAGGGGCAAAGCACCACGTCACCTGCCAGTGACTCCTGAACCCTCAACAGAGAGAGCTGATGTCAATGCTGGCTCCAGCACCCACACAGCAGTGCTGTGGTGAAGGAAGAGCTGCAGACAGCCAGGGCCACCGAGTGCATACAGGCACAGTCTGTGTTTAACTGATTAATTGATTAACTGATTAACTGTTTAACTGATTCACCACATGTGAACTAGGGCAAAGAAAGTGAAACATTCCAAGGGCTAGGAAGAGTAGGAGGATGCAGCAGCACAGACAACTTGTCACGTGGAACAGTGAGCTGGGCATGGCTGTCCCTCCAAGACAGCTCCTGGCCATGCTTGGCATGTCTCAGTGGCCGTGGCTGCACGTTCATGATGCTGTGACTGTGGGGAGGAGACAGTTCCAAGGAAGCTGCAGAGTCTGAGCTCCTGCCAGAACAGCTGCAACAAACCCTGTGGCTGCAGGTGATGGGCACTGCAGCATCAAGGAAGAAATTTTGCTACACCTTGGTTTATATTTTACTTACTCCCTACAATCCTGTGTGTCATTTCTGTCTGGCCAGAATAACTTTCCTTAGCCTGTAAGTCTGCCTGGTGTTGGAGCCAAGGTTACTTTCCTTGAGTGATGGAGGACACTGGCCTTTGGGCCTCCCATGTCCCACAGACCAAACCTCAGGAAGGGTTCTGGGGCTGGAGGATGGCTCACACCAGGCTATGAAGGCAAGCTGCCACGAGTTTGGGGGCAGAAGAGAAAGTCCTCCAAAGATAGAGAGTGGCTCAGGCAGTCCTGAGCCAATCCTGAGCTCTGCTGGAGCAGGGAGCTCCCAAACTTCCATGGGATCTAGGGACACAAATCCCAGAGATGTGGGAGAACAAGATGGCAGGTCTGGGCTGGTCCCATGTGTCTGCTGTTGTCAGGAACTTTGCTGGTGGGCCTGAACAACCACCTGTGGTCACCACTGGAATCTGAGAACACAGTGGGAACTGGGAACTTGGTAAGCACCTGTGGGACAAACCCTTCCCATTAGTGTGTAAGAGCATCAGCAGCGCCACGGGTGCCTGGGAAGGGCAGAACTCAGTTGGAGCTCAGGGCAGGAGTTCCTGGTGTAACAGGGCCTGAGGCAGAGCAAGGAGCTTGGGAAGGGCTCTGAGTGCAACAGACAAACAACAAACACCAGCCTGGTGTCTGTGGGAAGAAAGGAGAAGCCAGAGGAGCACAAGGACAATGGAAAGGGCACCATGAGCTGAGCACGCAATGGACACGGCTTCCACAAGGAAATGCCAACGCAGCTCCTGAGCTCTGGCAGAACAACGTGCCACAGCAGGCCAGTGAGCACTGTTACAGCTCAGGTGAGCTGCCCTCGGGGCTTCATTTCACTTGCAAACTTTGACTTTCCACCTCTTTGCTCTGATCTCTCCCTGCAGTGTGGATGAGGGCCCTCCCAGTGCAGGAAGGCAGACTGAGGCCATGGGAGAAGAGCCACCATACTGGGCAGCCCAGAGCATGGCAGGGATGGCAGCAGCTCCCAAGGCCCAGGGGGGCACCCAATTCCCTCCAGCAGCCTGCTGGGTACCTGCATGGGGTGCCTGTGTTACCTCTGCCAGCTGCTGGGAACCAGCTTCCTGGCAGAAAGACAAACTGCCATCCCACAGCAAACACAACACTGACTCACCCACAGCCTGGGGAACTCCCAAAGGCACCCCAGAGGCCCTGAAGAAAGACTGAGAACGGGGCAGCAGAAGTAAGGAAATCAGGTAGAACAACTCTGCAGGTGCTGCAAGCACCCACTGGCCCCAGCAACTCCCATCCCATCCTGCAGGCAAGGGCAGGAGCTGCCAGGAGGGAGCGAGGTGGGACTCAGGGCCAGTGAGGAGTGGGATTCCCAAACCCATCCAGCCTGCTCACTCAGCAATAGGTGTGGGCAAGATAGAGAGAGAGAGAGGACAGCCCAAGGCAGCAGGCAAAGCTCTCCCTGGGGCTGCTGCCCTGGGGAATAGCAGGTGCCTGCTCCAGCAGGTGCAGACCCACAGCCCTCAAGCTGCTGGGAAGGCCAAAGGGGCACATCAGTGTCCCCAAGGGAGTGCAGGACTCCAGGGAGGGCTGGCCCTGGCTCCTGCTGTTCCAGACTGAGCTGAGCACAGTAGCCAGGGTCAGGGACCTGCTGAGCACACCTAGTGACTCATGAGAGCTCTGGAAAACCCTGACCAGGGCTGACCTGCTCCTACAGCTCCCTTTGCCTCCCCACGGATGGAGCAACATCCTCCAGGCACCGCTGCAGAATAAGAGAAAAACCCCAAACTGCCAAAGGCAGAAATGGAGCCAGGGCCTTTGGCTGGTTCCCAAGAGCATCAGCGCTGTGCAAGGAGACTGGGACACATCCACAGCACCAGAGTCCCAGGAGAAGGGAATCCTCCAGACACATGGCTAACAAGGAGTCCCTTGGACACGCTGGACCGGTCCAACTGACAGACCAGACAAGCAGTGGCCATGTCCACAAAAGTTACTTTGGCTCAGCCAGAAGTGTCAAGCTGCTCCCAGAAGAGTTGTGCCCAGCACAAGAGAAGGGGCAGGGCTGGTCCTAGCTCCCATCTACCATAAGAAGCCCTCTGTGGGGGACTCCTTGTTCCCATTCCAAGAAAAGTGCCTCCTCAGCTGGCAGCTCCAGAGGACAGCACTGTCCCTGCAGTATGGGCCAGACCAGGCACAGATCAGTACTGCCAATCCCTGTTCCAGGGGCTCCTCCTGCCCCCAAATGCCAATCCTGGTGTTCCAGGGCCTCCTCCTGACCCCCAGATGCCAGTCCCACTGCTCCAGGGACTCCTCCTGCCCCCCAGGCAGTCCTGGAAGGGAAGTGGATCCTTCTGGCCCAAGTGCATGTCTCACCTGTACACACTGATACCTGAGGCACAAGGCAAAGCTCCTAATTGTGTTTTTTGTCTGGCTTCTCTCCACCTCATCTCCATGTTAAGTCCTGTGCTCCTAAACTCTTCCTTGAGAGCCTTCTTCCTGTTTTCCCTGTGCCAGTTACTCCTCCTTGACTTGCAAAAGCAAATGAGAAACCCTGGTGAGAGCCCCAGGCCCTCAGGCATGACAGAGTTCAGCTCAGCTCCACAAACACCTTACACCGTCCCACTGTCCTTCCAGGCAGGGCGAGCCCGTCCCCCCTCCCAGAGCTGCCCCACATGCACTGCTGGGCCAGGAGCAGGGGACACCAGCACCCCCTGGCCATGGTGCCCTCCCACGAGGGCAGCCTGAGCTCACACCTGAGTGTGTGGGCTGCTCTGCCCCGTTCCTGCCAGAACCACCAGTTATGGGTGAATTTGATTCCCAAAGCCACTTGGATTTCCCTGAGGACAGCGAGGAGCAGCTCCAGAACCTCAGTTCTGAGCCCATGCAAGAACAGGCAAATGCTTCATGGCATTTCAGGATCACTCACCATTGCTCCACTATTTTAGAGGTGTCCTTAGTAAGGGGGAGAGAGGAGCAAACACCAGGGGCAAAGATTGCTGGCACCGGGAGGGTTTGTGGGGGACCTCACAAGACCCAGGAACACAAACTGACTTTGGTGACCCTTGTGGGGCCCAGGAGGCCGAGGGCAGGGGGGCAGGGGCACAGAGCAGGTCTGGGGAGGGGGCACAGCCACCAGGGCACAACCCCTGCCAGCTGCACGCTGCTCACTTCCCTTCACAGCTCTGCTTCCCACCACAGCCCCCACGTCCCTCCAGCCAAGCAGGAGCACAGCCAGGTACAGAGAGCAAAGGTCTGTCCCCGAGCAGGCAGCCAGAATTCACCTCTACACAGACACTGTCTGCAAGCCGTGCTGAGAGGGGCTCTGTGGGAAGGAAAGCACAGGAAAGCAGGGACACCTCTGAGCAAGCTCCTCATAAAGCTCATGACATGCACTTAGAAAATTCTTCCAGAATTTGCTTCCCACAGCCAGTCCTAAATCCACCCCATCAGTTCAGAGCTGCCTTTCCTGAAGGAGCTCTCCTGTGTGTTTCAGGTCAGGTTTGGCCAATCTCTGCACTCACTCCTCAGCTAAATCAGCCAAGTGCTCGCTTTCCTCCTGTGTCAGGGTCTCTTCCCTCCCAGTTGTTTTTGCTACTCCTTCAGGTTCCATGCACAGTCACTGGAGTGACTGGATTCCAGCTGGGGAACCTGGGGGTCTGGCAGCCCCATCCCTCACACAGGGAACGCTTTCCAGCTTCACAGCAAACACCCTGCCTGCCTGGCACAGCCAGTGCCCATGACACACATTTATGGGGACTCCTCATACTTTCGACATGGAAGAAAACACTAAACAAGTGTCCAGCTCCCCTGAGAAATGCTGACCTTGGCCATCAGCCTCTTGCTTCCCTTCCAGCACAGGTGGCCTCTTCCCAACCAGGCTCAAACTGTACACAATTTGCTAATAAAACCCTCAAATTACCAGAGACACCCAAATCTGGATTTCCTTGGGACTTTGCTCTCCACCTTGGATGTCTCCCACTGAACTTGTCCCCAGCTTTCTGGACACAGACACACTCTGACAGAACCTGGCTTTGCAGCCTTGCCCAGCAGCCCATCCACCTGCACACAGACTTTACCTGAACTTGCTGGTGTCGAGGTGACCTGCAGCACCAGGAAGCTGGCACAGGTCTCTGCAAACACCTGCACTCACCTACTTCAACCCAGCTTTAGAAGCCTCTGCAATCAGGTAGGCTGCAGATAGGGCTGGGCTCTGTGCAGGACAGGCTCCTGTGGCCAGGGCCAGGAGGCTCTAACACACCCAGAGCTTCAGAGGCAATCCCTCATGGCAAACCCATCAGCTACACGTGCTGTCCTCAGAGACAGCCAGGTTTCCTGCAGTCCAGTCACAGATACTGTGAATCCATATTCCAGTTGCTGCAGAGATGGAATCTGTTGTCTTGAGTGCCCTGGGGAGCAATGGAGCCCAGGACCTCTCCTTTTTCCTCACCAGTCTCCCAGCCAGCATTTCTGTGGGCACTGGAATGTAGCAAAGCTTCAATGCAGTGAGGTGGCTGCTTGAAGGATCTCCTGCCCCAGCCCCTCACCATGGAGCCTGTCCTCCTCAGCTCTGCTCCAGGATCACAGAACTTCACCATCCTCTCACAGCAAGACCTTGGTAAACCTCACCAACAGCACAGAGCCCTTCCTGTGGCAGAGGGGAGGGAAGCTCCTTCCCTGTTCTGCTCCTCAGCTCACCACTGAGCTCACCTCTCCACGGGTACATGCCCTCAGAGCCCCTCAGATGCAGGGGCACGTAGACCATCAGCTTCCTGAGCCCGGGGGAAGCAGGACCTGGGCAGGCAGGGCAGCCCCTCTCACAGAGCCCTGTGCTGCCCAGGGCTCCCCACACACGGCTCACAGCCCTGCTCTGTGCCTGCCAAAGCACGACACGGCCTGGGGACATGAGCCACACCCAAAGGGTGAGACATGGAACCTGACCTCAGGGCGAGCACCAAACTGTCACACAATCACAAAATCATGGAGCGCTCTGGGTTGGAAGGGACCTCCAGGTACATGTCATTGCACCCCCTGCCTTGGGCAGGGACACCCTGCACAGACCTGGCTGCTGCAAGCCCCTGGGACACTGCCACCTGGCCTGGGACACTCCCAGGCACCGGGCAGCCACGGCTGCTCGGGGCTATGGAGAAAGCACCAGGGTGACACCACTGCCCTTCCAAGAGGCAGCCCAGAGCAGCGGCACCACTCTGAGGCTGAACTGAACTGCTGGCTACTGAGCTCAGGCTGTGGAGAGCACAAGAGGTGCTTGGCTTCCCCCGTGGCCATTCCCCACCTGGTTGATGTGGACAGAAGGAATGGAGGCTGCAGACACAGATGAGTGGCTGGGTGAGTTGGGCAGGGACTTGCAGGGGCCGATGGAGAGCTGGTGCTTCTTCCGGAGAGCCACCACCTTCTGAGCCACTGCAAAAGGGACAAAGGCACAGGGTCAGCCTTCAGAAAGCATTTTCCTCCCACCACAGATTTCTGGAGGGCTTCAGGGAGAGCCAGGCCCTTGCCCTGACTGGTGTGCTGCCTGCACTGCTCAGGCTGAGTCCCCAGGGCCACCTGCCTTCTTGGGCATTACACAGAACAGCAACTCCCCATGGGCACCATGTGAGCCTGGGCCTGCTGCAGGAGAACCCCCGGGCATTCCATCACCCCTCAGTCACCCTGGGCATTCCATCACCTCCCTGCCAGTCCATCACCCTCAGTCACCCCACAGAGCAACTCCAGGAGCCAGGGACTGAACTGCCTGGGCAAATGGCACCTCCAGCAGTCTGGGCCTTGTTGGTCTGTAAAGGGACACCCTGAGGGTGTAGAACCCTTGGTGGGTCACTAGGGCCCTCTGCATGCTCTTCCTCTGTCAGAGTTGCAGTGCTGGGTTTCTCTGAAACACTGAGTGATGCTCAGGTGCTGGTGCTCACAGTGACACTGGGCACTGAGAGCTCAGGCTCTGCAGCCAGGGCACACCTCACTGCTTGTACAGCACAGCTCTGTAAGGTAACCAGAGAAACCAGAACAGACTGGTGTAAGGGATGGCAGAAATTATCCCAGAACATCTGGCTGATGCTCAGGAAGCAGAAGAGCCTGGGCCTGACATGCAGGAAGGTGAAGGTCACCCCAAGGTGCCTCATTTCAGGACTGGGGAGATGTTATCTCTCCAGTGTGGTCTCATGGTTAATTCCTCATTAGCAGTAGTGGTATGGGATAACTGATGGGCAGAGCCTCTGCCAGGCTTCCTGCCCACAACAGCAGTGGCTGAGGGCTTTTTCTGGATATTTCCTGGCTCCTGGGGGGCTGGAGCTCACAGTGTGCCCAGCCAGCACTGGGATGGGAGATGTCCCTGGGCAGGGGCTCCAGAGCCTCCCTGGGAGTTCATGCTGGAGCCTGGGCCTGCAGCCCCGTGTTGGAGGGGATGATGGAGAGCAGCAATGCCACCAGCACCCCAGCCAAGGTCCTGGGCCATGGAGCTGCTGGCTCCCCTCTCCTGCCCTCTGCAGTGCTCAGGGCACAGGAAAGGTGGGACCACACACTCGGGATCTGCAGCAGAGCTGAAGCTCAGGAAGTCACCCACAGCACAGCTGCTGCACCCTGCAGGACCAGGGCTGGGTCACTGCTCCTCCTCCTCCTCCTCCTGCACCCTGCAGGACCAGGGCTGGGTCACTGCTCCTCCTCCTCCTCCTCCTGCACCCTGCAGGACCAGGGCTGGGTCACTGCTCCTCCTCCTCCTCCTCCTGCACCCTGCAGGACCAGGGCTGGGGCACTGCTCCTCCTCCTCCTCCTCCTCCTGCACCCTGCAGGACCAGGGCTGGGGCACTGCTCCTCCTCCTCCTCCTCCTCCTGCACCCTGCAGGACCAGGGCTGGGGCACTGCTCCTCCTCCTCCTCCTCCTCCTGCACCCTGCAGGACCAGGGCTGGGTCACTGCTCCTCCTCCTCCTCCTCCTGCACCCTGCAGGACCAGGGCTGGGGCACTGCTCCTCCTCCTCCTCAGGAGCATCGCCAAAGGGTGACCATGGCCAGGGGCTCCCTGACCTTTTCTTGGTACAGAAACACCCTTAAAATGAAGCCCAAGAACTGAGGCCCCCCACACTGATGGCTCCCTGCAATCTGTCCTGGCATCTGCTGAATCTGAACCCCGGATTCCTGCAAACAGGAATTGTGAGGACAACCCTGAGAATAAAGTTCTTTAACCAGGCCTCTTTGGAGGCAAGAGGGCAGAAGGCACATTCCATCCCAGCCCCCACCCCAGAGGGGCTCTGCCATGAGGGGACCACGCCAAGCACCCTCAGGGAGTCCTGGAGCTGACCAGACACTGCAGGACACAGCCCGGCCCAGGGCACTGTCCCTGCTCCTGCCAGGGCCACCTCCCGGCAAGACCTGGCAACACCAAGATCCCATCCTCTCACCACAGAAGCCCCAGTGACATCTGAGGACTTGGGAAGGATGGAGGAGCACAGTTCCCACAGCGCCAGCAGCACCTCCAGGGAGAATCCTGCCAGGACATGAGAAACCAGCAAGGAGGAAGGGACCCCACTCTCCTGCCACGTGTCCTTCTCTCGGTGACCTGTGGCAGCCTGAGTGCCCAGACACAGCCACAAAATCCCCAGCACATCAGGCACACCCTGCAACGTGCTCAGACCAGACCCAGCTCAGCCCAGCTCCAGGCCACAGAGCAGACACCAAGGCGCGCTTTGAGGAACAGGGTCTGCTGCACCTGCTGAGCTGTGGTGGCACAACAGCCAGGGCCACCCAGCTCTTGGAGAATCCCTGGGCAGTGGGTGAAGATGGAGACACCAGTTTGTCTGTCCTGGAGCATCCCCACACTCTGCAGCACCACGTGCACATGTGTTTAGAGCTGTCTGTGAACACCACGGGGCAGGGTGGGCACTCCCTCAAGCTCTCGTGCCAGCACATGGACCTGCTCCCCAGAAAGGTCAGTGGCCACTGGTTGTGACCCAGGATGGTGGCAGGGAAGGGCTCTCTGCACAAACAGAGGTGCAGCACACACTCCACCCAGCACAGGCAAACAGGCAACCTCAGCTCTGAAAGCAGCTCTTGGTGCTCCTGCTGCGGGAACTGGACATCCTTGCCAGCCTGCCCGGGGCAGGTCTGCTGGGATCTGGGGTGCAGGAATCATATAAAGACAAATCTGATGGAAACTGGATTGCCATGTGAGGCAAGGTCCTCACAGAGTCTGTGACTGCCAGGACTCCACAAGATCCCAAACCAGCTGCACCAGGATCCACCAGATCCCAAACCAGCTGCAACATGACCCACCAGTGCTCACTAGGAAGAATTCTCACCCACTCCAGAAACACCTCATCCCATCAGCTCCAGGCCAGTCCCCCTTGTCCTGTCACTAGAGGGACACACAGTCCCCTTTAGGGGAGTTAAGGTAAGTTAATTTAAGCAGACTGCAAGCCCCAGGAGATGATGCAGGTTCCCTGAGCATGACTGTGCTGCAGCCCCCTCTCCAAGGCCGGGCAGGAATGCTCTCTCACACCGTTCCCATGAGGAACAGCTGCCCCACCCAGCTGTGCAGGCGCTGCTTCCTGCTCCCAGGGCAGCACAGAGCCCTCTGTGAGGCCCCACCGTGCCCAGAGCCCTGAGGGGCTGCAGTTACCATCCTGGAAGACCCTCTCCACGTTCAGGCCGTAGGTGGCACAGGTCTCGTAGTAGGTGCAGCGCTTCAGGTCATTGGAGAGCTTCCGCGCCCGGGAGTCGTCGATGACGCGCGGGTTGGTGGCACTGATGGCATCTGCAAACCAAAGGCACAGGGGGCTGGAAGGCAAAGGAGCCTGTCCCACCCATCCAGGGGTCCCACCACACCTCTGGCCTCCCTCCCTCTCGTCACGCAGAGGAACCACCTCCACAGCACTGTCCCACAAATGCCTGTGATCACAAAGAATTTACAGAGATTCATCCATAGAAAAATGGATGAATCTCTGTAAATTAACTTGACTCAACTCCCCAAAGCACCCAGCCACCAACACTTCAGCAAGACAGAGGCAGAACACCTCTGGGAGGTGTGGGGACCAAGGCCAGGCAGCCCCAGCTGCCAAATAAAATTGATTTGTCAGTCTCCAACATTTTAGGGCTTATGGCCAAGCTCTACATGTTAAAGAATCCAAGGGAGAAATCCTCCTGGTTTAACAAGAAAGTCAACTCTGCTGGGATGTCTCCACAGCCAAGGAATTCCTGGACAGCTCTAAAATACAGGCTCAGTTTGTATCCCAGACAGCCACCAAGTGCTTGCCTGTTTTGGAAAAACTTCTTTCCAAAGAGGAATCCAACTCCCTAAAGACAAGCCAGGGACAAGTGGGGGCTGTGAACAAACCTTCACAGGTGGGGTAGAACTGGGACCTGCCCTGTGAGGAAGCCCTCCTCCAGCCCTCCAGATGGTTGTGTGCCTGTACCAAGGCTAGGACCTCACCTGGTTCTGTGTGTGGGACAACAATGGCCACTACCCCACTATCTGTCCCACTCCTGCACCTCCACAGTGCATGCTGCCACCCCATTCCTGAGCCAAGATCACTCAGTCCTAAAATTCATTCCACGATCTCTAAATATCCAAACTTTAACAATTTTGTTCTGCTTTTAATATGGGGGTGTGGAGCAGACCCTCTGTGACTCCCTCCCACTGCTCCTGCCTGTTTTCCTGGCCTCAGAGCTTCTTCCTGGCCAGGAACAGTGCTCAGGAATTGTCCTGCCAGGACAGTTTTTCCCTACATCCATGTCCTGCTTCTGCTCTCTACTGGGATTGTAGAAGCTCTTCACCCCAAGCTGCCTGCTGCCTGTGCTGGCAGAGCTGGGGGAGGCAGCACCAGGGTATCATGCCATTTCCAGAGCAAAGTGGCTCCATGGGATGAAGCAGCTCTCAGTGGGGAAGCTGAGATGGTGTGAGGAGGAACTCCCTCCTCAAGGCCCTGGGCCAGGGCCCCAGCATTGTCCCTCAGCCCCAAGGAAGGCTCACAGACCAGGACAACCCCTGCACTCTCAGGCCAGCACCCCGGGCCAGCACCCTGTGCTCTGGGGCCAGCACCCCATGCCCACAGAGGCAGCAGGACACAGCAGCAGTGCTCCTGCCCGCGGCTTGGCTGGGCTGGGCTGGGGGAAGCTGCGCTGGGGGAAGCTGGGCTGGGGGAAGCCGGGCACCGTCCTCACCCTGTGTGCCCACCAGCACCATGGGCACCTCGGCGGTGTTCCGGTAGCTGCAGAGCCGCAGGTAGTAGTTGTAGACGGTCTGGAAGCTGATCTCATCCTCCAGGCTGAAGACAAACACCACTGCATCCACCCAGGCAGCAAACTGAAGAGACGGGGCAGGATTACAGCACAGACAGACAGACGGACATCCGGGCCAGATGCCCAGCAAGGGCAGCCACAGCCCGGGCTCAGTCAGCACCACCTCCCCCAGCCACCACCTCCAGCAGGATGGGCAGGAAGGGACCCCAGGGAGGACAGGTGTCCTACCTGGAGCTCAGGGGGGCCCCCTTCATCTCGAATCAGCAGCAAGTAGCTCTGACCATCCACCACGATCTCCTTCTTGAACCGGCCACCTTGGGGAGCAAAGCTGCTGGTCAGTAACGGGGGGCAAGCAGGGGACACCCCAAACGAGGGCTGGGGGGGTGCAGAGCCCCATGGCAGGGGAGGAGGTGCAGGGACTGGCGTCACCCTCGGCACCATGGAGAGGAGCGATCCCAGCCCATCCCAGGCACCCTGGGAAGCAGAGCTTACCCTCTGGAGACTCCTCCTGCACGTAGGTGCCGGTCAGGTAGCGGTGCACCAGGGCTGACTTGCCACTGGACAGGTTCCCCACGATGCCCTGGAACAGATGCATGTGTCACCTGTGTGCCCAGCACGTGGACACGAGGCCCTCCCCGAGGGGTGACAGCACCAGTGCTGGGGCACACTGTGATGAGAGGCAGAGGTGTCCCTGAGAGAGAGCACACAGGGATGGTGTCACCCAGCCCAGTGTTGGGTGGGAGGCCAGGGGATGGCCCCTGGGCTCAGCCAGGCAGAGAGCAGCTGAGACTGGGGCACAGCCACCCGGGCAGAGGGCTCTGAGCACTGCTGTCCTCACCTGAACAGGCACAGCCACCTGGGCAGAGGGCTCTGAGCACTCCTGTCCTCCCCTGAACGGGCACAGCCACCTGGAGAGAGGGCTCTGAGCACTCCTGTCCTCACCTGAACGGGCACAGCCACCTGGGCAGAGGGCTCTGAGCACTCCTGTCCTCACCTGAACGGGCACAACCACCTGGGCAGAGGGCTCTGAGCACTCCTGTCCTCACCTGAACGGGCACAGCCACCTGGAGAGAGGGCTCTGAGCACTCCTGTCCTCACCTGAACGGGCACAGCCACCTGGAGAGAGGGCTCTGAGCACTCCTGTCCTCACCTGAACGGGCACAGCCACCCAGGCAGAGGGCTCTGAGCACTCCTGTCCTCACCTGAACAGGCACAGTCACCTGGACAGAGGGCTCTGAGCACTGCTGTCCTCCCCTGAACGGGCACAGCCACCTGGGCAGAGGGCTCTGAGCACTCCTGTCCTCACCTGAACAGGCACAGTCACCTGGACAGAGGGCTCTGAGCACTGCTGTCCTCACCTGAACGGGCACAGCCACCTGGGCAGAGGGCTCTGAGCACTCCTGTCCTCACCTGAACAGGCACAGTCACCTGGACAGAGGGCTCTGAGCACTGCTGTCCTCACCTGAATGGGCACAGCCACCCGGGCAGAGGGCTCTGAGCACTCCTGTCCTCACCTGAACGGGCACAGCCCTGTCAGAGCCACATCAGCTCCTCAGGGAACATTAGCCATCCCAAGTCAATTCAGAAGGAGAAAAACCTCTTCCCCAGCCCACAGCAGCCCAGTTTTGGGGTGCTGAGCTCTGGACAGCAGCTGCCAGTGAAGGGGAGCAGAGAGAGCTCCACGTTGGGTGCAGGTCCAGCATGTGCTCGTGCCTGAGGCACCAGCACCACGGCAGCACTACGTGCACCTCCCAGGATGGGAGATGGTGCCACCCACACGGAAACACCCAGCACCAATGTTCAACCAACACAGCAGAAAGCTGTGAGCACCAAACGGAATTGGGTGGAAGCACATCTGACTGCAGCACCCTCAGACTGGCCATGAAAGGCAGGTGGGTGAGCCAGGATGGTCAGCCACAGCCCAGCTCGGCTCGTTGACAGTGTCCTCCTGACCGTTTAATGCTGCTTAATTGTGGGACCAGGTCTGTACTGGAGGATCTGGAGCACGAGTCTGATGAGAGTTGGCTGAGGGAGGGGCTCAGCCTGGAGAAAAGGAGGCTCAAGGGGAACCTTCTCATTCCATAACTCCCTGACAGGAGAGTGCAGCCAGGTGGGGATTGGGCTCTGACCCCAAGTAACTAACAACAGGACAAGAGGTAACATCCTCAAATTGCATCAGGGAAGGTTTAGGTTGGATATCAGGTATCCCTTTTCCACAAAAAGGGAAGGGGTCACCTTCAGCGGAAGGTGAACCAAGTCACTATCCCCAGAAGTGTTCAAAAAACGTGGAGTGGCACTTGAGGATATAGTTTAGTGGTGAACACGGTGGTGGTGCTGGTTGATAGTTGGACTTGATGACCTTAGAGTGCTTCTCCAGCCTTAATGGTTCAGCTGCACTCACATGGCCACACCAGTGCCAGAAGATGTGGGGTGAGGAGTGGCTACGAACACTAAAGCTGCCTCTGCCACCAGGGAAGTTTACAGCCAAACTTTTCCAGGCACGGGATGAGCCTGGCAGGTGAGTCACCACCAGGCAGGTTCTCCAGCTCCCGCTGCCCTGGGCCAGGCACGTGCTCCCTGTGAGAAGCAGAGGGGCACCAGCCCCATGGCCTGTGCGGCACAGACCGTGCTGGCAGAGCCCAGCACAGCACCCGTGTGCCAGCCCCTGGTGCCAGCAGAGCCAGCACGGGGCAGGAGCAGGGAGCACTGACCAATGGCTCCCATGGCACACCCTCACCACTGCCCCATGTGCCACCCCTCAGAGCAGCAACAGAGCCCAACACAGGTGACAACACAGAGAGCACGGGCTGGGCTGCAACCCTGCCTGTCCTGCAGCTGCATCTCCAGAGCCCTGCTGGGCAGGGGCTGTGCCCATCTCAGGGACAATGGAATGGAACAGCCCAGCCTCTGCCCGAGCCCTCCCTGCCACTGCACTCTGCCCACAATAACCACACAACCACAGAATCCCAGAGGGGCTTCTCTTGGAAGGGACCCTCAGAATCACCCAGCTCCACTCCCTGCCATGGACAGAGACACCTCCCACTACCCCAGGTTGCTCCAAGCCTCATCCAGCCTGGCCTTGGACACTGCCAGGGATCATGGGGCAGCTTCTCTGGGCAACCAGTGCCAGGGCCTCACCACTCTCAGGGGGAAGAACGCTTTCCATCTCATCTAATATTCCATCTAACCCTGCCCTCTGTCCATGGGAAGCCATTCCCCTTTGTCCTGTCACTCCAGGCTCTTGTCCCAAGTCCCTCTGCTTTCCTGGCAGGCTCAAGGTGGGTAGAGGGAAAATTCCTACCTGGAAAGGGCTGTCCAGCCCTGGCCCAGCTGCCCAGGGCAGGTGTGGAGTCCCCATCCCTGCAGGAATTTAAAAGCTGTGTGGATGCTGCACCTGGGGACACAGTCAGTGATGGCCTTGGCAGTGCTGGGGAAGCAGCTGGACTCAAAGATCTCCAGAGGCTTTTCCAACCCAAATGATTCTGTCACTCTAAACTAGGACTCCGAAAGGCCTCTGGGTTTTTAGAAGAGCTGCTTTGGCCAGATCAAATCCTGGAGCAACAGAGATCCCCAGAGGTCATGCAAAACCTGGGGAAAGGGCTGTGCCACTTGAGGAAGAACTAAGAGCTTTAGGATGTTTAGCTGGCAGCATGGCTCTGCAGCCTTGCAGAACCCCAACATCAGGCAGCAACACCCAAACAGCTGTGAGAATGTTTTTAAAATGCATTTCACAGGTAAACTAACAAATATTTGAAGTTTGGTTTGATTCTCACTTAACTGCAGGTAGAGACACTGAGGCAGGACAGTGCTGGAATGTTTTGCAAGAAGAATTTTGTTCTTTTGTTCCTTGGACTAACATTGAAAAAAGTTAATCTTGCAAAAGCTGAAGGGAGACAGAACAGAAGGGCACACGCCAGGAGCCTGTAAGGAGAGCTGAGGGTTGGCACAGAGAGCACAGGAAGGGCAGAGGGAGGAATCGATCACTGAAGCACCTGCAGCTTCAGCTGAGATACACCAGTCCTTCCCTGGCATGGCAGCAGCCTCATCTCCCCTCTCCCTTCTGAGGCTGAAGCCTCTGTGTGCTTCCACCTGGCCACACGAAAATGCAGGGTTTTCTTGAGGATTTGGGGATCCAGGGGTATCCCAGGCACAAGCCACAAGTACTCACCACCTTCAGCTCAGGCACCGAGCGACTCAGGGTCCATTCCTGGCTGTTCACAAATGAATCTGCAGACAGAGGGAAGAAATCATCAGGTTACCCTCAAGATCCCAGCAAGGATGCTGTTACAGCCTCCCTCCAGGCAGATAAATGGTTCTGCTCCAGAGACACCGAGCTGCAGGAGGACCCAGCCCGCAGCCGGGAGCAGCGGCCGAGCCAAGGGCGGCAAAGAGGCACCACTGCTGGAGCCCTCCCCTCAGCCCTGCAGGAGCACAAACCCCTCAGCATGCCCTGCCCCGAGGCACAGGGGACAAGGGAAGCACTGGGGAGCAGACGCCCTCTGGGGGAGCACAAGCCCCGGAGCTGAGGGCAGAGGCAGCGCCCCGAGCCCTTGGCACACGCAGCGCTGGAGCTCCAGCAGGGTACCAGCACCTCCTGACTGAACACAAACACAGCAGGTCTGCACACTGTGGAGCCGGCAGCATGCTGCAATAGGCTCACAGAGGCTGCAGGAACCCAGCACGGCTTGGGGAAACACGCCCACCCTGCCACAGAGCGTCTGGAGGAGGAGCAGGAGCCTGGAGGACACCCTGAGTTCCAGGGGCGGCCAGCAGCCCCCCTGACAAACCTCAGTTCCTCACTCGCCTTGGCCAGGTCAGACCTTCCATCCAACACCAGCTCCAGGGCAGGACCACAGGAGCAGCACCTCCTGCATGTCTATCACATACAAACAGAAAGGATTTTTGGAGGGCAGAAATCTGTGGGAGCTCTGCACCTTCAGGAGCCTCTAATAAACCTGCCAAATCTGTGGCCATAGACTACTGCAGGAATAGGAATGTCAGATGGCTCAGAAGGGAAGCAGCAAATCCACCAGACCCAAAAGCAGGCAGCAATCAAACACGGTGACCTGGGCACTGCCACTGCTCCAGTGTCACCCGAGGCCACAGGGAGGGTGGCTCCAGATGTGCCCCAGCAGCCCCAACCCCACGACTCCTAGCGCCTGCTCCAGCAGTACCCAAACCACCCTGCCAGGGAACAATTCCTCATTCCCAATATCCCATGCATCCCTGCCCTCTGGCAGTGGGAGCCATTCCCTGGGTCCTGTCCCTCCATCCCTTGTCCCCAGTCCCTCTCCAGCTCTCCTGGAGCCCCTCCAGGCCCTGCCAGGGGCTCTGAGCTCTCCCTGGAGCCTCCTCCTCTCCAGGGGAACATTCCCAGCTCTCCCAGCCTGGCTCCAGAGCAGAGGGGCTCCAGCCTTGGAGCATTTGTCTTGTGTTGGGGGCAGCACTGGGCCCCACAGCCCTGCCAGAGCCCCCCAGTGCCTGCCCTCACCCCAGCTCCTGTTCCAGCCCTCCTAACTCCTCAGGGGAGGCTGGACACACAACAGCACCAGCTCTTCCTCCATCTCCAGAATAAAGCTCCATCTCACCTCTGTCACCTTGCTGGGCAGCCCACAGCCATGGGGAGAGCCCACTCCTGCTCCCACTGCCAGAGGGCTGGCTAGGCTGCTCTGAGAGCACAAGGCAACAAACCATGACCTGGCCCTTGTCCCTGTTTTGGGTGCCACCAGCACCTACAACATTCACCCATCATGTTCAAGAAAGGTGTGCACATGGTGCTCCTGCCTGGAGTTTTACCTTCCATGGCTGACTTAGGAACATTCCTTTTCCAGGAGTTCCAGACAAATACTCCCCAAGCCTGCTGCAGGGACACCAGGTTATTTATAGCCTTCCTGAGGAATCATTTCTCTGCGGTGTCTTTCACCTGCCCTTTCCTTTTTTAGGCAGAGGTAATGTTTTTATTAGAACAATTCATCAGTCAGGAGGAAAATGATACATTTTTGAGCCCTTTCCAAAAGGTAACAGCACACCTGTATTTCCAACTGCATCACTGGGTCTAAAAATAGCTGTCACCTCCACTTGGGACTTCTGCCCTGCTCAGCCTCTTTGGCAGGTAATGTGACAGATAAAGCACCATCCAGGCCTGAAGGGAGCAGGCAGCACACACAGGTGCTGTTTCACTACACACAGCAGGCTTTTGGCAGGTTCTGACTGGAGCACAAGGCACACACACTCGGTGACTGGCCTTGGGAAGGAGGAGAGGCAGGGAGAGCCCTGGACAGGGCTGGCTGGGCTCTCTGGATCTGCTCAAGGATGACCAGGACAAACTGCCAGCTGCCTCCTGCACCAACCATCCCAACAGATCCTGGCTTGGTTGTTAACCCAGGTTCAAGAGCTTGCAACACTTTGATTTCTGATGTGCTGAGAAGGCCCCTGAGTAAAGCTTAACACAAATAAAAGCTGACAACACAAGGCTGAGAGCACCGTACTCAGCCCCACAACACGCCCCGCTCCTCACTCCCGTTAGCCCACCTTACCTGAGCACCAGGCACACCTGTCTGCCCATGCCAGCATGTGCCAGGCCTGAAGGGCAGCCCAGGCCACCCACTGCTCCTGGTGACACACCTGGCACGTGTGGCACTGACAGCCCAGGGTGCGCAGCCCTCGGGCACAAGGCCCCCATGGTGCCCTGGGTGAAGCTGTGACCGTGTGGAAACAAACACACACTGAGCCCCCAGCAGCCTGACGGGGCTGGGGCACCACCCAAAGCCTGCAGGTGCGCAGAGCACCCTCCCTGCAGCTCCTGGTCCCTGGTGCCAGCCCATTCTGCAGGGACTGCCTCCAGCAGGAGACACCTCCCAGGACTGATCTCCCTCTGAGCACGGGGGTCTGTACCATCCAGGAGTCACGATTTACTGCATAGCTTCACTGCTGGACTGGCTGCACCACCTGCAATTCCAGGTGAAAGTACACCTGGTCACTCTTCCTGCACCTTCTCCTTGTTATTAAATCACAGAGAGGGGACCAGGCTGTCCGTGCTGCAGTTCAACACCCTTCCCCAGGTCCACCTGACTTCCAAAACCAAAGCAGTGGGCTCAGGAAACCACTGTCAGACCAAGAGCTTCAGCACAGCCCAACAGCATCCTTGGCTCCACAACACAACCATACAAGAGGAGATCAGTCCAGACTGGCCTGGGGAAAGGAAATTCAGGACAATTCTGTTACTCCCCAGAAGCTTCTGTTGATGGAGGTTTCCTGGCACAGGCAGCTCTACTGCACAAAGTGGATATTTGGGAGGTGGGGTGGGCAGAGACCCTGCCATGCAGAAGAGAAGACAGGGACTTAAAGGAGGCACTCTGTATGTGATGTTCCTTGGTCAGCTGGTCGTCCTGAACACCTTCAGGACCCACAGAGCAGATCCCAGCTGTGGGACAGCAGTGGTGTGCACCGAGGAGGCAGGATCAGCACCCTCCATCACGGAGCTTGGACACCGTGGCTCCCTGTGCCCTGACAACAGCTTGGAGGGGTTCAGCCACACACCCACAGCTCCCAGCACCCACATGCCAGGGAGGCTGGCAGGAGAAAGGGGCTGGCCAGCCAAATTCAACTCCTCAGCCCAGCTGCTTGCTCCACAGATGATGCACAGCAGGTTCATCTACCTTGTGCTCCAGAAGCGCCAGTGCCAGACACATCTGCCTCCCCACACAGCAACTAATAATTAACCAACCCATTATCCAAGCCATGCTGGAGCTCCCTTGGACACTGCAACCCTGGACACTAAACCCAGCCTTGAAACCAGGGCAGAGGCTGTGCAAACATAGCAGAGGCCACACAAACCGAGGCCACCTGTGGCCACCACTGCGGCCACACAAACGGACCCACCTGACCACACAGAGATCAAAGGGAGGCACAGCCCGGGCACAGCCACCCTTCCTGGGCACAGCCACCCCTCCCAGGCCAGGCTGATAAAGCCTCTACCCCAGCAATGCTGGCAGGAGGGGGATTTCTGCAGGTCAAGGACCAGCACAGGCATAGCCAGCACTCCAGTCAGCACTGAGCCAGCACAGGAACCCACTGCAGGACATGACCTTGGTGAGGATTCTCTCAGCAGAGCTTTAAACACTCTGCAGCAACAAAAGGGGACGATGCTGTGTCTCTCTGGGAAAGGGCACACTTAGGAACTGCCACCCTTGCTTGGTCAGCATGCACGGGAGGCAGCAGCTGGTGTCACTGTGCTCTGAGGTCAGTGCAGAGTCTGGAAGATCCAGAAACCTCTCAGCACCTGCTGCTCTCCAGCCCCCATCCAAACACTGCCAAAGGCCCAGACCAAACTCTTACTGTGATGGTGGGACAGGGTCTGTTGGAAGGGAAAACACAGCAGAGAATGGCATGGAAAGAAGGTAACTCAACCTCTGTGGGGATCTACCTCAGCAGCAAAAACCTGTTCCAATGTGCCTCAGCTCCAGCTGTGCAGCCCCACGAGCCCTGGCAGGGTGAAGGCACAGGGTTCCCTCTCCCTAAGGCTGCCCGTGGCTGCAGTCAGACACCTCTGCACCCACTGCACACCCTGACCCCATCCTAAGAACTGAGCCCTCCAGAGTACTGTCCCAACAGCTCCCTCCCTGACACCTCCAGAAGCTTTTCCAAAGTGCAGACACCAGACTGGCCTCAGCATCCGAGGCATCTCTAACCCCACCATGACACCTCTGCCTCTCACCAACACTCCCAGCTCAACCAAGGCAAGTACCAACACGAGGTGATATTTATCATGACCTACCCAACTCACTATGCAAACTTCACCCAATCCATGAGAAAACAGCCCGTGTTCTCTCAGAAGCCTTCCCTCACATGCCCTGCACATCAGTACTCCACACACGAGAGTAAAGGGAGGTACCTTAAAGAACATCAAAAAGCAGGGCATCTCTCTGGGAGAGGGGACGTGGCTGTGATCACAGAATCACGGACATCCCGAGCTGGAAGAGACCCACAAGGATCATTAAGTCTCATCCCTGGCCCTGCACAGACACCCCAACAATCCCACCCTGTGCCTGAGAGCACTGTGCAAATGCTCCCTGAGCTCTGGCAGCCTTGGGGCCATGACCATTCCCTAGGGAGCCTGTTCAGTGCCCAGCTACCCTCTGGGGGAAGAACTCTTTCCTGATAGCCAACTAAACCTCCCTGACACAGCTCCATGCTGCTCCCTCAGATGAGGAGTACCTCCTGAGCCATCAGAGATGCTGTACCCATCACACAGTCCCCTCATGCACAGGGACAACTCCAACTCCAAAACAGTCCAGTCTTCCCAAGACCATACCTATTAGAGAGCCTCTCTGGAATGGCACCAGCCAACACCTGGATACCTAGAAATGCTCTGAACCACTGACCATGATCGCCTGGGTCAGTCCAAGCTGGCTGGACTCTGTGTTGACTTTGCTCCCTGGTCCCTAGGGCTGTTGCCCTCCATTGCTCATTATACAAGGATCAGTTCTTTGTGTCTCTTTTGGGTAGCAAGCCCTGGAATCCCCCATCACCTCTGTGTGTGCTCAATGCCAGCCGAACCCCTCCAGGGCTGGGAGCAGCACTTGGAGCGACCCCCTGGCTCTTGTGGGTCTATCTGGATGCAGATCGTGGTGCAGGGTGGGTATCACAGCGTGCCATAAACAAACCACTGCAGGTTCTGGAAACAGAGAGTGCTGGCTTGGCTCTCTGCCGGGACTCCTACATCCAGCTTTTCCAAGAGCTGATAACCGCAGCTGCAGCTGCACCCCCCAGGAGGGCAAGTTGGGGCTGCACCAGCAGCTTTCCCAGGGCAGGGTGGGCAGCGCCCACAACGAGCATCAAAGTTTGTGGGACGTCAAGCAGGTGTTTGGAGCACCGTGGGCCTGCAAGACTGGAACAGGAATGGGGCAGAGACCTCCTGAGCAGCCCCGTGGCAGAAGCACTAAGGCTGAGCCCCTCCAGCCTGGCTCAGAGACCCACAGTTCCCACCGGAGGAGACCGACGGACCAACGTTCTGAGCAGGGAGACAACGGGGAGATGGGGCACAAGAGAGGACAAGCAGCAGCTACTTTACTGTGCAGACTTCACCACTGCCTTTTTACACCTCACTGTCCCCAGGAGGACTCAGGGTTAGTGGGTACAGGGACTGTGCAGGCACCAGGCAGGTAATGAATGGTGTTCTCAGTGTGACTGAACGCGGTGTGAGCTCTGCAGCGCCAGGGGCTCCTGCCAGGAGCCACAGTGCTGATGGCAGCCTGGAGAGGTCAATCCCCGAGCTTCTGCCTCCAGCATGAGCCACAGTGGCAAACACTAATCCCTGTAACAAGCAGTGGTCCTGCATGAGCTGGCTGGTCACCGCTGCAGGGATCCCAAGCTGCCCACACCGCTCCGCACAGAAGCCTCCGCAGGGTCTCCCAAAGATGGATCCAAAGGGAGCTCCTACCTGTCTCATGGAGGAGCCAGGTGAGAGGCAAGGACGCCAACCAAGCGCTCAACCTGGGCTGCCTCTCTGGGAACGCGGCCGCCGGGCCGGCGGCCGCTGGCGCAGCTCCCACTGGAAGCGGCAAGCAGGAACAGGCCCCGCTGCAGGGGCAGGGCCCGGCCCTCCCTGCCCGCATACACCCACATTCCCCAGCCATGAGCGCAGCCTCCCCTCTCCTGGGAACCTCCCGCCACCCAGCCGGGGCGGCACACAGCCCGGGCTGCCCTGCCAGCACCGGAACCCCCGGAGCCAGCAGCCTGCCGGCCTCGGCCTCGTGGCACACGGGCAGCGCCGCATCCCTCGGAGCCTCCAGAGCCTTCCCCTGGAGCCTCCGGAACCCTCCCCTGGAGCACAGCGAGGGACAGAGGATGGGGTCCCCTGAGCTCCCTGGGCAGCTGCAGAGCTGCTCCTGTGCCGAGTTCTGCGGCCCAGCACTCCTGGGGAACGTCCAGGTGCGATGCTGCCCTGGACAGCCGCTGCCTCAGGAGCAGCCAGGTTCCTCGGGAGCAGGTGGGTTCCTCTGGACAGCCTGCCAGCCCTAAGACATCCCTCTGGCTCACAAGCCGAGCACAGAACTGCCTCCAAGCACCCAGATGCAGAGCAGAGCCATGAGCGCAGCGAGGCCCCGGAGCGGCGGCGGGGCTTGGCCCGGCCCCCAGCTCCGTGCGTTCCATGCCTTAAAAAGCTGTGGATGCTGCTGTGGATGCTGCTGTCGCCTCCCGGCCCCGCCGGGACACAGGGCTCGCCTGCAGCTCCTTCCACAGGGCCCGAAGGGGACAGGGCACAGAGGCACAGCCAGCACAGCCCCAGCTGAGGCCCCACAAAGCCCTGGCGCCAGGAACTCCCCACCAACATCAGAGAGTCGAACACCCGAGAGCTGCTCCAGCTGCCAGTGCCCGGTGAATGCCCAGCACCGCTGGGACCTGTCCCCTGTCCCATCACCGGTAATGCCACGCCTGCTCTCTGCAGGCTGCCCCGACCCGGGGAGGGTCCCTGTGCTCTTGAACACGTGGAATCTGCTCAGCCCCAGGGCAGGACTTTAGCAGGGGTGGCTGAGGCTGAGCATCCCCCAGACGAGGCCTGGCACCAGGGAGCCACTCACAAAGAGGGGGTGCAAGCACATCTCTGGGCTCCCAACCCCCTGTGCTGTTCCAAACCTCTGCTCTGGCAACCTCCCAAACAGTCCCACTTGCCTGGGAGTCCAACTGCACTCCTCTCCCCATTCCACCAATGTTGTGGACACCACTCGGGCAGGGAGGACATGTGACACATGTGCTTGACTCCCAGGTGTGTGGCCAGCAAGGGAACCAGATGTCAGAGCACATCCTCCCAGGCAGCCACAGCACGGCTGCTCCAGCACCATTGATGATGGCAGTGCCCAGGGCACTGCAGGCCCTGTGAACGCTCAGCTCACTGCAGCCCAGTGCAAACCCTGCAGAGCATCGGGACAGAGCCAGGTGCCAGCACACAGCCCAGAACCTCAGCTGGGACAGGCCACAGCCACCCATCCCTGCAGGCGCCGTCGGCACAGGGGCTCTCGCCAGCCCAGCACTGCTCCTGTGCTTACTTACCCAGAGCCCGCAGAGGACCCCCAGCCAGGAGGGCAGGCTCAACGCTGCCATGGGCATCCTTGGGGCACACGCTGCCAGTGCTGCCACGCTCTCGCCTTCGGAAGCGGCTCGTGAGGAGCTTCCAGAGTCCCCCCGTCTGCACGGGGTCGGTGTGCAGCCGGCCCCCAACCCTGGCCAGCTCCGGGTACAGCAGGTCCCGCTTGCTGGGGCAGGTGTGCAGGGAGCTGGCATCACCCTCGCTCTTGGTGCGGAGGCGCGTGGGGCGCAGGAGCCCCCCAGACTCCGAGCGCCGCAGCTCGTGGCCCCGGCGCAGGCGGAAACTGAAGCTTTTCCGCAGGGAGCTGAAGTTCTTCCTGGGGCCGGAGCCGCTCCAGCCGCTGCCCCCGAAGATGTTCCAGCGGCGACTGCCCCACAGGGAGCCCCCCCGGAGGAAGCCGGGGCTCTCGGCGGGGTGCGGCGGCCGGGCGCTGGGCAGGAAGGTCATGCTGCTGGGCCGCGGGCGCTGCGCCTCGTCGGGGCCGTCGCCCTCTGCCTCGGGGCTCTGCCTGCGGGGCGAGCGCAGCCGGAGCAGCTCCAGGAGGCGGCCGCGGGCGCGGGCGGGGGGCGGCGGCGGCAGCAGCGCCCCGGGCAGCCCGTTCCCCGCCGCGCAGAAGCTCTTGGGCCGCCGGCGCTGCTGCTGCGCGGCGCCGAGCGCGGCCTGGACGGCGGGGACGCCCTGCAAGTCCAGCGACTCGCAGACGCTGACGGCGCGGCGGGGGCTCGGCCGCGGGGCGCCCCGGCCCGGCCCGGCCCAGCGCCAGCCCTCGGCCATGGTCAGCGGCGGGGCTGCCCCATGGCCCCACCGCTCTCCGCCGCCGGCGCGGGGCTCCCACGACGCGCCCGCATGTCCGGGCCGTGCTCGGCGCCGCCAGCGCGGGGCTGGGCCGGCCCGCCCCGGAACGGGCCGGGGCCGCGATGGGGATGGGGCGGGGGCCGGGGCCGCCCCGCCCGCCGCGCCCTCCGCGGGCACCGACGGCACCGAGTCCGGGGCACGGGCAGCGGCGGCGGCGCCGTCCCGGGGCGGCGCGGGGCTGCGGCCCCGGGACAGAGAGAGCAGCGCCGGTCCCTGTTACTGCTCGGTGTCGCCCAGCGCCCGCGGCGGAGCCCGCACCAGGGAGCGGCGGCGCTGCCCGGCCGCCCGGACCCCGCCGTGGCGCTCACCGGGACCAGAACAGGCCCGGAGCCCGTCGGAGCGGCGCCGAGCGCCGGGAGCAGAACCTGCCCGGGCCCCGCCGGGGCGTTCACCGGGAGCAGAACCGGCCCGGCCCCTGCAGGTACCGATCACCGGGCAGGGTCGGCAGCGGGGCCTCGGTGCGGCGCGGGGCTGGCCGTGTCCGCCAGGGGGCGCTGCGGCCCCGCTCGCAGCTGCTGCCCGTGGCACCGGCAGCGACAGCGAGACCCGGCGGGACCGGCTCGGCAGCGGCACCGCCAAACACGCACATCCCTGCACCGGCATCCCGCCACCGCCAAACAAACACGCACATCCCTGCACCGGCATCCCGCCACCGCCAAACACGAACCATCTCTGCACCGGCATCCCGCCACCGCACAACACGCACATTCCTGCACCGGCATCCCGCCACCGCCAAACACGAACCATCCCTTTGGCGGCCCCTGCTCGACCCGCCCCTGCGGCATCCCCGCGCCCCCCGCTGCCCTCTCCGGCCGCAGTCCCGGAGCTGCCCCTCTCCTGCCCGGACCTCTGGGCCCGGCCCTGCACCAGACCCAGCTACCTTCTGCCTCCTCACCTTTCCCAAACCTGCCACGGGGCAGCGAACCCCCAGCAGCTGCGTGATGCCCAACAGCCGCCCTGTGCTCGGGGACACCTGAAAACCCAAACCCAGGGGCCCGGGCAGCCCGGAGCACCCACAGCCTGGAGCACACACCCCCAGGTGCACTGACCTCCAGAGCTCCCCCGAGCCCGAGGCAGAGGGCACCAGGTGAAGTATGACCACCACAGCCAGAGCTTCACTCCTGTCTCGTTCCAGGGCGGTCATTTCCTGTGACCAAACCCACCATCACTAAGCACTGACCCTCCTCCTCGGCCACGGGAGTCCTGTGGTACCTCCTCCACCTCCTCCCCAGCACCCCCCATTGCTGCCTGCAATCCCTGTCTCCAGCATCACCCCAGGGCGCTCCTCCTCCTCCTCCTTCTCTTCCTCCTCCTCCTTTTTCCTCCACACCTTTTCCCTCTCCCTGGCTTTCCTCCTTCACATTGCAAGTATGATCTGTGCTCCCTCTGGGGAGGAAAAAAAAAGATGCCTGACTCCCCCTAAAACAATTTTTACCTTACTGAAAGCCCTGTCTGGTGAGCCAGCCGAGGTCTTCTCCTGCTTCTCCAGGCCTCTCCAGGGAACACCTTAACATCAAGCACCTCCCTTTCCCCCTCCTTATACAGGAGTCTTGACTCCGCTGCCTTGACTCTTCCAAACTCCCACCGCCACCTTCTCAGACTGTGCCTTTTCTTTGAACCCTCATCCTCCTCCACAGCAGGCCTCATCCTTATTTCTCCAGTTTTCTGGATGCACCCAGGCCTTAGACACAGCCAAACTCCACCTAGAGCTCTTCCCCTCCCTACTGCACAGCCAGCGCCTCAGCCAAGCCCCTTCCTTCTCCCTTCTCCCTCCTCTCTCAAACCCACAGATGCCACCATCCACCTCCCCTCCCATCCCTGTCAGTACCACAGATCCCATCACGGCACGCAGGAGCAGAGGTCCCACTCCCCCCTCTCCTGGGGCTTCGGTCCTGCTCTTCCCTCAGGTGTCAGCCCCAGCCCTATGCTGGGTACCCGCTGGCCAAGGCACGGAGCTGTGGCTCAGAGCCGCCTGTCCCCGCGCCACGGCCGTGTCCCGTGGGCACACAGTGGGCACACCCCACCGCCCTCCCTCCCCAGACAACGGGCACCTGTGCCCGGGACGGAGCAGCAGGCGCCGCCAGCCCGGCGGAGCCGCAGCTCTGCCATCTGTGCCAAGGTCACAGGAACACAGAGCTGCCAGACGGGATCCGACCCGCGCGCACGGCATCTGCCAGCCCGTCTCAGCACCGCACTGCAGCCACCACCAGCAACTCTGCAGGAAGCAATTACCAGGGAATGGCTTCCAAAGTCCTCAACACAGACAGGGCCGGCTGTGGGGACAGGCTGTCAGAGCCGCCCTGCCAGGGGCACCTCAGGCACAGGTACCAGGCCAGGGCCCTCGCCAGCTCCTGTCCACCGTGCCTGGCACAGCTCTGTGCTCCCAGGGATGGAAAGCTCTTCCTGTGGGGAGACTGGACTGTCTACATCCATCTCTTTCCAAACCCTGGGTTTAACGCATACTGCAACGGCACCAGATGGCTCCCCTTCCACATGAGTCTCAGCTTTTTAAAATATTCTGGCAGGTTCTGGCTGTGAGGTGTCGCTGAATCACAAACTGTCTGCTGGAGATATGATGCACCTTGTGCTGCCTGCTGAGGCAGGACTGGACATGCTGGATCCCCCTGACAGGGTCTGTCTGACCCATCCCTACGACCTCCCCAAGACCCCTCCAGCACCATGACCTCTTCAAGCTCCCTCCACCTGTGACCTCCTTCCTGCTCCAGCTCTTCCTCCTCCTTTGATCACATCCAAATTCTGATTAAACCTACTGGAAAACATGAAGAGTTCCCCTTAGCTGACAACACCCCTTCTCTGTCCTACCAGGAGTCATATTTTTAAAGCTATTAGGGTTTTTAAAGCATTCCCAATTCTCTGCAGTTTGTCTGCACCTTTCTTAAACTCAGAGTCAGAACCTGGGCACAACACTTGACTGGAACCTCCAGCAGCCTAAGAAGAAATACAGCTACAACACCTGTCCTACTGCACCCCAGTAAGATACTGCTCTATACCACACCAACAGCCTAACACTGTTCTTACCTAATTAGGCCATTTCATGGCAAAGGTTTCCAAATTCTGTGTGCATTGATATTTATATATTGATGTGATCCCCTTGACGTTATTCCAAAAGACGTCTAAAATAGGCTAAAATGGAGCCTTAGATTCAAGTCCTAGGGTTGATGGCTGCAGGGCACCTGCACAGGCTGGGAATCTGTATGCCAGGGCAGGTTCAAACCCCCCCAGTCTCAGTGACACATGGGCTCCAGCTGCCTCAGCCCTCCACCAACAGAGAAACTGCTCTGAGAATGAGACCAGAAAACACCAGGCTTTGAGCACAGCCATCACTGAAACTCCCCACGTGCCTTTAATGTCTCTCCTCTGGCAGCTCACACCATAACCATACTGGGTTGGACTGGAGCTGTGTCCATGTCTAATGCAGAGGACAGGTGACAGCTCACCAGCTCACAAGCTGCTGGTGGGCAGCAGCTTGGCCAGAGTCCCCAGGGCTATGCAGGGCTGCAGAAGCATCTCCCAGAGCTGGGAAGGAACAGGGCTTTGGCAATCTGACCCAGAGCAGGTGCCTGGGGACAGAAGCAAGTTGGTCCCTTACCAGGCCTTCTCTGAGTCACATGCATGGTACAAATGTTATGGCCATGAACATCTGGCTGAAATTAACATAATCCATGACAGGCTTAACAACAGCTGCACGAGAAGAGTCCGAGAGCCAGGGAACATTCCAGTGCTGGCTGGCCCTGGTGTGACATTCAGGGTGGAGCCCTGAAAAGGGAAAGGAGTCTAAACCATGGTCAGATGTTCCACTGTGCTCCCCAGACCCCATGAGACTGGTGTCACTGCTCTCCCTGACCCACGGCACTGGTAGCCCTGGGTTCCCCCAGACACACACAGTATTGCTGCTCCAGAGACCTGCAGATAGGGCGATTTTGTTGCCAGGGAGATGCCCTGGCAGCTGGGAGGATGGGACACCGGCACTCTCCATCCCTCCTGGGTTCAAATGCTGTCACTCTGCAGAGGGCCTGACGCTGGGGGCCCCCACAGCCCCTCACATCCAGCATGGATGGGAGACCAGCATTGCCTCGGCAGCTGGGGGAGCAATGAGGGTCCTGGCAGGGAACCCAACAGCTCCCAGTGCCCGCACAGAGGGCAGGTACAGCGGCACACCAGGAGCACGTGAAGAGCCCAGCCAGCTCCAGGCCCTGCGTGCCACCAGGGCTGCCAGTGCCCAAGGGTGCCACCCTGCCTGCCAAGCTGGCAGTGGGACTGTGGGCAGCAGAGCAGGGTAGGCACCACTGCCAGGGACAGCCAGGACAGGGTGCAGGACAGGTGACAGCACCTGTGCCAGGCTGCGGGGCACACAGGGCCCTAGCACGGGCTGCCCAGCTGGAGCAGGAGGGCTCTGTGCAGTGCCAGGGACGGCAGCCGAGCCAAGCCTGCCCGCAGCTGCAGGAGCACCCCGAGCGCTGTGTCAGGACCACGCTGGAGCTGCCGGGCTCTGCAAACCAGCTGCAGCCAGCTCGGCCATGCAGCAGGAATACTGATGAGGCTCTCAGGGGGCGCAGCCCGCTGGCCCGGCCCTGGGGTGCAGCCCCCGCAGCCCCACGTCACAGCCCACGCTGCCAGCGTCAGCAGCACCGTCACACGGAGGCGGTGGCAGGGCCAGCCCCTGCCTGCTGCCCTCACGGGGCCACCATGGAGCCACAGACGTCCTTGGGGCCACCATGGAGCCACAGACGTCCTCGGCCCAAGCAGGAGGAGGGAGAGGGAGTCAGAGGCATCCCCTGACCCAGCACAGAGAGACATGTTCACACTGAGTCCTGCCACAGGCTCAGCATCCAGCACAGCACCACTGCACACCACACAGCACCACTGTGGCAACTTCTTCTGGTCACCCTGAGCACCCCAAGAACCCCTTCTGGTCACCTGAACCACCCTGGGCCCAAGAGACAATGTCCTCCTGCTCTCCACTGACAAACACCCACCCACCCCACAGCCCTTGCACATCCCCAGGGTCTCAGGACGGAGAAATGAGGCACTGCTCCAGGTCCAAGCTCTGCCACAGACCCTCAAACACCCACCCACAAACACCCACCCACCCCCACAGCCCTTGCACATCCCCAGGGTCTCAGGACGGAGAGATGAGGCGCTGCTCCAGGTCCAAGCTCTGCCACAGACCCTCACTGCCAGCTGGACCCTGCCCTGTCCCTGTGCCTGTGCCCAGCCTGCAGCAGAGCCCTGGGTTTGGTACTTGACAGGATGGCTGACTTTCCGAGGCCTCCGGCCCAGAGAGGTGCCTCAAGGCAGGTTGTCCCCCACAGTTTCCATGGAGAGGAGGAGCAGGCCCAGCCAGCAGAGAGTTAATGCCAGCTGGGAAGTCAGCGACAGTCACAGGAGAGCCCAACTCCAGCACCAGCTCCCTCCCTCCTCCCACACTGCACACCCCCAGCTCAGGTCCTGCCGCAAACCTCGAGCTGCTGATGAGGAAATTGCCACCTTCTCTCCCCAGCCCAGGATGCAGCACTGAGGCAAATGCCTCCCTCCCACACACGTGAGGTCAGGCCCAGGTCACCCAAACAGGGCACGACCATGCTCCTGTCCACCAAGGAGAGCACCAAACTGCTGCCAGCCTTTCATCCTGCCACGGAGCCTGGGGGGTGGGCATGCTGCAGATCCTGCACCCACAATGATGCAAGTCAGATGCAGGGATAACAGATGCAGGGATGATGCTTCCTAAGCTGGTCCAGACCCTGGGCCTCAGGGAAGCCCCGGAAGATAATGGGATGTTACCTACAGGGTGTAATACTAGATCAAGGCAGCAGCAATCACTTCAGCTCCTTAAGCTACCTCGGGGCAGTTCTGCGGGCAGAGCCGTCCATACCAGCACCCTCATTAAACCTGCAGGTGGTTTGGTACCTGCACTGCAGGGCACGAGCAGCCCCGCCAGGCTGGCAGCCATGCACCAGGCTGGCCCCAGGCACCAGGCTGTCTCCAGGCACACAGGTGCTCCCAGGGAACAGGGCTGTCTCCAGGTACACAGGTGTTCCCAGGGAACAGGGCTGTCTCCAGGCACACAGGTGCTCCCAGGGAACAGGGCTGTCTCCAGGCACCAGGATGTTCCCAATTCCCAAGCTCCCCCCTGGTGATGCAGGTATGAGCATCATCAGCATGATTAGGCCAGACATTGTGAAATCTCCTTGGGATTTAGAAATCCAAAGACAAAAGGCCAGGTGAAAATTTGGTTAGAGGACTAAGGAAGACCTCCTCAGGTCCTCAAGCCTTGCTTTAAAATCTCTCTCATAACCATCACTGAAACAGTAAAAATCTGCCCGTTTATTCCAAAAGCAGCAAATAAAAGAAGAAATGGCATGAAAAATAGCAATGGAGTGAAACTAAGAACTGAATGGTGCAGCAATGGGACCCAGAGGACATGAAAATCCACATGGAGGTCAGGAACAGAACATGGCAGGAGATGGAGGAGGCTGGAAATTCCCTCCTGCCTTGACAGAAAGGCAGAGACCCTAGAGCAGCCTGCACAGGATGGTCACAGAGCTGTCCTTCAGCTGGACTGTGGAGCTCCTTCCCTGCGGTGACATTGCTGTGCCCAGTGGAGACAGGACATTGCTGTGCCCACAGGCACACACAGGACATTGCTGTGCCCACAAGCAGAGCTCCCACCCAGCCCAGCACACACAGGACATTGCTGTGCCCAGGGGACACAGGACATTGCTGTGCCTGGCACACACAGGACATTGCTGTGCCCACAGGCACACACAGGACATTGCTGTGCCCACAAGCAGAGCTCCCACCCAGCCCAGCACACACAGGACATTGCTGTGCCCAGGGGACACAGGACATTGCTGTGCCCACAGGCAGAGCTCCCACCCAGCCCAGCACACACAGGACATTGCTGTGCCTGGCACATACAGGACATTGCTGTGCCTGGCACACACAGGACATTGCTGTGCCCAGGGGACACAGGACATTGCTGTGCCTGGCACATACATGATATTGCTGTGCCTGGCACACACAGGACATTGCTGTGCCCGGGGGACACAGGACACTGCTGTGCCCACAGGCAGAGCTCCCACCCAGCCCAGCAGCAGAGGGAGCCTGGGCTCCCAGCCAGGCCCGTGCTGACCTGACACACCAGCTGCCCTCACACCCTTTGGCTCTGCACACGTGGCATCAAAGACACCAACAACACAGGAATTTTGGGAAGAGCCAACCCTAGCAAAAGGTAGGACTGGAGGGTCAGCAAGCTCCACAGAAAGGGGAGCAGCCCAGAATCCCAAAGGGATGTTCCCAACAGGGCTTCCCAAAGCTCTCCAAGACCGCTCCTCCCTCCCTGGGAAACATGCAAAACAAAGCCACGGAAAGATCCCTTCCTTCTGCCCTGTGCCCAGAGGCACCTGCTGAGGAACAACAGAGCAGCCAAAGGAAGTATTTTCAAAACAAAAGCAAAAAAGCTGCTGAGGCTGACAACAACACAGGATGCTCATGTGGGCCTGAGCACCCCAACAAACACCGTGTCACTGCTGCTCCCACCTCGTCATGCTCTGAGGCAAGCACGGTGACTAACAGCATCTGCACACACACACACACAGATTGTTGTGCAGCAAACAACAAGAGCCAGTTGTGAGAACAGTGTTAGTAACACCCCTGATCCCACCTGGAGCAGGGGGACTGCACTGCCCCAGCCCCCAACAACCTTCTCCCTCAAGGTGGACAGGCCCCAGACCCATGTGGAACTTTGATGTTCACAATGGACTTAGAGAAGGAAATGTCAACCTCAGGATAGTAAAGAAGCAGATGTCACCTGGCACATAAAACTGACCTTCAGAACAAACACTTAGGCAAGACTATCTATTTCATTGAAGCCACTCATACCTCAGGTGCTGCCCCCAGATCCTGGAGGAAGCCAGAGGCAGCCCCAGCCTGAGGGATGCTGAGCCACAGACCCTGCTCCAGGCTGACCAAGGGTTGGATGTCTCCTGCTCCTGCTCTCACTTTGGCACGAGGGTCCCAGCTCTGACCCCTGGAGCAGCCCCTGCTGGAAGCAGCCTCCCCACGCCAACCATCTCCATCAGTGCTCCCCTTTACAGACCCCAGTGGCCCCAAGAGCCTACCTGTGTCTAACTCAGGCATTCTGGGTTCCTCCCTGAGGCCTCTGCACAGGGGCCAACCACCAACCACAGACAGCAGGAAACCCCAAGAACTGAAAGCCACAAGCCACAGCCGGAAGATGGGACGGAAGGTGCAGGTCCTGCACCTGCTCCTCTGCTCCCACCATCCCCCGAGGCTTCCCTGCTGCAGCCACAGACACCTCAGCCTGCAGGCTCATCCTCCCAGCTGGGAATGGCTGCCACAGTCACTCCAGGGCCCCAGGAGGGACCAGTCCCCATGTCACTGCCCAGCTCACAGCCTCAGCCTCAGCAACCTGCACCTCGTGGCTCCCACCAACACTGGGGCTCAGCAGGGCCCGAGGGATCCCAGCAGGGCCTGAGGGGTCCCAGCAAGGTCTGAAGGATCCCAGCAGGGCCCAAGGGGTCCCAGCAGGGTCTGAAGGATCCCAGCAGGGTCCAAGGGGTCCCAGCAGGGTCCGAGGGGTCCCAGCAGGGCCCGAGGGGTCCCAGCAGGGTCCGAGGGGTCCCAGCAGGGCCCGAGGGGTCCCAGCAGGGTCTGAGGGGTCCCAGCAGGGTCCGAGGGGTCCCAGCAGGGTCCGAGGGGTCCCAGCAGGGTCCGAGGGGTCCCAGCAGGGCCTGAGGGGTCCCAGCAGGGCCCGAGGGGTCCCAGCTGCCTGAGTCACAGTGGGGCCCCTTGCCTGACATGACTGCAGAGAGCAACAAGGGAGATCTCAAATCCCCCGGCACCAAAACCAACTTCCCATGTGGTTGGGGCAGAAGGGGATGGCTTTGAGTGCCTCACACCATCTGGGATTTGGCAGGGAGAACCATTCTTGATGATTTTTCCAGGATCCAATACAGACACTAAATGCTCACAGGAGAGGATGGATCCCCAGGAATCCTCCCCCCAAACCTGCCTCAGCCCAGTTTGTATTCACAACTACACACTGAGGGCCCCAGTTCTTAGGCCACTTCACACATCTCATGCTGACCATTGACTCTTCCAGTTTCTTCCTGAGGTCACTCTGGACTAACCCAAATACCATAAAGAAGCCTCAGGGTATTATTTAATCACCAACACCTTTCAGTAATCCCATTGCTTGGGAACTGTTCTCAATGTCATGGAAAGTAGATCCCATCAAACTACGTCACCCAGCACGCACTTCCCTCCTCTAATTCTCCACTAATTCGGATTATGTCAGGCACTCCACTGCTCTCTCAGGAATCAGTATCAGCCTAACTGTATCCTAAATACCTGAGTCATCCCCGGATCCTGCTGAAGGCTGGCAGAGCATTAGCCCACTCCAACCTCGCTCATCTTCTCACAGCCAGCTCGCAGGGAGCTCTGCAGCCAGCTCTGGGTGCCAGCTGCCCAAAGCTGGGACTCTGAGAACACCTGGCTCTAGCAGCTGCTGTTCAGAACTGAACAACCATTCCAGAGAAAGGATTCCACCTCCCCAAGCAGGGATGGAGATGCTCACACTGCACAGTTCTCCACACCCCGTGTTTCAGACAGTACAGACAAACATCACAGCTAAAAACACCACTGTTCCCAATAAACCTCCCAGTTCCCAATAGGCACTGACCAGCTGGATGCCAATGGCCACTTGTCCCACCTCTTTTGCTCACTTCCACTCTTGGTCTGTGCTCCATAACACCAACTCTTCCTCTGTTTAGGACCAATTCTGTGCCAGTCCTGCTGTTCGGATGCGCCACCGCTCCATGTGCCAGGCTGGCTGTTGGCACAGCCTCTCTCATTAATGGGGCTTTATGTGATTTGGGCACAAACATGACATTCTTTGGAATTGTTGCATTTGCTGTCCTCTCAAGTCCTGTGGCTTTTTACCGGTTTTTTGGCTTTAGTGACACCAACGTCCAAAACCAAATGGCAAGGGGTGAGTTTTACCCAAACACCCTGCACAGAACAGCCTCACTGCTCCACATTTACAGGGCATTATGGGGGCTGTGAGGGACAGGGAACATCCTTCCCCATCTGCAGGCAGTCTGGTACTGAGGGAAGGGCTGGGATGGCTCCCAAGAGATGACCTTGGTGGAGATGAAACACTGCAGGGAACCTCCCTGGGCATGCCCAGGGCTGGCACAGACCGGTAGCACTGGTGACACCACGCCGCCAGTGCCGGTAACTCCAGCACTCCCTGCGTGCTGCTGCTCACCTCAAAATCCACAGCACAACTGGGGCACTGTGTAGTGCCTGCAGCAAGTCCCGGGCAAGGCTGTGGGGCTCACACCTCCCCTGGGCTCTCTGGATGCAGCTGGTTCCATGCTGTGCTGGGGAGAAGGTGGGGATGAACAGCACTGAGACATCAAGGCTACAGGAAGGGCTCCAGGCAGCAAGTGCAGCCACTAGGGTAGGAGGGCTACCAGGGAGCATGGCATGCACCCCAGGACCCCAGTGTGCACCCCAGCACCACGGTGTGTTCCCCAGGACCCATCCCTCCCTGGAGAACTCTGCTTTGGGGGACGAGGCTGCAAAGCTCTGCTGTGCTGTGCTGCTGGAAGGTCGGCAAGCAGGAGACCTGCCCTGGCCACAGGCACACAGGGAACAGGCAGCTGGCAGGGCAGAGCCTGGCAGAAGGCACAGAGCCAGCGGTGCTCACACCAAGGCTCAGCTCAGGGGAGCTCTGCCTGCTGGCCGGGTCACACAGCTCTCACAGGCAGTGCAGCCCTGGAACGCCAGGGGAGGAAGGTGCAGAACAAGTATGGGGTGTGTGACAGGCATAGGGAGAACAATATAAAGCAAGGAAACCCCAGCAGCTCAAAGCATTACTCAAGGTGGCAGAAACAAAGGGAATGAGTGGCAAAAAGACCTTAAAATCCCGAGTGTCCAGCTGCCACAACAGCAGGTGACCAACGAGAAGTGGAATCATCAGAAACAAACAATTCTGATTTTACATCTGGAAAAATAAGCTGCAAGTTCTCACCACTCAGATGAAATCCTGGGGTTATTCTCAACAACTCTATGAAAACATTTCCCACAGAAGCTGTGGCTATCCCATTCCTGGAAGTGTTCAAGGCCGGGTTAGATGGGGCTTGGAGCAACCTGGTCTAGTGGAAGGGGGGTGGAACTAGATGGGCTTTAAGGTCCCTCCAAACCCAAACAATTCTATGATTCCATGATTCTGTGAACATCAGTTTGCTGCTCAGCAGCAATCAAAAAGGGGTAGCCAGCCATTAGTAGGTAAAGAATAGAGAACAAGAGAGGGAATACCCCAACACTCTCATCCTGACCCACAGTCCCCAGCAGGTACCAAGAGGGGCAGGAGATGACTGACAGGACAGGAACAACTGCTGTACAGGGAGCCTGGAAAGGAAGATGGCAGAGGGGAATGAAGTTTTCCATGCCGGGAAAGAAAGGAAGAGGCCACTAGGGAACAATTTGTTCACTGTTTCTTCCGAAGCAGGAACTTAGGGACATCACATCCAATTAAGCAGGTCCAAACCAGGAGATTTCCACATAAAGCATCACTGTGAAATGTCTCATCAGGGCTGCGGCGGCGCTCAGCGAACACGCGCTCAAAGGACGCTCGGCCAAATCCAAGGACAAAAGCTCCATGCGAGGCTACAGGGACACAAGAGGCAGCTTTGGGCTCGGGAATGGCTTCCTGGGAGCAGGAAAGGCACAGCCCACGCTCAGCAGGGCAGCAGCTCAGGCTGGGCAGGGGCAGAGGAGCCCCTGGAGCCCCTTGGCAGCAGCAGAGAGGGGCCCCTGCCCCCTGTCCCCATGCACACACTGAGCCCCAGCAGTGCCATGGCTGGGGCTGTCACACGGCTGGGGCTGTCACACCGTCCCCACGGCCAGGCCCAGGCTGCCAAACCCACATTCCCACTGACATTTTCCATGCTCACTCGCTGCATCGGGATGGTATTTATAGAAGTTTCAGCAAAAGCAATTCAGACACTTCCCAAAAGCAGGCAGCTTGGCCAAAGCTGTACATTTTTCCAGCTTTGAGTGAGGGATTGAAGAGCTGATCAACCTCCCAGCTCCAGGCTGGAGCCCAGCACTCTAGACTTTGATCTGCCAAGCCACACTGGGCTCTGCTTGGGGCCCAGCAAGTGCTTCCTGCATCTCCAATCCCAGCATTTCTCAGATGAAATCCTGGGGTTATTCTCAATAACTGTATGAAAACATATCCCAGAGAAGCTGTGGCTAACCCACCCACCCCTGGAAGTATTCAAGACCAGGCTGGATGAGGCTTGGAGCAGCCTGCTCTAGTGGAAGGTGTCCCTGCTCATGGTAGGGGGTAAGACAAGCTCTAAGATTCTGGGTTCCATGACCATGGTGACTGTGGGATTTCCTTCCAAGGCCATTACCTGAGACAGGAAAGCAGGAGAAATGCCAGGGCCACTCAGCCAGATAAGAGTTTGGGGACCTGGGAGAGGCAGGCTGCACAGCCCAGTTCCCCAGCCTCCCAAGAATGGATCTGCTCTGCAGAGCCCAGTTTCCCTGGGCAGCTCTGCAGGGAGAGGCCCTGCTCAGCCCCACCAGCCCCATGTCCCACCACCCTGTGCAGGAGGGTGCCAGATTTAAAGTGGGTCCCATCACAACTCTTGCTCCTCCTCCTCTCAAGCTGAACCCCAGCCATCTGCAGTTTACAGCTCCAGATCTGATCCAGCACCTTCGGCTCTCCCACAGCATGCAGAGAAATCAGCACTTCTAGTGCCCAAGTCACCCAACCTACTTATCACTCCTACCTCAGCCCGAGACCGCTGACGATGACGAGAGCCTGGGGGAGCAGGCTCAGGTGATGTCACCTCCACCCCTGACACCCCATTAGCCAACTCCCCCGCTCCTGGATCCCACCGTTTCCATAGAGGACAGCCCACTCAGCTGACACAGAACGACGATACCACTGCTGCTCCGTGCACCTGAGGAGGCTCTGCCAGGATCCCTGGGGCAAGGCAGGGCTCCTGGACACCTTCTGAAGGCAGGGACCCAGACTGCCGTGTAAGGGCAGCTGAGTGTCTGCCTCACAGGGAGACACCATCCTGGGAGCAAACGAGGGCCTGCAGCTCCCAAGGACCAGAGAGCTGCCACCTCAGCCTCATATCTTAATCACAAGATCGTTCTATTTCCATGGAAACGGCAGAATTAGAGACTTCAAAGGAACGACAATTACCAGCATTGGGAATTTAACTGTTAAACCTGTCACACTCCCATCCCCAGTTCCAGGAGGGGAGATGGCACTAACCCACACCACTGCCTGCACCTGGCCCTAGCACCACGGCCAGCCACGCTCAGCTGTTTGTCCCAGCCTCCTGCAGCAGCCATTGGGTTTCCAGAGAGCCTCCCACGGCAGCACATCAGGGGATGGAAGCTCACAGGGGCTCAGTCCAGTGCCGACTTGTCCGTCAGCAGCTGATCCCGGAGCACACACAGGGATCCTGCTGACCAAGGCTTGCCCAGTGCCTCAGCAGCAGGAAAGGCTTTATGTGCTGTGCGTCACTCAGGGAGTTAGGGATGGCTGCAGGCACTGCGGGGAGCCCAGTGCCTCCCAGGGCAGGCCCTGCCCCTGACACAGCAAAGCCCCACAGTGCTTCTGGTCAGCCGAGGACAGCGTGGGGCCGAGGTGCTAATTACCATCACTGGTACCACCCCTCTCCACCGGGCAGCCACGAGCCTCTCCTGAAAGCAAAGCTGGGAAGGACCTGGCAGCACACCACAGAACTCCCCAGACTCATACCTTGGGTTTGCAAACACCACAATGCAAACTGCAACCCTGGGAGCATCAGCAAAGCTGCTGAGGCAGATCAGGGGAGCTCCCTGTGCCCAGGAAGCCCTCAGCTAACATAGACACATCTCCCAGAAAAGAAGAGCTGCCCCTGTGTCTTCTGTCCAGACAGGGGTCCACTTAGAGAGATCACTGCCCAAAATCCCCTCCACATGCTCATGCCTTGGCCCCACTGCAGTCAGCAGGACCATTAGCTGATGGGCCCAGGCCTTCCCTGGCTGTTACGCCCAATCCAAGGACTGAAATTGCTCAGCCCAGCTCTGATCATGTACCACCACACAGACCAACACTCAGAGGGCAATGTGCTATGGAGAGGAGTTTACCATGGCACGTGCATTCCACTGCCCTGCCCGTGCCTGGAAGACAATGGACACCTGGCCATGAGCAACACTCCTGCCACGATTACAGACACACTCCCAAAGCCCTTCCTGCAGGTCTGCACACTGGTGTTCAACCTCAAGGAAAGCAACTTCCCACCCACAGAAAATCCCAACCCGGCTCCAAGAGCCCAGACCTGGGGCAGCTGGAAGGATGTCACCTTCTATATCGGAGTCTGTGGGACACAGCAAGTGCCTGCTCCATCAGGAGCTCATGTGGAGCCATCCCCACCCTCAGACTGGCAAGGCTCCAGGGCTGAAAGTACTTCCACAGCTGATCTCCCATGAAGGCAGGGTGTGCTCCAGGCGAGACTCTCCTCCAGCCTCTGGAGAGAACCTCCCAGAGCACAGCTGCACACAGTGCCTGTGCAGACAGGAACCAGCAGGGCTGAGCCACTGTGCCCTCTGAGCCTGTGACACCCGGAACCCTGCAGTCACCCACTGAGCCTGTGACACCCTGAACCCTGCAGTCACACACCCCTGAGCACCCTGAACCCCGCAGTCACCCACTGAGCCTGCGACACCCTGAACCCTGCAGTCACACACCCCTGAGCACCCTGAACCCCGCAGTCACCCACTGAGCCTGTGACACCCTGAACCCTGCAGTCACACACCCCTGAGCACCCTGAACCCTGCAGTCACCCACTGAGCCTGTGACACCCTGAACCCTGCAGTCACACACCCCTGAGCACCCTGAACCCTGCAGTCACACACCCCTGAGCCTGTAACACCCTGAACCCCGCAGTCACACACCCCTGAGCACCCTGAACCCCGCAGTCACCCACTGAGCCTGTGACACCCTGAACCCTGCAGTCACACACCCCTGAGCCTGTAACACCCTGAACCCCGCAGTCACACACCCCTGAGCACCCTGAACCCTGCAGTCACCCACTGGAGTTCCCCGTGTCACACAGGTGGCCCTGCCACTGCTCCATGTCACACATGGCACAGGGGAGCTGCTGTGGAGGGGACAGGCTGCAGGACACCTGGCAGAACCCCAGGGCTCGTCCCCTGCCCGTGCTGGGACCCCAGCTGCAGCCGGACTCGGGGCTGTCCCTCCCAGCCCGGTGACTCAGGTGCGGAGCCAGCGGCACAGCAGAGTCTGCGCTGAGTCACAGCGTGGCCGTGACTCACCCTGGCCACACTGGGACAGCACATGCAGCCACAGCAGCAGCTCCAGCTGCAGGACTGCTCACACGCTGCTGCTGCTGCTGCTCCCCAAGGGCAGCGGGCAGAGCACAGAGCAGGCAGTGCCATGGGCAGGGGTCTCCCAGTGCTGTCCCAAGGACACTGAGCAGGGGTGCCCTGCTGTCCCCAGACACCCTGGTGGCCCTGCTGCAGTGACCCTCATCGCTGTGCGCCAGGGGAGCCCTCAGCCTGACCACAGCTGCCACTGCCCTGCTGGCTCTGATGTCCAGCCCAGGGCTCACCCCGTGCCCCACACGCCCACCCACCTGCCAGCCTCAACATCCCCTGCCCTGGGCACAGGGAGCCCAAGGGCCCGGCTGTGCCCGAAGCACAGCTTGTCACGGAATCACACAATCACTGAGGTTGGAAAAATCCTCAGAGACCATCAAGACCAAGAGTTCCCCCAGCACTGCCAAGGCCACCACCACACTCCCAAGTGGTGCATGCACCTGGCCAGGGCACAGGGACACATCATTAGGTGCAGGGGGACTGAGGGGACCAGACCTGCCCTGTCCCTCTGACCACTGCACACTCCTCACCTGGAGAAAGCTGCTTAGCACCTACTTCCATAATAAAGTAACCCAAATCCTCAGTAACTGCTCTTGTTTTACTGTGCCACCTAAATCTGGCACTAAATCTGGCCTCTGGGACCAGCAGAAGTAGCTCAAGGAGAGGAAGGGACGCTGCACTAGGGCCAGTGCTGTGAGGGGCCCACCAGACACAGCCATGGGCATAGTGGGAGCCAGGGACAATGGGAGAGCAGCATCAGGACCCTGGAGACACCTGGAGAGGAAAGCAGGGCAACCTGGGTGTTC
The DNA here is from genome assembly GCF_051311805.1 of Agelaius phoeniceus. NCBI lineage: Eukaryota > Metazoa > Chordata > Aves > Passeriformes > Icteridae > Agelaius > Agelaius phoeniceus. The sequence goes on from NC_135265.1 coordinate 258,353, forward strand.
CCAGAGCAGCTGTGCCTGAACCATCCCTGGAAGCATCCAGGACCAGGTTGGACATGGCTTGGAGCAACCTGGTCTAGTGGAAAGTGTCCCTGACCATGGCAAGGGAGTAGAATGGAAGGGGATGTAAGGTCCCTTCCAACCTAAACCATTCCAGGATTCTAAGCCCCAGTTTGGGCCTTTCACTGTGGTTTGTGTTTTTACACTTCCATAATAAATGATCAGACAGTCCAAATCCCAACTCTTCATAAAAACACCAGGACAACAACTTGGCTGAAACTCCTGAACCCTCCTGGAGGCAACTGACATCCAAACTGCCCAAAAAAGGGTATAAAGTAGGAAGAAAGAGGAGGAAACAGATGTCAATAAGATCTCGGACGCAGGAAGCATCAGAAAGGGTGTAGGAAGCTGAAGGCTTCAGGAAAAGGAGTCTGTAACAATGCTGAGAGCAGCAGGAAGCGGCTGTGTGAGCACAGACCTGCACAGGAGGCACGGCTGCTCCCCAGAGCAGGGCAGGGACAGGGCTCTGCTGGGCCTCACACCACAGGCAAGAGCAAACACAGGCACATGGAGAATGGCAAAACCATCAGCAGAAACAATTTTAAAGATGGCATCAAAAAACATAACTTTAATTTAAAGGCACAAACAACCTGAATACAATGGTGCGAGGAAGAGCGGGGAAGAGTGAGCTCACACTCCTGTCCATGCGAGTTTTTAATAAATATTGAAATAACAGAGATATTCAGGAAAGGCTGGAAGAGAGCAAAGTGACTTCATATCCCCAGCAGTCCTTGCTGACACCAGAGCCTGTGGGAAGGGAAACCCTCCGACCTCCCTTGCTGTCCCAGGGACACCAGGCCCCAGGAAGGGAAACCCCCCAGCCCCCATTGACACCAGTCTCTGGGAAGGGGATGGAGTCAATGGAACTGGATGTTCTCAGACACCAATTCATGTTACAGCTGATTGCACTCCTCCAGGTGGTTCAGGTGTTGCTGTTCAGGGTTTGACTGGACAACCTTGGAGGTCCTTGCAGCCCAAGGTGATCCATGGTTCCATGACACAAACAACTCTGCCCATGTTTCCATGATCATGTAACCCATTCCCATACAACATTCCCTCTACAAACCATCACTTTGCAAAGCCATTTACAACAAACACAGCAGGACCAGGCTCAGAAGAGCCAGAGATCCAGGTCAACAGGTAAGAGGATTCCAGTGACACCTGGAGCCTTACCAGTGCTGTTGGGAAGCTTCAGACAACTGGGCAAACACTCTTACCATGCCAGCTCTAAGAGAGGTGAAACGGCAAATGCCAGGAATGCCAACACAGTCAGATCCCCCGGCCCCAAAGCACAGACCACGTCCTTTTGGGGCCATTTCCAATTCAGGAGAAATGACTGGGAGACCAGGAACCACCAGTGTGGATCCACATCAGCCCATGAGGAAGCAGGAGATGGACACGCCAGACAGCAGAGCTCTAATGCACCCAGGCCACATGTGACCTTTATGGTTCCTCCCAACCCAAACTCTGGGATTTCATAAAACAGAGCAGCCAGCAGAGAAAGGAACTGAGTTTACAGCTCATCCAACTGCAGCTGGGTCAAGTGGGAGCACACTGCCTGTAATCTGACGATTTTCATTTTAAGAACACTGGATAAGGAAGAGCCATAAAAATTCTTTGAAGACCAAACAAAATGAACTCATGAAGAGACTTTTAATGAGAGTTATGCAATTTACTTCTCAAAAAGAACATCAAGAGATATTTGATGATGAAGTAACAGTAAACTTCTCAGGGAACAATGTTCAGGTAACAAAGTTTTATTTAGTCTAATCTAAAGAAACAAGTGAGAAAATGGACTTTAAAACAGATGAATGTAAATTGGGAATTAAACGGGAACTATCATCAGCTGGAGGAGTTAATGACTGGAACAACTGACTGAAGAAGCAGTGGTTGGGCTCCCTTCAGTTGCTGCCCCAGGAGGGTGTGAAGACCTCCAGGAGTGGGGATCCAAGACCTTTCCAGCTGGACAAAGCACTCCGGATGGCAAAGCTGTTAAACGGAACAGGGGGATGGCAGTACCATCTATCAGTTCATGATACACGGCCAGTAAAGGAACAGACACTCCAGTACCAAAGTTTGTGTTTGAAATCAAACACCACAACCCTACAGAGCCACCTGACTAAGCCCAACACACATTTAGGCATTTTCTCCTCCAAGAGCAGAATCTCGGTCTCCTCCCTCACCTCTCACCACCAGAGCTCCCCAAACAGCTTGTGCAATCCCCTCCCCAAAAATCCCCTCCCAGACCTGCAAAGGGGCTGGGCGCCTCCTCCCATGCCCATTTCTCACTCATACCAGGCCTCGTGAGTCATTTTGTCCCCGATTTTCTCTTTGACTCCCCCCAACTTGTGGTCCAACAGAGCACCCTTCAGCTGCCCCTCTGAGGGAAGCTGACGGGAGGAGCAGGGCAGGAAAGACTGCCCACAAGTTCTTACAGTCTGTGGGAGGAAGGACAGCAGAGTGCAGAGACTCCACCAGGCAGGTATTGCCCAGAGGGGCTGTGGATCCCCACCTCTGGAAGTGCTCCAGGCCAGGCTGAAGGGACTCAGAGCAACCTGGACTAGTGGACAGTGTCCTTGGCCAGGGCAGGGCGTGGAACTGGATGAGCTTTAAGGTCCCTCTCAACCCAAACCATTCTGGAATTCTGTGATTACCAGACTCTATAGGCAAGATCTTATTGGAAGCAAATCCACAAGGGAAAACAAAAAAAAAACAAAAAAGGTGACAAAAAGCTGTTGGGCCCCTGCAGCAGCAGTGACGGCACACACAGAAACCATGCCAGTGCAGAAGAAAACAGCGTGGTAGGAGATCAACTTGGCTCACCCAAGCTCCATACCGGGCTTGGCATGGGAAGGCATGCACAGGGAAACTGGAAATGAGGTCAGATTAATAAGGATAAATATAAAGGAGTGGCAGCAGCACCCTAGTCTGAGCCCAGAGCAGCCACACAAGGAGTGAGAGGTGACCAGTGACAAACAGCAAAAACTAGAGGCAAATCCCAGGCACATCAGGGACTGACATAAGGACACAGGAAAGCTTGGCTGTTCCACAGGAGACAGAGAAGACACTGAGGAATGATGCTGACGACAGGGGAGGTTTAAACCTCTTTGTGTAGGGTAACAACTAAGAGCAAAGAGGAGGCCAGCACAGGCAAAGACCAAATAACCCATCAAAACCTCCAGTAAAAAATGCAATTTCAGATGTTTTACATGGGCAGATGGTGACAGACCAAGGGGTGATAGTTTTAAACTACAAGAGAAGATTTAGATTAATACTAGGATTAAATTCTTGCCTGTGGGGGTGGTGAGGCCCTGGCACAGGGTGCCCAGAGAAGCTGAGGCTGCTCCATCCCTGGCAGCGTCCAAGGCCAGGCTGGATGGGCTTGGAGCAGCCTGGGACAGTGGGAGGTGCCCCAGCCTGTACTGGTACAGCTGATTGGCCTGAACCAGGTGCAGGACCTTGCACCTGACCTTGCTGCACTTTATGAGGATCCCATGGGCCCATTTTCTGTCAGTGTCCCTCTGGATGCCATCCCTGTCCTCCAGCCTCTCCCCTGCACCCCTCGGCTTGGTGTCACCTGTGAACACACCGAGGGTGCACTCAGTGCCACTCTCTGTGTCATTAACAAAGACATTAGCCACTACTGGTCCCAGTATGGACCTGGGGCAGACAGTGCTCATTACTGGCTTCCATTTGGCCACTGACCATAATGGAAACCACCCTTTGGACGTGGCCATCTGTGCCATTCCCCACCCACCCAGCAGTCCATCCACCAAACCCACCTGCTTCTGAATTCTCCCCAGTCTCCTGGGAAGGTGTCTGATGTCACTGACATGCCTTCACTTCCCTGGAGGACAGACACCCCCACCTCGGGATCTCCCACTGCCCTTTTCTGTCTCACCAGGGGTCTGCACAAGATTGTTCCTGCCTCACCTACAGATTCTGGGCTCTTCTGGACCCTGAGGCTCCTCTCTCAGGAACCAAACTGGCCACAACACCTTGTTCTCATTGACCCCAGCAATCCTTTTATCCTCTTTGTTCTCCACCTGGTTCTCTACAGCTTCTTTCACCAGCCTCAGACAGACCATGCTCACTCTCCACCTCCAGTGATGCTGTTTTTTGGGTGTCTCACATGGCTCTGCCCATAGCACCTTCCCTTCTTCTTCCACGCTTCCTCCAGCCAGCCTTTAATTTAACGCCATTCCTCAGTTCTGTGTGATGATTCATAGTTCTGCTTTTCTATTCCTGGACTGTCTCCTGTCCAAAATGAAATCTCAGCTTCTTTTCCCCTCCAGCATTTCAAGTGTGCACCCACAAGCCCAAGGTCCACATGATTAAAGAGAGCTGCTGCTAATCCCAGCTTTGTCCCACTCCCCCCAAGCCCTTGCTGCACAGGGACTAGGGACATCACTCAGACCCTGTCTGGGACTTGAGGACACGACTCAGTCAGTCAGAGTTCATGGATTCTCCTTTCCTCTCCTCACTTCTTATCACACAAGCTCCAGTCCTTGAAACCTCCTTGTCCTCTGGCCACGCAGCCAAAGGCTCACAGTGTCCACTCTGCACTGACCGCTACTGCTTCTTTTCCCAAGGAGTGCCTACAATCCATAAAACCCTGCCTCATCCCTATTCAGCCACAGCACTGCTGCTGCTGGATTTATTTCCCTACCCTCCCTCTTCAGCTCGCTCTGAGTCCCCCTCCGGGCCCTCCTCTTCTGTCACGTCAGGCGCGAGCTGCGTGTCTCCCCCCTCCCAAACGCCTCATTCCATAACAACCATCCTGCCTCCACTGCCTGCCTCCCAAAGCCTGGCAGAAGCTCCCCTTCCCAGATGCTGAATTACAGCAAACACCTCCCTGCTTCCTCCAGCTTGTGCTTCATGCTGGAAAAGCTCTGTGTAAACCACCTGAAATGGCTTTATTCTCCTCCTTTAAAGAGCTCCTTGAAGCTCCCCCAAGCTCTGTGCCCACCAGGAACACCCAAATGACCCCAGGTGAGGTGGATGACCTGGGAGGTCCATGTCCTGACACAGCCCCCCTAATGCTCATCAGCTCCAAGCCCTCCACGGCAAAGCTGGCCCTGTCCTGTGCTCCCTACACAGGACTGGACCAGGTGAGGTTCCAAGGGTGACTGCAGTGAAAAGCCAGGACCAGGAGCAGCTTCTCCCACTGAACCACCCTCGAGCAGAAGGGCCACGGTGCCCTGCAGCACCCACCTCCCACCAGGAGCAGCACTGGCCTCGGCCAGCCCTTGCCATGAGCAGGAACATCTTCCCCTATCCCAGGTGCCCCAAGCCCCATCCAACCTGGCCTTGGGCACTGCCAGGGATAGGGCAGCCATAACTGTTTTAAGCAACCTGTGCCAGGGCCTCCCCACCCTCACAGCAAAAAATTTCTGCCCAATATCCCATCTAACCCTGCCTCTGCATGGAAAGCTGAATTCCCCCATTGCCTTGTCACTCAAGTCCCTTGTTCAAAGGAAGGCCAGACCCCTTTCCCTACCACGGGAGTCACTGCTGGGGTAAGTACCCTAAGCTGCCCAAAACCAGGAGCAGGAGCCAGGGAGCACTGAGCCCACTGCAGGAGCCAGGGCCAGCACCCACGCTGGCCACACAGCAACCCAGAGTCAGCAGCTCCCACCCTGGAGCTCCAGCCCCAGCAGGAGAGCAGCTGGGAGCGTGGCACAGGGCCCCGAGGCTGGAGAGGATTTCATCACATAGATCACATGGCCAGAACCAGATCTCACACATGACCCCGGGCAGGAATTCCCCAGTGACTCAGCCAGGGCTTACAGAGTGGAGATGCAGCCACACACCCTGGACAGATGCAAACTGCCCTCTCCCTCTTGCATGCCACGAGCAGGGGTGCTCTGCTCTGTCTGGAAATCTATTTCCTAGGATTTGTGGGAATTCAGCAGCAGTAGGGTTTGGTTGTAATTGGACAGCAGGTCCGAAAATCACTGAGGCAGGAGAGGTGAGCAGGTATGCAACAGATCTTAACCACACAAACCTCCTTCCAGTCTGGAAGCAGCTAAAATTATCTTAATTTTTACCTTTCCCACCCCAGGAGATTTCTTGCACTCACTACATCACTTCAGGAAATCCACCTGAACAGGCACCCACAGGATCTGTGCTCCCAGTGCTGCCCAGAGCTGCAGGAGGCAGCAGGAGTGAGAGCACGGGCGCCTCTTCCATGAAGGGCACGGCCAGCAGGAACACAACAGACATGGACACCCAACCCTGCAGCTGCTGCACGGAGAGATAACCACTTGCAGGAAGCCTTGGAGAACAATTTTGAAAAAGAATCCAATGCCAAAGCAGCAAGGTGGGATCACAAGGAGCAAGGCCTCCTCCTGAGAGGAAGGGATGCAGTAAGAGCATCATGGCACTGCCGAGATGCCCATCAAGCTGCAGAGCTCTGATCACAGGCTGGGGCAGCTCTGGCATCCCTCAATTCCCAGCAGCCAGGCTTCTGTGCCAGCCCTTCAGCCCACAGCTGCTCCTCCAGACCATGTGGCTGCTGCCCACTGCCCCCACATCCACAGCAGCCACGAGGGGATTTCAGCCCCAAGGCTGTGCCCCATTGCCACAGGCACCACAACAGCCAGTATTCCCCAGCATAGGACCCTCCCATGTTGGCCAGCCCAGCTGGAAACACAGTTTGGGACCAGATCAGACATCATTTAGCTCCAATTTGGCCACCCAAATCAAGCAAGCCCTATCACTAGCTCAGAACAACCAGCCTGGATGCAGCCATGCCTGACATTCCCATCTCAGTGGGACTCCAGAGGAGGTGAGAGCCCAGCAGTGCCCAGCACTGGAAGGGGTCTCTGCAGAAAGGGGTGATGCTCTGTCAGGAGCTTTGGGAAAGCTCCTGAAAGTGAATGGCAGCTGAATGATTCACAGTCAACTGTGCAAAGCTGGCCCCAGGCTCACTGCTCCCACCAGGTACTCCCAGCAGCTCCAGCCCGAGCAGAGGAGGAGCGCACGAGGGCTCACCCCAGAGCCACGGCAGAGGCAGCTCTGAGGACAGGGGCACTGCTGGCCCTTCTGACAGGGGCCAGGTCAGCAGGATATGGCTGCTTGGAGCAGCAGCCAGCACAGAGCACCCCTGAACTGGAAAAGGCTCTGTGCACGAGGCTGTGAAACTCCTGAGACATCAGGGGTTTATGCTGAGACAAGAGTCACACCAGGACTTCCCACAATGGCTGTGTTGGGAAGGCAGAGCCACCAGCAGTGGCATCACACCGACCCACAGCGAGCACAGGGAGACCAGCCAGCGCTGGCCAAAGACACAGAGCGTGTCCCTGGCACAGGCAGCAGGCTGCCAGCTCCTCCCCAGGTCCTGCTGGAGCTGCTGGCACGGTCACACTGGCACAGGGAGCTGTGCCACCACTGCCACACAGCGCAGAACAGCACAGGCCAGGCCTGCTGCCTCCCCTCCTCGTGCTCACAGCACCAGCAGCTGAGAGCTGACTGAACCAAACCAACACCGGCCTGGCTCCTGCCAGAGCAGCTCCTGATCACAGGGAGGGGTAGGAGGAGCTGCCAAGTGGGAAGAGCCGCACTGTCCCTGCCCGTAGCAACCACGCTCGTATTGGATCAAGGGAACTGAAACTGCAGCCACAGAGATTCCCAATTCTCTCCTGACCCCACCTCCAAATCCTGTTCTTCCCCTTCACATCCCAATTTTCCTCTTTAGCCACAGTACTGAGTTCTTGCCCCCAGAGCACCAGGAACCTTCACCTCCCCCAGCACAGCACCTGCAACTCCATCCTGCTCAGCTCCCAGCCATCAGGACAATCCTCCAGCCTTCCTGCTGCAGTTCCACCACCTCTCCCAACTCCTATCAATCAGGGCATCAAGGAATGGCCTTTTCTGATTCTTCCCCAAGACCAGATTCTCCCTCTGTAAGCTCAGAAAGGTGAGAGCTGCACCTGACAAAGATGCCTCCAGCTGACTCGGGCACACAAAACTTGGTAAAAACAGGGGATGTATTTGTTCAAGCGTGCTAAAGGCTCCTTCAGCTGTGCTTTGGCTCTTGCCCATCACTCCTGGAGGTCCAACATCTCCCATTGCATCAGAATCTGCTCCAGGACTCCTTCCAGGCAGATCCTTTGCTTGTGCTGCTCATGCCAGGCACTGGCACCACGAGATGCTGAGCAGGGCAATGACCTCAGCCAGGCCAGGACACAGGCAGTGGTGGAGGAGCCAGGGCTCTCCCTTGCCAGCAGGAAGGTAAGGCAGCCCAGGAAGCCTTTCCCAGTGCCCTTGGAGCTTCTTCTGGGAGCTGGCCCTGAGGCCACAGCACCCCTCACCCAAACACAGAGTGCAGGGTCAGAACAGGAGCTGCTCCGAGAGCTGGAGCCCCTCTGCTCCAGAGCCAGGCTGGGATGTTCACCTGGAGATGTTCACCTGGAGATGTTCACCTGGAGATGTTCACCTGGAGAAGAGAAGCTCCAGGGTGACCTTAGAGCTCCTTCCAGTGCCTAAAGAGGCTCCAGAAGAACTGCAGAGGGACTCAGGATAAGGGACTGGAGTGACAGGACAAGGGGGAATGGCTTCTCACAGACAAGAAGGCAGGGTTAGATGGGATATTGGGAAGGCATTTTTCCTTGTGAGGAAGGCCTGGCACAAGCTGCTCCCGGAAGCAGAGGCTGCCCCATCCCTGGAAGTGTTCAAGGCCAGACTGGATGGAGCTTGGGGCAACCTGATCTAGTGGAAGATGGCCCTGCCCATGGCAGGGGGTGGAACAAGATGATCTGTAACCCAAACCACTCTCTGGTTCTGTGATTTGCCCAACCTCCCATTTTGTGCTCTTTCAACCACCTTTGCATTTAACTTCCAGCAAATCTGGAGACCCCAGTGTCAGAGTGGTCACTACCTGCATGCAGGGGTAACGCAGCACAAGCCACAGAGCTGCCCAGAATGCCCAGCTCCGGCCCTGGAGCAGGGATGTGCCCATGGCTTTGGAGTTTGCAGCTCCCCCCACGGCACCCCAGCACCATGGCCTGTGGTTTCCCAGCCCTGGGGAACTCACAGGCATACACAAACAGGGCAGTTTTCTGCAGAGGTCATGGAATTAGCAGGGAAAAGCTGGCTAAGCAGAACGCTCTCCTTCCCAAAGGGTGTAATTTACTCGAGGCTGATTCAGCAGAGCCAAGACATGGTGAGCCCTGAGTGCAGCCTGGCAGTGTGGGGCTCCCCCAGCAAGGAGGGTCCTCATCTTCCTCCAGGAGATCCTGCAGCAAAGGCAGCTCCTGCCTCAGTCTGCTCTGTGAATCAGCACATCAGGAGCCAGTTTCAAAAGATGTTGGGAAAGGATGGAGCATGGGGCTGGAAGACTTGTGCTGGAACTGAACAGAATGATGAAGTTCAGCCAATTTAATTCATGAGAAACAGAGACAGCAAAGTGGCCTCAGTAACTGGTGCAAGTGGCTTTAAACAGGAAAATGCCCAGTATCAAAGCAGCCCTTTCTAAGAGGGAAATGCAGAAAATACCCAGGATGTTGGAGATGCCAGCTGGAAAAGTCACAGCACTTACTGACAGCAAGACGGGTTATGATGGAATAAACTCCTGAGGCAGAGGCCCAGGTCTGTTCCTCCAACAGGCCTCAGCCAGAGGCCTTGTTTTCTAAGGCTAAAATGCTGGGATGGACTATTTACACCAGGTGACCCAATGGTCCAGCCAACAGCCAGGCCCTGGAGTGAGGCAGAGCCAGCAGTGGGGCAGCCCCTGCCTGGCAGAGCAGATGTGGAACTCATGGACATCCAGGCTGCTCCCAGCCATCACACACATTCTGCAGGGCTTCTCTCATCCCTCTGCCAGAGCAGCAACAGCTGCAAACTGTAGAGGAGAGCTTGCCCAAACTAACCCTGCTTCTTAAACTGCAGAGAGGAACCCACACGGGTCTAGAGGCAGGTGGGAGAGGTGGGGAAGGACAATTAAGGTTAAAAACATGTGCTCCAGGTAAAGCTGACTACAGAGAGATTCCTGGTGCTGCTCCCTGGACACCAAATCCTCAGCATGGCTCAAACCTTCTCCAAGCTTTCCCAGAGAGCTGAGCTTTAGGTAGGCTGCAAGGCATGTGCACAGCCACAAACGTCAGAAGAAAATTCCCATCATCTGGCAAAAGCTCTGTTGAGGGAATCTCACCTACTTCTTATCTCCCTTCTACCTCTCCCTCCTGCCTTCACCACTTTACACACCCAGAAAACCTCTGTGTAACCATCTCTTTGGTCCCACATCATGATCTTTGGCTCTTCCACCTTGCTGGTGCTGCCTGTCCCAGCTGTCCATGGGTCTGTGCTGGCTCCTGCAGCCCCATGCTGCCGCAGCCTGTCCCGCATCCCCTCAGGTAACCCCTGCACCAGAGACATTGCTCGTGCTCCTCAAACCCACGCTCTGGTCACTGCTCCAAGTTCACTTCTAGGAAAGAAATTAGGCACTGTGCAATTACTGCTCTAATTACAAACTCTATTAACACGGTTCTGTCTGCAGCCTGTCCCAGAGTCACGACGTTGGAGGCCACATTTACTGCGAGCAGGGCTGCACCAGCCCCAGGTTGGTATGGTTTTGCTTTATGCAGATATGAAATCTTTTATAGAACTCAGCAGCTTGCAGCAGTCTCCACAGTTTGGCAAGGAAAGCAGCCTGGGATGAGGGAATCGCTTTTTGCAAGCCCCCTGAAAATCTGTCCAAATTTGGTGGTTAGAAACTACCAAAAGACTCCAGGTCCTGCCTGTGATGCAGCTGATGCTGGCGACCAGCCCAGCCTGCCATCTCCCCAGCCCCAGTCCCCTCAGCCCCCATCGCCTCCCAGCAAAGCTCCAGCTCCAGGAGGAGACCAAAACAGAGCAGATTTCCCTTTCTTCCCACAGTGGCACCACCAATGCCGACCCATGAGCAGGCGCAGCTGGCTCCCACCCCATCGTGGGCTGCAAACTTCTCAAGAAAGGCTCGTTCCCCAAGCCTGGGGGCTGGCAGGGCTCCGGCTGCAGCAGCCCCCCAACACCCACCCCAGCCCCTCCCGGCACAGCCACACTGTCCCAGACCCCCCTCCAGCCCCAGTTCTGCACAGCTCTGCCAACGGCCCCCCCTCCACTGCTGGCACCCTTGTGGTGACACCCCTGCAGGGACACTGGTGGCTCTGGCCCAGGCTGGGCAGCTTGGACCCCCTGACCAACTACAGCACAGTACTGCCTTCCACCTTTCCCCTTCAAAAATGAAGGAATTACCTACAGGAAAGGAATCTGGCAGGAGCACATGAGCAAGTCTTGCAAGACCCAGCGCTCAAGTTTTAGGAAATTGAATTTGGGGTTTCACTGGCAACTTCTGTTGTGGATTTTCAGACTGCGAACTCTGATCTTCAGATCAGGAACATCAACAAACAAACCCCTCTTTCAGATATTTCTGTATCTGTAAGCCCCAAACCTGCAGTTTAAGAGGAAATTCCCTCCCAGACCAAGGCACTCCATGGAATGATAACATCTCCAGCAAGGCTCTTCCAGCCGTTAATTAACCCCTGTTAATTCACTCACACACACCTGGTAACGGGTCACAGGTAACTGTGTAAACACAGCACACGTTTCACCAGGATCAGGATCCATCCCAGTGCCTGGCAGGTATTAAGGGAATGCAGCCTAGACAAGGAAATCTGTGGGATTCCTGCTACAAATCCACAGGAAAGGTTCAGAAGAGACAGGATGGGGTCGTGGCTTGAGCAGGCAAGGCCCCCGAGGACGCGCAGCCTCTGGCACCATCCATGCCACAGCCCTGGACACAGGCGAGCCCTGTGGCCACAGGCGAGCAGGGCACCCCTCAGCCCTCATTCTGGGGGACTCGGGTGTTTTGGGAAGCCCCAAGCAGCTCAGCAGCAGCAGCAGCAGGCAGGAAGCCGGTGTGTGCGTTCACACCTTCCCAGCAGCAGAGGAACCACGCAGCAGAGGAGTTGCTAAGAGACGCACGCCTCCCACCCGCGCCCAGCACCCGCTCCGGGGCTGGGGGTGCGGGACGGGACACGCACCCAGCGCCCAGGGGGCTCCTGCAGGGGGCAGGGGCACGGTGCCCGGCAGGGCTCTGCCCACAGAGGTGACCCTGGCAGCACCCCGGGCACAGCCCCCCGTGTCCCAGCTGGCGGCTCCTCTGTCCCACAGCACAGGAACCTCACTCACGGTAAGATCATGTCACCAGGGACCTCGGGGCTCCCACCACAGCTGTCATCAGAGGCACAAAGCAGGGAGAGCTGCAGGAGCCCCATGGGAAGGGGCACAGCACAGTCCTCCCCCATGTGCCCGCTGTGACTCCCCCAGCTGGACTGGTGGGACCCAACATTATCAGACTGAGCCACTGCCACGGCCTGTGCCAGCCTTGCACTGCCACCCATCTCCATCCAGCCTGAGTCCCTTTGCTCTTCTCCTCCAGTTCCATCAACCCAGCAGCTTTCTGTGGCTGAAGACCTCCACAGACGTGGAAAGGCCCCTCCAGCCTCAGCACAGGGTTTTTACATCCTTCCTGTCTTAACTCCACTGAGTGTCCTTTGTCCTTGCACCACAAGGCCAATAAAACAAATTCTGGGATTTACGTTCCCTCAACCCATGCAACCTTTCTTCTTACAGGTCTGACTGTTCTTACAGGCCATCCTCCTTTCCTCCTTTCCATAGAAACCCAAAAGGACCACAGTGGGATGCAGGCCTCTGGAGAAGCAGCCAGGCTGCTGCTCACATGCAGCATCACCATGGTGGCCAGCACCCTTATAGTGGGGCCACCACTCCCCAAAAGCCCCTCGTGTGCCCCTGCAGTGACATTCCTGGCATGAGGCAGCAGGAACGGAGCTGAGCACACTGCCACCAAGCTGGGACAACAAAACCCAGGGCAGGGAAATGGCAGCACCGGGCTGGACTGGGGCTCCTCACACAGCCCAAAGGCACCTTCCCTGCTGCGGGCCAGCTGCAGAAACTGGAGGGCAGAGGGACCCTTGGGCTGGGGCTGCAGCAGCCTGCCGGCCCACGGTGGGCCTGAGCACAGCTCCATCAGCCTTCCCCTCCCCTCGGCTCCACCGCAGCCACTCGCACATCCCGGCCTGCAGCTGCATCCCAGCCTCCCTTCATCTCAGCCCATCGGCTGCACCGCGGTCCCTCACCCACGGTGGTCCCCGAGCTCCATCCCTGTCCCTCAGCTCCATCCCTGTCCCCCAGCTCCATCGCAGCCCCTCGGCTCCATTGCATTTCCTCAGCTCCATCCCAGCCCCAATTCCATCGCAGCCCCTCGGCTCTATTGCATTTCCACTGCAGTTGCTCGGCTCCATCCCTGTCCCCCAGTTCCATCGCAGCCCTTCGGCTCCATCGCAGCCCCTCGGCTCCATTGCATTTCCTCAGCTCCTCTGCAGTTGCTCGGCTCCATCCCTCCCCTCGCTGCCGGCTCCCGGGCTGCAGTGTTCTGCATTTCTAATGTTAACGGGCTCCGGCGGATCCGTTCCCGTCGACGCCGGGTACGAGCCCCCCCCCGCCCGCTGCCGGACCAGCGCCCGCCCCCGCCCGCCGCTCCCGGCAGAGGCCGCGGGCGGAGTCCCCGGCCCTGCGCAGGCCCGGCCGCGACCACCATCGCTGCGGGGCCGGACGGGGCCGGGGCGGGGGCGGCTGACGAGCGGGCCCCCTCCGCTCCCTCCCTGCCTGCCGCCCGGCCCCCGCAGCTCCGCCGTGCCCGGCCGCGCTGCCGGCGGCGGGGGCGCAGCCCGTGAGCCCCGGCCCGCGCAGGCCGCGCCCGGCCCCCCGCGCCCCCGGCCCCGCCGCTGCAGGGCCCGGCGCGATCCCGGTGCCGCGGGCAGGGCCGGGCCGGGCTCCGCCGGGCCCCGCGGGCGGCAGCGGGCGCAGGTGCAGCGGCGGCGGGGACAAAGGCGGCGGCGCGGGCGGGCCGCTCGGTGCCCGTTCCGGTGACCGCTCGGTGCCCGGTGCTCACCCTCGATGGAGATGACGTGCTCGCGGATCTGGCTCTGCAGCGCCAGGTCCTCCACGCGCTCGATGAGGTCGTAGATCGCGTAGATATTGGGGTGCACGGACTCGAAGCGCCCGATTTCGGCGCGGATCGCGGCCGAGTTGGAGAGCCCGAACTGCGGCGGGGGCGGCCCGCCGGGCTGCGGCCCCGAGGGCCCGGGCACGGGCACCGGCACCGGCCCGCCCGGCGCCGCCAGGCTCTGCTGCTGCCCGGGGCTCTGCCCGGCGCCGCCCGGGAAGTTCATCGCGGCGGCGGCACGGCCGGTCAGCGGCGCGGCGCTCCGGGCAGCCGCTGCATGGCCGCAGCCGCGTCCGTCCGCGGGTCCCCGGGCTCCGCCGCCGCCCCCGCCCGCCTCCCGCCCGCTCCGCCCCGCCCCGCCCCGCCCGCGTCAGCGGGACCGGCCCCGCGGCGGGCGGGGAACGAGCCGGGCAGAGCGGGGAGCGGAACGGCCCCGGGAGGGGACCGGGGCACGGGCAGCCGGAGCGGAGTGGAGGACCGGGACCGGGAGCGGAGCGCTGTCGGTGCCGCTCCTGCCCGCTCCGCCACGGCCCCTGCCCACCCGGCACCACGGTGGTGGGCATTGCCCCCTGCCCGGCTACCAGTCCCGGCTGCCGCCCCTCAGCATCCCACCGCGGCCATCCCGGACACCGCTGGTGTGCTGCTGCCCGTGCCCATGCTTCCCCCGGGCCTGCAAACCCCCTGTGCCAGCCTGGAGCCCCCTGTGCCAGCCTGGAGCCCCCTGTGCCAGCCTGGAGACCCCCGGGCCAGCCTGGAGACCCCTGTGCCAGCCAGGGAACCCTCCTGTGCCAGCCCTGCCAGCAGCTGCCTTCCAGAGATAATTTTGTCATTAATCACCCCAAGTCACTGGTGCAGCTGTGGAACAGGACCGGTCCTGAGGAGTTCCTGTGTGGGGTCTCCTCCCTGTCACCCCCTGCCCACAGGCCCATGCTGTCCCCTGCTCTGCGCCCAGTGCAGGCTGCTCCAGGGCTGGCACGATGATGGAGCTGCCCGGGGCACCAGCTTGGTGCCAGCCCGGCCATCTCAGGGGATGCCTGCTGGGCAGGGACCAGTTACACCCCTCCCATTGTGCCCATCTGTAAATCAGCTGGCATGGGGTGACTGGGGCACAGCAAGGCTTGGATGGGCACAGGGCTGGCAGCCCCCGGCAGCACCGTGGGAGCCAGGGAACTCGCCTGGGCATCACTGGGGACTAGCTGAAATCTGCCAAATGGCTGAGAAATGTAACAAAACAGGATCGTGGGCCCTGGCAGATTAAATAAAAAAGTGGAAATTGGGAGGGGAGAAGGAACAGAAAGGTGAGCAGCTGAGAGAACCAGGATTGCAATGGATTTCTCCCTCAGTCCCGCTGGGACCAGAGTCATGGTGTGCAGCAGTGCCCCAGGGCCAGGGGGGCTCAGGGGGCAGCTGGGGGCCGGTTCCCACCCTCTGCCCCTCTCTGGGTGATGGTGGGAGGGGCTGGAGGAGGAGGAAGAGGACAGCAAGGAGGGAAAGGAGGAGGAGAGAGCCCTGGGAAGTTTCTAAATGCCTGCGGCTCTGGAATCCTCTGTGGCTCCTCGGCAGTGGGTGCTGGGTGTGTGGGTGGGAGAAGCACCTCCCTGCCCTCTTCTCCTCCTTCTTGTGCCCTTCCAGGATTCCTTGAGTGCGTCTCTACTGCCTCTGCCACGAGAAGGGGTTTATTAGAAAACAATTTTTATGAGGGTTTTTTGAAAGCATTTAGAAAATCTGTATCTGTCACAGCACCGGGCTCCCCTCACCCTGCATGCTCCCCTCACCTACACAGCCACCTGCGTGCTCCCCAAGGCTCCCAAAGGTCTTTGAAAGATCTGTCGGTCACAGCTCTGCTCCCTATGGAGCTTCCCTATGAGTCTGAGGGGATTGCATCCACGTGGGCTCTGCAAGGCCACCCCACACAACAGTGCCTGGCTGAGCAATGGTCTTTCTCAGCCTGTTTTTTGTCTGGGTCTCTTGGTCCTTGCTCAGGGCCTTTTTCTCCATCTTTTGCCATCAGCATCACCAGCATCATCATCACCATCCTCATCATCCCAGGATGGTTTGGGTAGGAAGGGGCCTTAAAGCCCATCCAGTTCCCCCCTGCTGTAGACAGGCACACCTTCCACCAGACCAGGTTGCCCCACACCCCCTCCAACCCAGCCTTGAATTCTCCCAGGGATGGGGCAGCCACAGCTTCTCTGGGCAGCCTGCACCAGGGCCTCACCACCCTGACAGGGAAGAATTTCTCCCCAGTACCCCACTAAACACTGCCCTCAGTCAGTTATCACACAAACATTTGTAAATTGTCTCCATTTCAGCACCTTTGAATGTCCAGACACCCCAGCTGCAGCCACCTCCACCACGGCACCCTCTCAGTGAGGGATTCCAGGATTTATCTCTGGTGAGGGAGGGGACATCATCCCTCATCCCTCCCTCACCCTCGCCCTCAGCTGGCTGAGGCAGCAGCCCATCCTTTCCCCTGACAGGTGGGCTCTGGCCTCCCCACACCCCCTGCCCCTTTGCCTCCTGCTCCTCCTCTCTTGTCTTGCTCTTTTTCCTTCTCCCCGGCAGGGATGAGCGATGCCCGCCCTGCCCTGCAGCCCTGAGCTGACAGCTGGGGTGTCCTTGTGCCACCAGTGTCCCCAGCACTGACCCCACGGGTGTTTACAGCCCTGAGCTGACAGCTGGGGTGTCCTTGTGCCACCAGTGTCCCCAGCACAGACCCCACGGGTGTTTACAGCCCTGAGCTGACAGCTGGGGTGTCCTTGTGCCACCAGTGTCCCCCAGCACTGACCCCAGGGTCCCACCACCCCCCACAGCCAGCAGGACACAGAGCAGAGGACACAGGGCACAGGGCACATACAGGGCACAGGGCAGAGGACACAGAACACAGGGCACTGGACACAGGGCAGAGGACACAGGGCAGAGGGCACAGGGCACAGGACACAGGGCAGAGGACACGGCACAGGACAGAGGACACAGGGCAGAGGGTACAGGGCACAGGGCACACACAGGGCACAGGACACAGGACACACACAGGGCACAGGGCAGAGGGCACGGCACATGGCACAGGACAGAGGGCACAGGGCACACACAGGACACAGGGCAGAGGGTACGGGGCACAGAGCACACACAGGGCACAGGACACAGGGCACACACAGGGCACACACAGGGCACAGGGCTGGAGCATCACGCAGCCCCAGCGGGCACAGAGGGCCCTGTCCCTGCCAGCCGTGTGGAGCAGGACCCCCAGGCAGCACCAGGACCAGCACTGGGGAACTGGAGCCTGGAGTGCTGCAGAGGGATCAGAGCAAACAGATGGAGCTGGGGCTGAGCAAAGGGGTGGGAAAACCCGGGAGAGAATTTCAACATGCTGAAAAGGCAGGAGCGGGTGGGGACAAGCCGAGGCTTTCAGGAGCAAGCATTCCCTCAGGGATGGCCACCACCTGCCTTCTGCATACACAGGCCACTCGAAGATGTAAACTGCTTTTCAGGATGGGTTTCACCCTCAGATCCCGAACTTTCTCTGCTCCATCTGCAGCCCTCCCATCTGATGCTGCATCTCGTGAGTGCCTCAAACCGGCGCTGCTGCCAAGAGGAGCTGCCTCCTCCTCCTCCTCCTCCCCCTCCTTTTCCTGCCGCTGCTCCCACCCCCAGAGCAGTCACCCTGGTGCCTGTGGTGCCCATGCAGTGGCGTGGGACAGGATGGGTGTGAAGGTCCCTTCCCACCCAAACCATCTCGTGACACCAGACAGTGCCAGGGCCCGTGGGGGGCAGCAGGAGGGTCCCCACAGCTGAATCCCAGTGTCCACTCAGGATGGGGGACTGGGAGCAGCACCCCCAGAACAGAGCTGAGGGGAGGCCAGGGCCCAGAGCTGAGCTTCAGTCAGTGTCAGAGCAAAAAGGGCAGAGAGGGGGTCCCGGGGGCTCCCCAGCCCTTTATGGCTTCTCAGGGCCCTGGGACACTGAGATGTTTGATCCCTTCTGCAATAAAAACTAGGGCTTTCTTTCTGTGGGGACACCAATGTTGGGAGAGCTGAGAGCACAGCTGGGGGACCCTGCTGGGGGACCCTGCTCCTCTTCCCCAGAGCGAGGGGAGCAGGAAACTCCATCCATCTCCAGGGCTGGGGCTGCCTGTCCCCCTGTGCCCCCACCAGAGCTGTGGCTCCTGCTCCCAAAGGCAGCACTGGTTTGGGGCCAGAGGTGTTTGATGTCACCCTCCATGGCAGGGACTGTTCTCTGGGCAGGGGTCAGCCAGCAGCTCTCCTGCAATGGCTGCAGCTCTCTGATCTCACTCTGGAGCACTGAGGCTGCCCCGCTAATCCCCCCAGATCCGCAGCACGCAGCTGCCAGGGGGCAGACTGAAATCCTCTGCTGTGCCCTGCCCCAAGGCTCTGGGGGAACGTCCCTCTGTGCCCTGCCCCAAGGCCCTGGGGGAACGTCCCTCTGTGCCCTGTCTGAGCCTGTAGGGGAACGTCCCTCTGTGCCCTGCCCCAAAGCCCTGGGGGAGCAGAGAGGGGCAGAGAGGGGCAATGTCCCAGCCAGAGTCATGTCCCTTGCTGGGCCAGGGACACAGCTCAGCTGCTGGCCTCGTGGGGTGGCCAGCATTATCCAAATTATTTGTCATCAATACACTTTCAATTAACCTTCCTCTATATTTCCTAGTATCAAAAACAATAACCAACTGTCATCATCACTCCACAACCACCCCCAAACAAGCATAGAATTAACCCCAGAAGTAACCCCCTCAAAAAATACCAAACAAAAATACAAACCATGATGATAAATCATTAACCAATCACCCACCAAATTTTACATTCTTGTAGCTTATAAAAAGCATGACGCTGAAGGTGTCAAGATGGCTGCCACACACACCCAAGGACAAAAGACTTAGTCCTAACCTTACTGTTAGCTTTTGCTAGGTATATGCAGGACCACGGCTGGCTGTGTCCCTTGTTGTGACCCACTGCGATGCCACCGGCCACCTCAGGCCACCCTGTGGATTTTGGGGACCGTTGGGACCTGTGCCACTCCAGGCACCCTGAAGGGCCCCGGCATCCTCTTGTGGGATGGGTGAATGGCTCCCATCAGCGCTGCCTCTGCACAAACAGGGCCACTACAGGGTGGACTGGATATCTGGGGTGATGTCCCAGTGTCCCCAGTGCCTCACCAGGGCAGGATCCCTCTGTGACCCTCTCTGGTCACAACCCTGAGCTGCTGGGCTGTCTGATGGTGTGGGCTCTGGGAAAAGAGGCTGGCAATGGAACAAGGGGCATTAAACCCTCCTGGGCTCTGTGGAGGCCCTGAACAGCAATCCCAGCAAGGCCTGTGGGACAGGAGGGCTCAGCCCAGTCATCGGGGAGAAACAGGGAGAAATGCTGAGGGAAGGTGAAATGGTGAGTGAAGAGGAACCAGGAGGAGGGGACCATGAACCCTGACAGAAACACAATGGGGCAGCCCTTCTCATGAAAATATTTCCCCCAATATCCAACCTAAACCTCCTCTGGCACAACCTGAGGCCGTTCCCTCTGCTCCTGTCCCTGTGCCCTGGAGCAGAGCCCGACCTCCCCCTGGCTGTCCCCTCCTGGCAGGAGCTGTGCAGAGCCACAAGGGCCCCCTGAGCCTCCTTTGCTCCAGGCTCAGCCCCCTCCCCGCTCCCTCAGCTGCTCCTGGGGCTCCATTCACTTCCCAGCTCCATCCCTGGACATGTTTCAGTCCTGCAGGGGCCGGGCACTGCCGGGTTCCCCTGTGCCCAGGAGGGCAGAGCCACGGTAACAGCCCAGCCCCAGCAGGGCAGAGCTGCAGGAAGGGGCTGGGACACCTTTGGGTGTCACTGTTGGGGTCCCCACCCTGCTGACCCTGGGACCCCCCAGAGCCTCCTGCGGAGCCCAGGCAGGGCAGGGCAGGGCAGGGCAGGGTACTCCCACCTCCAGGACTGGCCATAGACTGGAGCACCAGGCTTTCAGGAGAGCATTGAAAAGTGCAAGGGATTCAGAGCAGCCCTGGGCAGGGCAGCACCAACGCTCCCTGGTTCCTCAGCAGCAGAGTTAAGGAGCACAATCTGCTTTTTCCTGGGTGGCTGGATGGCACTGGGGAAGCACTTTCAGGGAAATATTAAACAGCTTCTTAATCGAGGCAGGGAGGATGGAAAAGTCTCACTCTCTGGGAGCTGAAGCCAGACAAATCCGCAGTGACAAGCAGACAGGGGATTTATCAGGGAGGGGATGAACCGCGGGATAAACCCTCAAATCTGAGCAGACACAGCCCCTCCAGCAGCGGATCCGGGCTCATTCCAACGTCGTCGGGAAGGGATAAATCCCGTTCTGTGCCTGCAGGGATCAGCCATGCTTTAAATCTGCTGTTGTGTCACATCCACTGCTCTGACAGCCCGGGATGTGCTGGGCTCCTCGGCAGCCCTGGCTCACACGGGCTCTGCCTCACCTGGAGCGGGGATCCCTCACCTGGAGCGGGGATCCCTCACCTGCAGCTCCCCCCAGAATCCCTGCACAGAAATCAGGAATTCCCTCCTGGGAGGGGCCCAGCCCCAGGTACCCTCAGCAGGAAGGGGCTGCCCTGGCTCGCTGATGCCTCCTGGTTTTGTCCTGATTTCATCCCGATTTTTTTTCCCAGGAAAAATAATATGGAGGAGAAAATCCTCCTGATCTCATCCCAGGAAATATCAGAGCCACAGCAGTGAGGGACCCGTGGAGGGGACACCCTGGGGACAGGGGACATTGTTGCCCAGAATTTCCCCTCCACCCACAATTGGCCATTATGGGAGAGTCAGTTTGTTCCCATCTCCCCCATCCCTGTTTCTGTATTTCCATGGTTGGATCTCTTCACCTAAAAGTAAGAATTTTTGACATAAAACTAAGAACTTTTCACTTAAAATTAAGAATCTTTCACTTAAAATGAACAATTTCTAGCCTAAAATTAAGACATTTTCACATAAAATTAACAATTTTTAACCTAAAATTAAGGATTTTTCACCTAATATAAAATATTTTAATCAGAGTCTGCAGGTGGCTTTGGGCACTCCTGGGGATTCACAGCTCCAGAATCACTGAGGGCAGAAAACTCTTGGAGATGCCCGAGCCCACCCACCCTCAGCATGGCCATGGCCACCACTGCCCATGTCCCCAAGTGACACAGCCACAGGAATTTAAACCTGGCAGTATCTAGAGTATCTGGGAGTGACTGGAGCCGTACTGAGGGTGACTGGTAGCAAATGGAACTACACTGGGGACAAATGGCATCATAGTGGGGTTAACTGGGTTAATTAGAATTACACTCAGAGCAACTGAAACCATACTGGCAGCAACTGGGATCGTATTTGGAGCAGCTGGGCCCATGCTGGGGAGAACTGACCCTACTGGCAGCGTCTGGGAACACACTGCCGGTTACTGCAATAGTACCGGGAGTGTCTAGGAGGGAATGGGATCACCCTGGGAGTAACTGGGATAGCACGGGGCGCGCCTCCGCTGGGCCAGAACTACAGCTCCCGGCGTGCTCCGCGCAGCGGCCACGCCACGCTATGGCTCCTACAGCCAGGACTACGTGTCCCATGGCCCCCCGCGCCCGGCCGGAAGCGGTGCGATGGCGGCCCGAGCCCGGCCCGGTGCGGCCGTGGCCCCGGCCTCGGTTTCCCGCGGCCCCGCGGGCTGAGGCCGCGCCCGCCCACTGCCCTCTCCCGCTGCGCTCCCGGTCCTGCCACCGCCATGGCGCTCATCGAGGGCGTCGGCGATGAGGTGACGGTGCTGTTCGCGCTGCTGCTGGCGGCCGCCGTGCTGGGGCTCGCCTGGGCCTCCACGCGCGCCCCCGAGCCCGCGACGCCGCCGGCTGAGGCGGCCCCGAGCACGGCCCCCGCCGAGCGCAAGGCCTCGACCCCCAACCCGGCCCCGGCCCCGACCCCTGCCCCGGCCGAGGGAGCGGCGGCCTCCGATGAGGCGGAGGGGCTGCGGCACCGGAGCCCTCCCGCAGCCACTGCCGAGGGCCCCGCTGAACCCACGCTGGTGCTGCGGCTCAAGTTCCTGAACGACACGGAGCGCCTGGCGCGGGTGCGCCCCGGGGACACCGTCGGTGCGCTCAAGAGGTGAGGGCGTGCGGGCAGCGGCGACTCGTCCTGGCCGGAGGTCCCGGGCCCCTCCCCGCAGCACCCGGCAGGGGACAGCGCTGTCCCGGGGCAAGCGGCCCGTGCCCGGGTAGCTGTGCCCGGGTGGCTGTGCCTGTCCCTGGCGGGGCCGTGGGACAGCCCAGGCTGACAGGGGACACCTGGGGTCGCTGATGGGCACAGGCACGCTCGGGTGTGTGGGCAGGGCCGGAGGGTCACGGTGGGTGCGTTGGCATGGGGTGAACAGAGGGGACTGTCCCGGCAGGTGACAGCTGGGACAGGCACAGGTGTGTGGGGTCAGGTGTGTGGGCAGGGCAGGAGGGTCACGGTGGGTGCGATGGCATGGGGTGAACAGAGGGGACTGTCCCGGCAGGTGACAGCTGGGACAGGCACAGGTATGTGGGGTCAGGTGTGCAGGGCAGGGCGGGGGTCAGGGTGGGCACACCCATAGGATGTGGATGAAGAAACTGAGCTGGCAGGTGACACTCGGAGCGGCTGATGGGGACACACAGGCTCAGCTGTGCGGGTGGGTGAGAGCTCGGGGTGGGCACAGGAGGTGGGTCAGAGGGGCCTGTCCTGTCAGCGGTGTGACCGCTGTCCCTGTCTCCTGCAGGACCTACTTCCCGGGGCAGGAGCAGCAGGTGCGCTTGATCTACCAGGGACAGCTGCTGCGTGACGACACCCAGAGCCTGGCGGGGCTGCACCTGGGCCACCTGAGCGTCCTGCACTGCCACCTGTCGCCGCCCAGCGCGGCCCCCACGGCCCCCGGCAGCCCCGGCCCCCGCAGCCCTGCGCCCGCGGCGCTGGGTGTGGGCAGCCTGGCGCTGCCGCTCTTCGTGCTGCTGCTGGCCCTGCTCTGGTACCTGCAGCTGCAGCACCGGCACGTCTTCACCGCCACCGCCACCACCTGCCTGGCCGGCCTCACTCTGCTCGTCACCTTCGTGGCCTTCGCCATGTACCGCAGATAGCGTGGCTGCACCCACACCAGGGATGCGCGGGACCTTCAGGGCCTGCCCAGCCCGCCTGGCACATGGAGGGCTCTGCATTAAGCCCACATCATATTGGGGCACGTGGGGCCTGCCCTGCACCTGAAGCGGGACTGGCCCCGGACTGTGTCCCCCACAGGCCCAGGTGCCCACCCACGCCCTGTATGCACACAGGGGCTGTGGCGGGAGAGGGGGCTCAGCTACCTCGGGGGGGTCCCGGTGCCCCCTGTCCCTGCATGGAGCATCCCCCCAGCCACTCCGCGTGCAGAAGCTCCTCGGGTGTGGTCCTGCCCGAGCCGGTGTCCGTGCCCGCGGAGCTTCTCCTCGTGGGAATATGGCCTGGCCCCTCCCGGGGGCTGCTCCCGGGTCCCGGTGCCTGGGGAGGGACATGAGCCCTGGCGTGCCGAGGGTCCTGGTGCCGGCGGGATGCGCTCCTGAGGTCCCTGTGCCGGGGGAGCTCAGTGCCCCCAAGCGGTCCCGGTGCTGGGGGTGGCTGCACTCCCCGCTGTGCCGGGGTTCCGATGCTGTGTTGGGGGTGCCACCCCTCGCCGCCGTTCCGATTAAAGCGGAAAGACTGTGAGCGGCCGTGGCGTCCCGGCTGTGCTGCGCCGCGGGTCGGGGGAGGTGGCGGAACCTGGTGTGACCGGGCACCGGGCTGGGGGCGGGGCTCCGGGAGGGGCGGGGCCCGGCTCCTCCCGCCACGCGCTCCGCAGGGCCGTAGCGCGCCTGCGCCGGAGGCACCGCCCTGCGCTCAGCGGCGCTCTCGCTCATTGGCGGAGGCACGGCGCTGAGTTGCGTGTAGCGCGCGCCAGCCCCGCCCCGGAAGTGCCGCGCGTGGGGCGGGGCCGCAGGAAGATGGCGGCGGGGCTGCGCTCCCGGGCCGGGTCCGTGTCCCGGCGGCGCTGAGCGGCGGCGGTGGCGGCGGGAGCGAGCGGCCGCCAGCGCCATGTACGGCTGGACCGGGTGGGGGGGCAGGGAGTCCCGCCGGGGGGACCGGGGCGGCCCCGGTGCCGGTGGAGGTCGGGGTATGCTCGGGAGAGGGGCGGGTGCCGTGAGGCGGGAGACACCGGGCGGGCGGGAGGTCCCGGCATCTCGGGGCCGGGCGGGACGCGGGCCCGGACAGGCCGGCGGGCCCGGTGCCGGGGAGTCGCGGGGGCGGGGATCCCGGTGGGTGGGGGGAGTGCCCGTGGCCGCCCGTACCCCCGGCCGTCCCGCAGGTCTCCCCGTCACGGCCCCGCCGCTCTGTCCCGCAGGGTCCTCCGGAGCCGCGGAGTCCCCCGCGCAGCGCCGCCCCCGCCATGCTGTGCCCGCTGCTGTGCCCATGGCTCCGCGCTCTGACCCGGGCGGGCCCGCGGGGCCCGGCTGCCCGTGAGCGCCGCGGTGCCGCGATGTTTCCCGCCTGCTGCTGCGCCGGCAAGGCCAGGCCGCGGCTGCTGCTGCCCCTGGACCCCTACGGCCATGGGCTGCTGCCCGCCGTGCACCCGGACGGCGGCCGGGGCCGGGCCCACGGCAAGAGGAAGAGCTGGAACTTCATCCACGAGAAGATGAGCTACGACACCTTCTTCACCATGAAGCGGCTGATCGAGCGCTCGCGCAGCGTGGGCGAGGTGCTGCGCTGGGTCACGCAGAACCCGGGCAAGGTGTCGGCCAGTCACTACCCCATAGCGCTGCACAAGCTGGGGCAGCTCCTGCAGCAGCAGCCGGGGCCGCCCGCGGGGGCCGGGGACGGCCGCGGGCCCGCGGGGCAGGTGCTGGAGCAGCCCGAGTTCCACGTGCTCTGCCAGGCCATCGTCAGCGGCTGCGCCAAGTTCGACAACTTCAGCATCGTCAACTGCCTGTACGCGGCGGCCGCGCTGGGTGAGCCTCCCCGGGGCCACGCAGGGTGGGGAGCACAGCACTGCCACGGCGCCAGCCCGGGCTCCTGGGCACTGCTGGGTCTGGGGCAGACGGGCTGTGACCCTTGGGGCTCTGGGCAGGGGGCTCAGCTCAGAAGGGATGCTCTGCTCCTCTGGGGCTGGGTGTCCCCAGCTGACCAGGAGGTTGGTGCTGGGCAGCTCTGCTTGGCAGGGTGTGTATCAGCCACTCCTGTGCCATGTCTAGCTCCAGCTTGAGTTCTGAAAACCAGGAAACACCCTGGAAAAAACCAGGAAACACCCAAGCACTGATGGGAGACACCATGGGTTTGGCTGCACTCTTGGAGGGCATAAGCCCCATGGCACCGGGTGTTGCTGTGTGCGAGAGAGGGTTTGAGGTATTTGGGTACCTGTGCAGCTTCCTTGGGGTGCTGCTGAGCTGGGGAGGCCACATCCCAAGGGGCTGTGGCCAGGGAAGGCTGCATCCCAGAGGCTCCTCCATCTGTGGACCAGGGTGACCATGCAAGTTCTCCTGCTGGCAGCAAGGGGATGGGGTCCACATCCAAAGAGGAGTGGACAGCAGGGCAGGAGGGAGAATCTTCGCCTCTGTCCCACTCAGGTGAGGCCCTACCTGCAGTGCAGCTTCCAGCTCTGACGCCCACCAGCAGACAGCCATGGAGTGAGCCCAGAGGAGGCCACGGAGATGCTCTGAGAGCTGGAGAGGGACTTTGGACAAGGGCCTGGAGAGGCAGGACAAGGGGGAATGGTTTCCCACGGCCAGAGGGCAGGGTTAGATGGGATATTGAGAAGGAATTCTTCCCTGGGAGGGTGGGGAGGCCCTGGCACAAGTTGCTCGGAGAAGCTGATGCTGCCCATCCCTAGAGGTGTCCTAGGCCAGGTTGGAGAGGGCTTGGAGCAGCCTGGTCTAGTGGAAGGTGTCCCTGGTCACGGCAGGAGGTTGTAATTGGATGATCTTTAAGGTGCCTTCCAAGCCAAACAATTCCAGGATTCCACGCTCTGGCGGGTTCCTGCCCTCCTTCCCTGGCTCCCCCATCCCGTTCTTGTTCCCGTTCCCCGCAGCCTGGCCGGCCAGGGCTCGGTGGTTGAGGCAGTAACTCGAGCCTCTGCCAGGCTGGGGGGGCCGGCCCTGCCCGCAGTCCCGGGCGGCGGCGCCGGGTGTTTGTTGACACTGAGCCGGGGCTGCCCTCGCCAGGCTCCCCGTGCTGGGCCCCCCACGGCTCTGCTGTGCCCCCCACCTTGTTCTGCCCCCTTGTCCCTCATTAACACAAACTCCAGCTCTCTTTGGAGGCCTTTTCACGGAACAAAGCGGTTGCTCAGACCAATTCTGCATGTTCCCCCAGCTGAGTTCTGATTAACAATAACCCGCAGTGACTGGCCCTGCGCTGCCCTGCGGCCTGAGCCCGTCCAAATCCTGGGGTGATGGGGAACTCCAGGCCCCTGCAGTGCTCTTTGCCTCTGCTGAGGAGATCCCTCCTGACAGCCAAGGCACTGAGCCTGTGCCCAGGCCTGGATAACACGTCTTGAGCTGCAGGGAAGTGTTTCCCTGGGAGCCAGGTCTTTAGCACAAAGTAAAGCTGAGCTGGGAAACAGGAGAAGGTCAAAAAAGCCAAAGGATTAGTCCCTGCTGGAACAAACAGGGTTTAGTTTGGTCACATGGGATGGCACAGTTGTTTTCCAACCACAACTCTTTTTTATGAACTTTTTGAGGTGAATTTTTTGAATGCCCAGAGCCCCTGGAAGTGCTCCGGGCCAGATTGGAGCAACCTGGTCTAGTGGAAGTGTCCCTGCCCAAGGCAGAGGTGTGGAACTGGATGGGATTTAAGGTTCCTTCCAACCCAAAACAGTCTGAGATTTTGAGATTCTATGAGTTCCTTGTCTTTGAGATGTCTGAGACTTAGGAAATGAGCCTCGCCATTGCGGGTGAGCTGCAGCGCTCCCATTGCAGTGGGATGGGTGGGAATGGGAACGACCCCACAGCTCCCTGCAGTGTTTCCCGTGGTGTGGATGCTCTGATGTTCTGCAGGTGCTTTGCCTTCCCCTCCCTTCCCCTTCTCAGTTTGGGCACTGACCCAGCACATCCATCCAGTCACGGCAATGGCCTCCTGCCCGAGCTTTGAGGCAGTTGTGCCGTGGGGCTGAGCCGTGCCAGGATGCGAGCCGTGCCGGGATCTGACCCGTGCCAGGATCTGACCCGTGCCCGGATCCGAGCCGTGCCGGGATCTGACCCGTGCCAGGATCTGACCCGTGCCTGTCCCCCCGCAGGGCTGCCCGGGGAGTCCCCACTGGTGCGGGTGCTGGAGGACGAGTCCCGCAGCCGCCTGGGCCGCTTCAACCAGAAGGACGTGTCGATGGTGTTCAGCAGCGTGATGCGGCTGCACCCCTCCAGCCCGCACCCGCTGGTCGAGTCGTGCCTCAGCAGCCTGGAGCGGCATCTGGAGAAGGAGCGGCACCCCCAGACCCTGTTCCTGCTGCTCTCCTACTACCGGCTGCGGGCGCAGGCGCTGCAGGGCCACGCGGCCTCCGACCAGCAGCTCATCAACAACCGCAAGATTCTGCGCCTGGTGCGGCACACGCTGGGCCAGGTGAGCGCCATGAGGGAGCACGAGCTGGCGCTGCTGGACGAGATGCTGGCCCTGTGTGCCCAGGAGGCCAACAACAAGGCCCTGGAGGCCATCTTCAGCTCCCAGCTCTTCTACGAGAACCGGCAGGAGCGCTTCATTCGCAGCATGGCAGGTGAGGGGTGCCCAGGAGGGGTCCAGCGTTGTCCCCTCATTGGGGGTCCAGGGCTCTGGTCAGCCAAAAGACATGGGAGCCTCTGGCCAGGTGGGGGACAGCCTTGCAGATGCTTTCCCTGGCCCTGGACATGTTTGGGTGATGCAGCCTCAGCTGGGACCCTGCTGAGCCCCACAAGTGGAGCAGAAGGAGCCCTGTATCATGGCCACCCTTGTCACTGACAGCACAGCCCTTTGACAGGCTGGGAAACCCCCATTCCTCTATGGCCTGGGAGGGACCAGGAGCCCCCTATTCCTTCAGGGGCTGTTTTCCCACAGTGCCTCCAGGCTGGGCACAGCAGAGTTTTGGTGGGGTTTTGCAGAAGGCCCCACTTGTGCACATTCCAGCTGTGCTCCATCTGTGCCTTCTGGCTGTGTATGACAGGAGTCTGTCTTAGCCTCTCACCTGACCCATACCTGAGGGTTTTAGGAGCTGCCTGGCTTTTGAGGTTTCTGGGACTGGCCCTCCTGTTTGGTCCTGTCGTCCCACCTGCCCGGGCTGTGGTGGCTGCAGAGGACCTGGGCTGGGGACAGAGCTGGCCCCTGTGACGGCCTCCCCACTGTGTTGGCTCGCAGAGTGGCTGCCCCGGAAGGCAGAGAACCTGACTCCCTACACCATGGCCCTCATTGCCAAGTACGTGGCACGGCACCGGCTGCGTGAGCCGCGCCTGCTCGACACCATCGCCAACTTCCTGCTGAAGCGTGGCGAGCAGCTCGACAGCAAGGTGAGCGCTTCCCTCCGTCCGTGGGCACGCCTGGGCACAGCAGCTATGGCCCTTCTCCATTGTGAAGGGGCATTCCAGGGAACCAGGGGCCATGCCCCAGTCCCGGCAGGTTCTGAGCATCCGTCCTTGCATGGCACTGGGCAGGTGGCCCCGACCTGTCCCTCGTCCCAGCCCAGCCCCACACACCTCTCTTGCCACAGGTGATCCAGAAGTTGGTGTTTCCCTTCAGCCGGATGAACTACCGCCCCTCCAACCACGGCGAGCTCTTCCCCAAGCTGGAGGCCATCCTGGAGCAGAAGGCTGGCAGCTCCCCACTGGCCACCGTCAACATCCTCATGTCCATGTTCCAGCTCAGCCACTTCCCGCAGACTGTCCTGCACCAGGTCTTCTCCCCAGGCTTCATCACCAATGTCATGAGTACGTGGGGCCGTTGCTGGGGTGCTCCCTGCTGGCAGAGCCCCAGCTGGGGTGGGGATGGTCCCTGGTGGCACGGCTGGGCAGGGGGTGCCTGTGGGGATGGGCTGCGTGCAGGTGCTCCTGTCTGGCAGGAGCTGGGTGGGGGCAGTCCCTGCAGCACAGCTGGGCAGGGGGTGCCCATGGTGCCTGTGGCATGGGCTCCATGCGTGCTGCCCTGCAGGCAACCCCTACGCTGCTGGGGCAGGGCTGGGCAGGGCTGGGCAGGGGGTGCCCCTGGTGCCCATGGTCTCCATGCGCACCCTGCCCCGCAGGCAGCCCCTACACTGCTGGGGCAGGGCTGGGCAGGGGGTGCCTGTTGTGCCCATGGTCTCCATGTGCACCCTGCCCCGCAGGCAGCCCCTATGCTGCTGGGGCAGGGCTGGGCAGGGCTGGGCAGGGGGTGCCCGTGGTGCCCGTGGTCTCCATGCGCACCCTGCCCCGCAGGCAGCCCCTACGCTGCTGGGGCAGGGCTGGGCAGGGGGTGCCTGTGGCACGGGCTCCATGCGCACCCTGCCCCGCAGGCAGACCCTATGCTGCTGGGGCAGGGCTGGGCAGGGCAGGGGGTGCCCGTGGTGCCTGTGGCACGGGCTCCATGCGCACCCTGCCCTGCAGGCAGCCCCTACGCTGCTGGGGCAGGGCTGGGCAGGGCAGGGGGTGCCCGTGGTGCCCGTGGCACAGGCTCCATGCACACCCTGCCCCGCAGGCAGCCCCTACGCGCTGATCGTGCGCCGGTACCTGTCGCTGCTGGACGCGGCCGTGGAGCTGGAGTTCCGCGAGTACAGCGGCCCCCGGCTGGACCCGCGCTACCGCGTGCTCATGTTCGAGCACGCCCTGACCGCCGACGAGGCCAACAGAAAGTACAGGTGAGGGGCCAGGGGGAGCACCCCCTGCAGTGGGGGACGGGGGTCTGTCACCTGCTCTGGCAGCATCCCACAGGGTGCTGAGATGGAGGCCCCTATGGCAGCTCCAAAGCCTGTGGGATAGCACTTTAGAATCACAGAATCATTTAGAATTGCAGAATTGTTTGTGTTGGGAAAGCCTCAGAGACCCCAGTGGAGAAGAGGTGGTATTCATACAGGGAGAACTGGTTTGGAAGGGCCTCCAAGTCCAGCCAGAGATACCAGCAGCGGGGGGCAGAGGCTGGATGCAGAGGCTCCCTTCTCAAGGCATTCTCAGTCAGTGCCCTCTCTCTGCCACGCCAGCCTCACCACACCCCAGGCATTTCAGGGCATACCACCTGCTGGAAGCAGGATGTACAGGAGGTCAGGAGACTGGCATACCAGGTGAAGGCTTTCAGATTGACAATGAGGAGAGCAAAAAATCAGATGATGGAAATGCATCCTGCACACCCCATTTCCCCAGCAGGACCTGGGCAGAGGAGGAGGAAGGGTGCTTGCATGAAGGGACTGCACATCTGGATGAAGATGTCATAACAATGCTGGGTCACCTAGCCCCTGAGCCCACCTGCCCCCCAGCACTGCTAAGGCCACCACTGACCATGTCCCCAAGTGGACATCCATATGGCTCAGAGATGGGGACTCCCCCCTGCCCTGGGCAGTGGTGCCAGGGCTGGGCAGCCCTTTTGGGGGCTTTTGGTGTCCCAATACTGTGAGGAGCTTTTCTGCAAAAGGAACTGGAGCCCATCGCCTCTTGACTCCCAACAGCAGACCCAAAACTCCAGGCCCATGCATCCCACTCCTGGGGCTTCCCATCTCTACATCGATGTAGTCAGCACCAACAGTGCTGGGGGGACATACCAGCCCCTGCCGTGCCCCCCTGATTGTCCCCTCCTTGCAGCTACAAGGGGCTGGTGGCTGAGGCTCTGCGGCAGCTGGTGGGGGAGGAATGCTACCGGCAGGACGAGGTGCTGCCTCCTGGGTACTGCACAGGTAACCCCCGGGCTGTGGGCTGCCAGTGGCATCGGGGGGCTGGGGCTGGGAGGTCCTGTGGTGCAGAAATGAGCTCTGGCTGCTTTGTCACTGCCTGCCCTGTGACGCCGCCTTTGGAACAAAGCTCCCGCTGCAGAAGGGGGGGTTCCCCTGTGTTTGTTTGCTGGCTCAGAGTCCCAGCTGGGGCACAGAGTTCCCGAGCCGTGTCCCATCAGTAGCTGATCCCTGTTCTCTCTCCCGCAGACTTCCTGCTGTGGATCAACCGCTCAGGCACGGTGCTGCCTCTCTCACGTGTTCCAGCAGCTTCCAGGGCGCCCCCAGCCACGTCCCCCGTCACCATGTCCCTGCGGTCCAGCGTCCTTGCCCTCACCTCAGATTTGCAGGACTTTGCCCCGTTTGCTGCAGAGGCACCCAGCAGCCCCCCAGGCCCCCGGGAGAGCGGCCGGGCCGGGCGGTTCCTGCCGGCGCTCTGCCCGGCCCCGGGGGGGCCCTGCTTCCAGCCCCCCTCGGACTATTACTGCGGGCTGAGCAAGGAGCCCTCCCTGGCCAGCCCGGGCAGCTCCACGCTCAGCAGCCCCTCCGAGTGCCTCTCGGCGCCGCCGCCCGGCACCCCCGACTGCTCGCCCCGCACCTCCGCCGCCTCCCTCTTCCAGTTCCCCATCGGCAAAATCCTGGAGGAGGAGGAGGAGGCCGCCGGCTGCCCTGGCCAGGAGCACGGCTGCTTCCAGGGGGAGCAGGCCCAGGAGCAGGCCGAGGAGCGGAGCCCCCCAGCCAGCGAGGACCCCGGCCCCCCGCCCTCGCCGTGCCAGCCCAGCCCCAAGCGGGGCCCCCAAGAAGGGCTGCAGGGAGCCGAGGAGATCCAGAGGTATGGGCAGGGCCACACCCTGGCTGTGTCCCTGGTCCCCTCCAGCAGGACAGCCGCCCTGGCACTGCCCTGGCTCTGCTCCCCTCCAGCAGGACAGCCACTCTGGCACTGCCCTGGCTCTGCTCCCTTCCAGCAGCACAGCCACCCTGGCTCCTGCTCGCTGAGGCACTCAGCCCTGGCCCCTTCCTGCCCAGTGCTGTCGGGCACCCACAGACCCAGTCCCTGGGTGCTGCACACAGCTGTCCCTGCCACCAGCAGGGTCTGGGCTCAGCTGGGTGCTGCTCTTCAGCTGCCACGGTGCTGGGGAGCAGGGTCCATGGGTGGGCTGGTACTGTGGCAGGGGGTGACGCTGCCCTCCCTGCTGTCCCCTGTGCAGGGTGGTGCTGTCGGTCAATGACAAGTGGCACTACTGCCAGAACTCCGACATCCTGGTGGGCTCCCGGGCCATGCGGGACCGGCACCTGCGGCTGCTGGGATACTGTCTGGTGCAGGTAAGGGGGGCTGCCCCCACCTCCTCGGGGCCAGGGGGCACGGTGGGTGATGGGCTCAGCGCTGGCA
Organism: Agelaius phoeniceus; assembly: GCF_051311805.1. NCBI lineage: Eukaryota > Metazoa > Chordata > Aves > Passeriformes > Icteridae > Agelaius > Agelaius phoeniceus. The sequence goes on from NC_135265.1 coordinate 290,646, forward strand.
TCCCCAGTGTAAACACTCCTGTCCCTGTGAGAGGAAGCAGGGATGACTCATCCTCATGTCCCCTCCCCCACCCCATGCAGGACTTTTTCCATGCAGCTGGTGGGTGACACCAGCCCTGATGGAAAGCAGAGACAAGGGACAGTCTGTCCTGTGAGCTAAGACCCGACCTGAGTAAGGGGAAGTGGAAGGGGAGGGTGTTCAGCCCAGGCTGGCAGACACAGCCACAGGGGCAGCATTGGGTGTGGGGCCTCAGGGTGGGATCAGGTGGGTGGGACACACGTGGGTCCACCTGTGATCCCATGTGCCAAGGGGGCAGGAGGGAGGTTGTTTCACCTTCTGTGCCAGAGCCCTGCCCACCCTGTTCCAGCCCCAGGTGCTCCCTGCCGAGTGCTGGGACTGGGAGAGCCCTCAGGTGTGCAGCTCCTTTGGCAAACCCAGGTGTTGGTTTAGGATGTGCAGCTCCCACGTGCTTCTCTGTGGGTGGTTTTAGCCTGAGGATGAATCTTTCTGAGGAGAACAGCGCTGGAAAGGAGCCCTCTGTCCTGTTCACTCTTGCACTGCAGAGAGGACCAGGATTGCAGCAGTGCCTCCACTGTGCCATCCCACAGCCATTCCCAAACAGTTTCACTCCCTGCTGCTGCCAGGCTGTGCCAGCCACAGCTCCCTCCTCATCCTAGAGCTCAGCAGTGTTTGTGCAGAGCTCCAGAGTCCTGTGACTCTGCTGAGGAATCACCTGGGAGCTGCCCAGCAGTGTAGCTGGGCCGGGAGCAGGGCCAGCTCTCCCTTGAGCTGGTGTTTGGGCTGGGCTGTGTCCCTCCTGCAGAAGGCACAGCAGGGACCCAGCTGAAGGCACCTTAAAGCCCATCCAGTGCCAGCCCCTGCCATGGGCAGGAACACCTTCAACTATCCCAGGCTGCTCCAAGCCCCAATGTCCAGCCTGGCCTTGGACACTTCCAGGGACAGCCACGGCTTCTCTGGGCACCCTGTGCCAGGGCCTCCCCACCCTCCCAGCCAGGAATTCCTTCCCAATATCCCATCCAGCCCTGCCCTTTGGCAGTGGGAAGCCATTCCCCAGTCCCTCCCAGCTCTTGACCTAAGTCCCTCTCCTGCTCTCTTGGAGCCCCTTTAGGCACTGGAAGGGGCTCTAAAGGGTCTCCCCAGAGCCTTCTTTTTCCAGGTGAAAACCCGTGGGTTGAGGGGCTCCACCTCCTCGGAATCTTTATTCCTCCCCTGTGCTGCCAGTGGCTGGAGCATGGGTCCCAATGACCCTTGGTGCTGCTCTGTGAGTGCTGCTGGTGCCTTCAGGGCTGTTGGACCTGCAGGGTTTGCAGCCCCTCAGTCCCCTGTCACCTTTCATGGAGGGTGCTGGCAGGGGCTCGAGGGTGGCGTGAGGCTCGAGGTTCCTCCCTCTCTGTGCCTGCAGCACCTGTCCAGGGCTGAGCTCAGGCTGGACGAGCCTGGAGCTGGGCATTGTCTGCATTTCCTGTGCCATTGTCCACACTTCTGTCCATGCCCTCCTTCTCTAGGGGGGGATCTGCACCCTGGTTCTTCCTCCCACCATCACAGAAGGCTGAGGGGGGCTGGGGGCTGGAGGTACTGGGGATGGATACAGGTGGGGCCATGCTGTCACCGCTCTGACATGGTCCCTGTCCCCTCACAGCTGCCCTACACGGAGCTGGAGAAGGTGAGTGGCATCGAGGAGGCCAAGCACTACCTGCGGCAGAAGCTGAGGGAGCTGCGCTTCTGAGGGACGGATCCGGGGGGTGTGGGGGGCCAGGTGGGTGCTGCCAGCCCCTTCCCCTGTGCAGGGGGATACGGAGCTGCCCCCCATCCCGGGGGGTCAGGGGGATATGGAGATGGTCCCCATCTTGGGGAGCCAGGCTGTGGGGCCAGGCCGTGGGCAGTGCTCCTGCTGTGGGGCTGGGGGAGTGTGAGATTATTTATTGCCATTATGGGGGGCCGGGGTGTGACTTGGGGGGTGCCGGGGGGTGGGGGGAGTTACTGGGGAAGGTCCCTCATGGCCCCCCTGCCCTGGCTCTGCCACCTCAGCCTGCTCTGTTGCTGCTGCTGGGCCTGGCCGGGGCACTGGGGGCTATTCCTGGGTCCCCAGCACGGCTGCCCGGCCCCTCCGGGGGCGCAGGGGGCCCGGGGGCTGTGGTGGAGGATCCTGTGCAGGGCCGGGAGCGGGTGTGCACGTGGGGCTGTTCCCAGGGCCTGGGCCTGGAGGAGGGGGGTGTTAGGGAAAGGGGAACTTTCCAATAAAACTGGTGAAAAGTGTGCAAACTCCGGTCTCTTTATTAGTTGAAGACGGTGGGGAGGCCCCCAGCCCGCTAGCACCCCAGGGAATGCTCGGAGCAGGGCTCCCCTGGCAGGGGGGTCCCCCAACACCTCTGCCCTGGGCCCCATGATCGGAATAAAGCTGTTTATTGCCTTTGAATTGCCTGATCCATAAACCCCGGGGGCTTCAGCCGACGCCTGAGGGTGGGGCGGGAGCTGAGGGGCTGCTGAGGGGCCGAGGGGCCCTGCCCCGGACAGCCCTGTCCCGGGGGGCCCTGCCCCGGACAGCCCTGTCCCGGGGGTTCTGACCCGTGGGGCCCTGCCCCGGACAGCCCTGCCCGGGGGTTCTGTCCCGGACAGCCCTGTCCCGGGGGTTCTGTCCCGGGGGGCCCTGCCCTGGACAGCCCTGCCCGGGGGTTCTGTCCCGGGGGGCCCTGCCCTGGACAGCCCTGCCCGGGGGTTCTGTCGCGGGGGGCCCTGTCCCGGACAGCCCTGTCCCGGGGGCCCTGTCGCGGGGGGCCCTGTCCCGGGGCACGGGCAGCAGGTGTCCGAGGGGCTGAGCCTGGGGCCGGCGTCTCTTTGGCAGTGCCCTCCGAGGGCCTGGGGGCCGCAGGGCCCCGTCCCCGCAGGCACGGCCGCGCAGCCGCTGCCCCGGCCCCGCGCGGGCTCCACCGCCAGCCGTGAGCCGCCGGCGCCCTCACACCGGCATCGGCATCTCGTTGTACTCGTCCACACCTTCCCGCTCGTCCAGGATGGGCTCGGCCTCGGCTGCGTCCAGCTGCGGGACACGGCGGCTGAGGGGCGGCCAGCGCCCCCCGGGAGCCCCCTGGCCCCCGAGAACCCCCCGGCCCCGGGAGCCACCGCCCCCGACCCACCGCTCCCGGGAGACAAGCGACGGCGCCACTTACACACTTCATTTCCCGGTCGGTGAAGATGCGGCTGAGCAGGCACATGCGGAGCGGCACCGTGAGGATGAGGATGAAGGGGAAGGCGAGGGAGGCCACAGTGGACATGACGGCCCAGAGCACGGCCAGGCAGGCCAGCTGCAGCCCGGTGAACAGGTGCATGCGCAGCGTGCGCACCTGGGCACAGAGCGCTGTCAGGGCTGGGGCTCTGTGTCCCCCAGCTGGGCCCTGTGTCCCCCTCCCACCGCGGGCACAGCCTAGACTGGGGCACCCACACCCCCAGACACAGCCCCCCACTCTGTCCCCCTCCTAAACTAGGCTCTGCCACAGCCTGTTCTGCAGACACCGCAGTGCTCCCACACGAGGGTACCCCAGCCTGGCTGCTGTCCCAGACAAGGGTCCTGCCCCAAGGATCCTCCCCAGGCCCCCTCCCCACCTTTTTGACATAGGTGACATCAGGGTGGTGCTTGGGGGGCATCAGCAGCAGCTGCAGGCGCTCGTAGAACTGGATGCCATTGAGGGAGGTGACGCCCATGTAGAGGAAGATGCCGAAGAGCACGGCCAGTGGGATCTGCCGCAGCAGGTCCCCGATGACGATGGACAGCCCTGGGCCAGAGCAGCGTCAGCCTGGGGAGGGGGCTCAGCACAGCCCTCCAGCCTCACCTCCCCCTTAACCCCCTCCCCTGGGGAGGGTCCTGCATCCCTGTGCCCACTGGGGACAGGATGGCCACACCAATTTGGCCGGGGCTCAGGGTGCCCCGGCTCCATTCCCCACGCTGCCCCCTCCCCACCACAGCCCCCCATGGCTCCCCAGCCCTCTCCCCACTGCACTGCAGTCCCCCCAGGACCTGAGGGCAGGACCTACCGACCAGCACGGCCACCAGCAGCCCGGTGACCCGCTGCTCCTTCACCTCCTGGATCTTGGGCTTGTCCCCAGGTGCCACCGCCTTGCTCATGACGGTGAGGGCGTTGGCGTGGGTGACGGAGCGCACGGTGGCTGCGGCGAGCCAGGGCAGCCCGAAGAGCGCGAAGAAGCCGCCCATGGCCACGATGAGCAGGAGGTCGAGGTGGAACCCGGAGCCCTTCTGCAGCATCCGCTCCTTCTTGCTGATGATCAGCCTGGAAGCAGGGCAGACAGTTGGCACAGCACGGGCTCCCCCTGCCCCACCAATGCCCCCTGCCCACCCCCAGTGCACTCACGTGGTGATCTGGGTCTCCATGAAGATGAGGATGAAGACGAGGATGGCGGGGAGGCCGCTGGCCACCATCATCCACACAGGGAAGGCACTCTGCACACCCAGGGGGTTGATCACCCAACCCCGCTTGTCTGGGGCTGTCACCGAGAACCCACTGGGCACACTCAGCTTCTGCAGGGGGAGGGGGACACAAAGGCTGAGAGGGCGCTGGCTGTGCCCCATAGAGTGAGGGGACCATAGAGGCACCAGGACCCCCAGAAGCCATAGTCAGAGGGAGAGAGGAGGTCAGAGGCTGGCACCAAGCAGGTGCAGCCCTGCTGGGAGCAGATGGAGCTGCTGACCCACAGCCAGGTCAGTGGGATGGGGCACCAGGATCCCTAGGAGGGTGCGGGGTTAGGTGTGCTGCCCAGGCAGTGGATGGGTGGCTGCTCACCTGTGTGTAGGTGTCCTGGATGCTGTAGTCTACCAGCACCATCACCAGGATGGCGATGGGCACCCCAAAGTCCCCGATGAGCCTCCGGATCTGGGGGAACACCAGTGCCAGCCTGGCCACAGCCCTCCTGGTTCACCCCAGCCCCCCAGGCTCGGCCCAGCCCCCCAGGCTCAGCCCAGCCCCACGGCCCCCAGGGTAAGCCCAGCCCCACGGCCCCACGGCCGTCCCCACGTACCCGTCCAGGGAAGAAGCGGCTGTTCTTGAACTTGCGCAGGAAGAAGGCGATGAAGAAGGTGCCGGCCATGAGCACGAGTGAGAGCAGTGCCGTGTTGGGCTGCCCCGTGACCTTGGTGGCACCGCGGGCAACCGGGCTGGTGGCCAGGGCTGTGGTGTTGGCCACGGCCACGGTGCCGTTGCCCCAGACCTCGGCCGAGCTGTTGGTGCTCAGGCAGCTGTGCAGAGGGTGCTCTTGGAAGATCTGGATCAGGAGGGTGGGTTGTTCAGCCCCATCCTGCCTGGCCCTGCCCCAGCCCGCCCAGCTCACCCCCGCAGCTCACCTTGGCCAGCTTGGAAAAGGTCTCATAGATGAAGATGAGGGAAATGAGAAAGGCAAAGATCTCCTGGGTGAAGCGGGAGACAAAACGCACCAGGAAGCTGCCCTCAAAGGCCACCATGACCAGCACAATGAGGATGAGCCAAAAGCCGATCCAGACACGCCCCACCAGGTACTCCAGCTCATTGGATGTGCAGAACTGCCCAGCCGTGCAGACAGACAGATGGACAGATGGGTGTCAGGAGGGCAACAGGGCTGGACAGAGCCTGGGCAGTGGGGCAGAGCCCAGGCAGGAGGGCTGTGGGGATGTCTGCCCCAGGCGGTGGGGCAGAGCCCAGGCAGGAGGGCTGTGGGGATGTCTGCCCCAGGCGGTGGGGCAGAGCCCAGGCAGGAGGGCTGTGGGGATGTCTGCCCCAGGCAGTGGGGCAGAGCCCAGGCAGGAGGGCTGTGGGGATGTCTGCCCCAGGCGGTGGGGCAGAGCCCAGGCAGGAGGGCTGTGGGGATGTCTGCCCCAGGCAGCAGGGCTGGGGTGGGGGTGTCTCCCCAGCCCCCAAGGCAGACCCCAGCAGCTCACCGTGAAGAAGGCTTCCTCAAAGACGAGCAGAGGCCCTGAGAAGCCGATGACCAGCAGGGGCTGAGCACCCAGCAGGCAGAAGAGGACGCCCTGCAGCGATGTGGAGATGATCAGCTCCGACACCCCGATCAGGTCCTGCGTCTTCTCCCCTGCGGCAGCACAGGCTCAGGCTCACCATCAGGATGGGCCCTCGGGCACGGCCCTGCCCCGCAGCACCAGCACTGCTGCACCCCCCTTGGCAGGCTCCACACCCGCACTCACCCAGCAGCCCCCCGAAGGTGATGGCGGGTGACAGCGCAGCGAAGTAGATGAAGATGACGGCAGCGATGCACTGGGGGTCCAGCGCGTCGCGGAAGTCGCTCAGGTAGTGGGGGTACCTCCGCCGCACGTCCCGGATCAGCCCCCCGAAGGGGCGGCCCGTGCGCCTCAGGGGGTCGTCGTCCTCCTCGGCCTCATCCTCCACCACCTTCAGCTTCAGCAGAGCTGGGGGTGAGCAGATGCACAGACAGACAGACAGACAGTGAGACCCCAACAGCTGGGACACCCCAAACCCTGCCCCGGCCCCAGCCCTGGCCCTGGCACCTTTCTCCTCAGGGGACTTGGGCTCCAGCAGCAGCCTCCGCTCCTGCTCCATCCTCTTCTTCAGCATCTCGCGCTGGAAGTGGGCGACGCTGCGCAGCAGCTCCTCGCCCTGCACCTCGGAGGGCGGCAGCACCACGCTGCAGTCCAGGAACTCGTTGATGGCATTCAGAAGGTCGTGACGGTCGTCGGCCAGGTAGGCAGCCTCGTGGAATTGCTGGGGGGCCATGGCAGGGTCAGTGCCCACACCACAGCCCTGTGGCTCCTGAGAGCCTGGTATTTCACAGCCCCGAGCCCACAGCATCAGGATGGCCCTGGTCCTGGCACGGCCCTGAGCCCCCAACCCTGGCACAGCCCTGGTCCCCATCCCTTGTGGATGGCCACAAGACCCCAACACAGCAAGGCTAACTGGCATCCTGGCATTGCCCCAAGCTCCCCAACCCCGACAGGACTCCAAGCTCTCATCCTGGCATTTCTCTGAGACCGCAGCATTGGCACAATCTGAGCCCTCCAGCCCATCCCATCTGAGTCCTGAGCTGCTGGCCCTATCACAGCCCCAAACCCACAGTCAAGTGTTGTCTCAAGACCATAGTCCCAGCACAACCCTGAAGCCCCAGCCCTGGCACAAAAACCCTGAGCTCCCTGCCCAGCACAGCCTCAAGCCCCTGCCCCAGCAGAGCCCTGAACCCCCATCCTGGCACAGCCCCAAACCCCTCAGGCGGGCACAGCCCAAGCCCCCCGCCCGCCAGGACCCCCGGGGCAGGGACCTTGTCGGACATGAGGGTGGAGATGGAGCGCCCAATCTCGTGATAGTCCATGTGGGTGCTGCTGGGGCCCAGCAGCACGAAGAGGAACCGCACAGGCACGGGCACCTCCAGCACCGCGTCCAGCTCCACGGCCTCCTGCAGCCGCACGAAGGCCATGGTGGGCTGGTCCAGGAACTCCACACAGCCTGGGGGGCACAGGGGTCACCAGGGTGCCTGGCATGCGGCACCCACACCCCTGGCCTGCCCACCTCTCCATACCCACGAGCACCACTGTGGCCTCAGCGTTGTCCGGGATCTTCTCCAGCAGCTTCAGCTCGTGCTTTGACTTGGAGCGAGTGATGCCGGCCGGGGGTGTGGGAGTGAGGACCTCCCTCTGTGGGGACAGAGTGGGGCACAGGGGTCAGGGCCCTTCCCCAGGGCACGGGCAGGGCTGGGGGCCGTGGCACCCACCTCCCGCTCCACGTCGATGCGCGTGTCGTGCTCGCCGGCGTGGCCAGCGATGAGGGGCTCGGTGACGGCCGGCTCGCTGCCCTCAGCCACGTGGTTGGTGCTGTGGTGGTGCACGAGCAGGGAGCCCAGGCTGCCCGCCGAGATGTTCCGCGGGAAGGAGAACTCCTTCTCGTCGCTCGGGTGGCTGCGGGACAGGGCCAGGGCTGTCCGTGGTGGCCCGGCGGCACAGCCATTGCCAGGATCCCAGGGACAGCATCAGCCCCACAGCTCAGGGAGCAGAGCCCGGGGGCAAGGGGCTGTGTCCGTGCCTCCAGTGCCCACCTGTGCTTGAGCAGCAGCGCCCGCAGCACGTTGGCACGGTCCTCAGCCCGGATCTGGTCCGTGATCACCATCTGCTCCACCACCTGGTGAGCCACCCCTGGCAGCGTCTTTTGGTCCAGGTCCAGGAGCACGGCCCCTGGACAACAGAGGGGGTGCTGGGGCCAGCAGGGACAGGACTCCACCTCACTCACCGTGGGCCCCACAGGGCGGTCCCCGCCTCCCTACCGTGGGCCAGGGTCTTGCGGAGCTCCAGAAGGCTGCGGAAGGAGAGGGAGGCCACGTGTGGCTTGCCCCAGCGGTCTGTCTCCTCCTCCACGTCCTCCTCAAACTTGATCCAGCGCGCCGTCTCCTTCCACTGCAGCTCCTGGTTCTTGTCCACCACCAGCTCGTTCAGCTCCACAAACACCTGCAGCACAGCCGGGTCAGTGCCAGGACCCCAGACCCCGTCCCTGCCCGTGCCCTGGCAGAGGACCCCGCACCTCGTGGGGCTGCCGGTCCTGCTTGCGCTGCCGCGTGCTGGGCTCCTTGTGGTCCTTGCTGACGTGCACCACCTGTGCCTTGGCGCTCTTCCGCACCAGGTGCCGGCGCACGCCCGGCACGTCCTCGAAGCGGTGACCTGGGGGGGTCAGCAATGGGGGGTGCCCGGTCTGTGGGGCCCTGCACCTCAGAGCCCAGCACGGGGGACACTGAGCCCTCAGATGTGGGGCCCTGCCCAGCTGTGGAGCTGTGGGATGTGTCCTGCCAGGGACAGCTCAGGGCAGAGCCATCATCCCACTGCTGGGGGCAAGTGCTGCAGCTTTGCGGGGGTCACTGGGTCACTGCCAGCAATGCCACCAATCAAGGTGGCTCCTGGCACCGGGGTCACCTGCTCGCTATGTGCCAAGGTCAACCCGTGGCCACTGGCACATGGGCCCTGCCCTGGCTGCACTCCCCTGGGAGCTCCACAGCAAAAGCATCACCCACCACCCTGAGAGTCCTGGGCTGTGAATCCCTGGGGCTTCTGAGTGCCCAGGGGAGCCACCATCACTGCTACTGCTGTCACTGGCTCCAGCTGCCCTGGACCGAGCTCTTGGCCATTTCACAGGGACTCAGCCCAGCCCTGGCACCAGGGATAGGTCCCCTGTGGTTGTGCCTAGCACTGGGAGCAGGGTCAGTGCCTGCACCGAGGTCAGCTTGGCTGTAGACACAAGGCAACCTGGCACTGCCAGCCCCAGCAATGCCAGCCCCGGTGTTCCAAACCCACCATCCCCAGCAATGCCAGCCCCAGCAATGCCAGCCCCGGTGTTCCAAACCCACCATCCCCAGCAATGCCAGCCCCACTGTCCCAAATCCACCATCCCCAGCAATGCCAGCCCCAGCAATGCCAGCCCCACTGTCCCAAACCCGCCATCCCCAGCGATGCCATCCCCAGCAATGCCGGCCCTACCATCCCCAGCCCTGCTCCACTGTCCCAGCCCACTCGCCCAACACAGAGTGGCCACCAGGGCAGCCCCAGGGGCACAGTGCCCACTCACTCTTCATGTAGTCCAGGTCAGCCGAGGCCAGTGTCTGTGCCTCTGACTCGTCTGTTGGCATTTTCTGGTAGCGGTCCTGCTCTGCAGCCGTCATGCTGCCGATGCAGCGCCGCTCGTGCAGGTTGTAGCTGCGGTGCCCCGGCTGCGACTTGGGCGCAGGGCGGCCCGGGGACCCAGCCTCGGCGGCTGCCCCCTCCCCCAGAGCCCCCTGCTCGGCATCAGGGCTGCAAGGCAGGAGCCCAGCTCAGTGCTGAGCCCCGCCCTGCACCCCAGTCCTGACACGGGGTACGGGAAGGGGCTGTCCAGCCCCCACCCTGCCGTGGGGCGGCCAGAGGATGCTGCCCTCTCCCCAAGAGCCCCAGCATGGCCCAACCCCAGCTCACCTGCTGGCCTGCGCTTCCTTCGGGGCCGTGCCCCCTCGGGGCTCAGGGGGGGAGCCGGCCAGTGCCGCGGGGGCCGCTGGCTCCTCTGCCTGCCGGTCGCTCGCCTCATCCTCCTGCAAGAAGAACTGGGGGGGGCAGCGGGTGAGCCGGCTGCTGGGGAGCCGCGTCTCCCTGGCCGTGGCAGCAGCGGCCCCGGCTCCTCCGGTGCCCAGCTGTGCCCAGGCACGCTGAGCGCTGCCCCCACCCCAGCCCGGCCCTCACCTGCACTGCCTCGGCCGGCCCGGGCTGCCGCAGCTCCTCCGCCGACCGCTCCGTCTCCGTGTCGCACGCGTCATCCTCATCCTCCTCAGCCTCCTCGATGGTGGGGGTCTCTCCGGGGACAGAGGCACGCCGGGCCTTCTTTTTGCCCTTTTTCGGGATCCCCTTCTTGCGGCGGGCGTCAGAGGGCAGGTGCGTGGAGAGCGGGTGGTGGATGTGGTGGGACGACTGGCGGTGGTCTGGGGGGACCGGGAGTTGGTGCTGTGTTCCCTGCCCATTTCCTGCCAGCTCCCCACGCCCTGCTCGCCCCCTGTCCGCTCCCTGCCCGTTCCCTGCTCCGTGCCCGCCCTTGGCCCCGCTCACACTCGAAGTCCTCCTCGCCGTAGCTGCGCCCGGCCTCCTCGGCGTTGCGGGGGTGGGCGTCGTTCAGGATCTCCTCGAAGCGCTCCACGCCCAGGGCCTTGTTCAGGTCCTTCTCCTCCTCCTCCTCTCCGAAGGCAGGTGAGCCGGCGCCCAGCGCCTCCTGCTCGGGCTGCGGGCCGGCAGCGGGGATGAGCGGGCACACGGCGGCAGCACCGGCACCGCCACCCACCGTGCCCCGACCCCAGCGCACCCCGGCCACGCAGCCCCGCGAGATGGCTGCTCCGAGGGGCTGTCTGAGCCCCGAAGGCACCCAGGGGCTGGGCACCCCTGCCCTGGGCTGGGCACCCCCTGCATCATTCCCACCCCACGCACCCCAGCACCCCCGGCCTCAGCGCTTGCGTCGGTGTCACCTCCACGCCACGGTGTCACCTCCGCCCCACGTGCCACAGCAGCCCAGCTCCGGGCCCTGGGCTGTGCCCCGGGTACCCCGTGCCACGCTTTCCTCCGAATGGGAACCAGCATGGCCAGTGCTGTGTCCCTGGACAGCCCCGGCCCCCGCAGTGCTGTGTCCCTGTACCACCCCAGCACCCCCAGCGCGGTGCCCCGGTGCTGTGCCCCCCCCCCAGCGCTGTCCCAGCCCCTGACTCGCAGATCCCCCGGCTCTGTGCCCCCCGCCCCGGGCTGCCGCTGCCCCCCAGCCGGGGGTGCCAGGGGTGGGCTCGGGGGGAGGGGCTGCGGGGGCAGGGGGCGGGGCTGGGGGCGGGAGGGGATGCGGGGCTGGGGGCGCAGAGGGATGCGGAGGGTGCGGGGGGGTTGTGGGGGTAACGCGGGACCGGGGGCTGCGGGGACACGGGGGATGCGGAGCTGGGGGGGATACGGAGGATGCGGGGCTGGCGGTTGCAGGGGCCTGGCTGGGGGAGTGCGGGAGGGGCTGCGGGGGCTGCGGGGGGCGCGTCCCCGGCCGGTCCTACCTGAGTCATGGCGGAGCCGCTCCCTCCGCAGCTCCCGCAGCGCTTTATCGGAGCGCCGGGACCGGCCGGGGATGGGGCCGGGGGTGGGGGGAGAGCGAGGGGGGGGCGCGGGGGAGGAAACCGGGGGGGCGGCGGCTCCGTCCCGGCCTTGCCAAATATTGACGGAGCCGCCTCGCGCCCGTCTCAAGGTGACGGCGAACGCAGAGGGCACCGGCGGCACCGCGGCACCGGCGGCGGCCCCGGAGCGACCGCCCCCCCCCCCCCCCGGAATGCACCGGGCCCCGCAGGATGCAGCGGACCCACTCGGGATGCGCCGATCCCCCGCCAACTCCGGCCCCTCGGGACGCACCAACACCCCGGGAACCACCGGCCCCTTCCGCCGAGCCCCGGCCCCCGAACCGCCGGCTCCCCGGGCCCAGCTCGGATTGCCCCGGAGGGCAGCTCCCATCCCCCGGGGCTGCACGGACCCCCGGTAAATGCCCTGACAGCCTTGCACCCCTCAGCCCCTGCGGGGGCTGCACAGCCGAGCCCCCCGCCACGGCCCCACCCAGGGACCCCGGAGTGGGGGGCAGGGGGGTACAGGGGCACCCCAGGCAGCAGGATCTGCCTGCAGGAGCAGCGGGGGAGGAGCTGCCAGCGCCCCGAGTGGGCACCCCAGAAGCACCTGCGGGTCCATGGCTGTGCCATGGCCACCCCACATGAACCCCAGCCCAGGTATCCGGTTTGGGCACAGGTGCCCCATTCCTGTCCCCACTGCACAGTGACCCCTGGGCTCCCAGGGGGGTTACCTGGAGGGTGACACAGGGGGTCACTGTGCAGTGGGGTGACCCAGGTGATGGCCCAGGCCAGCCCATCGCACCCCGGCACACAGGGGCTGCCACGTGATGGCAGCGGTGGCATCAGACCAGTCCTGCCACATCCCTCCCACCATCCCCGTGCCCCCTTTGATCCCCCAGACCCCTCAAGTCCCTTTGGCCATGGCCCCAAGGCCCCAAACCTGCCGGGCTCCATTCTGCACCCCAGCAGCACCCACCCCACCTTTGTCGGGCACCTGGCGTCACCGTGGCACAGGTGGGCACGGTGCCCTGGGTTAGCAGCGCTGAGAGAGCCCCCAGAGGCCCCCTAGGCCGCAGCTTACCCGGGAGCCCCGGAAAAACTCCATTAGGATGGGGCCGGTCCCATCCCCGGTCACGTGCGGGCGGCGGGGCTCGCCAGCAGCACCGGGCGGCCGCGGCGTGACACGGGGCTCAATCATTAACCCGGCCGGGAACCGCCGCCAGGGCAGCGCTGGCACCGCGGGCACCGCCACGGCCCTGCCACCGGCGGCGCTGGCACCGTGCGGCCCCAAGGGCGCCCGCCACCCTGGCACAGCCGGCCTGGCCTGCCCCGGGGGGCTGAGCAACCGGGCAGGTGCCACACGGCACTGCCAGCACCCCACAGCCCAGCCCCACACCTGAGCCAGGGCTAGGGCAGGTGGCACTGGGCACTGCCAGCAGCCACAGCCCGGCCCCACACCTGAGCCAGGGCTAGGGCAGGTGCCACACGGCACTGCCAGCACCCCACAGCCCTGCCCCACACCTGAGCCAGGGCTAGGGTAGGTGCCACACAGCACTGCCAGCACCCCACAGCCCTGCCCCACACCTGAGCCAGGGCTAGGGCAGGTGGCACTGGGCACTGCCAGCACCCCACAGCCCTGCCCCACACCTGAGCCAGGGCTAGGGTAGGTGCCACACAGCACTGCCAGCACCCACAGCCCCGCAGTCGGGCATCCCCCAGGTGCACCCCGGCAGCAGCAGGGGCTGTGCCATGACACCTGTCACCCCTCCAGGCCCTGTCAGGGGCTGCAGCCTCTCATCCCCCCGCCCCGCGGTGGCACTTACGCTCTGGAAGGCTGAGGAGACGATGTGGTGAAGCTCGGAAGACACCTGGGAATGGGTCATGGCGCTGGCACGGCCCCCGGCACGGCCGGCTTAGCCCTTTTCCTTCTCGCGGGGGCTCAGGGGACGCTCTCGGGGCAGCATAACCTGGGGGCGCACAGGGGATCAGGGGGTGCCCCGAGCCGTGCCGCGGGCGGGGGCCGGGGCTGCCCCTCCTCGGGCCGCGCTGGCTCCGGGCTGGTTTGTCTTGGCCACCGGCTGGAATGGGAGAGCTGCGGCCAAGACAAACGCCGGGAGGGGAGCGGAGTCGAGGCAGCGGGACCCCGGGCAGGCACCCAACCCTGCGGGGTGCGGGCAGGGTGCCAGACTCGGGGGGCACCGCAGCTCCCGACCCTCCCGAAAGCCCACAGCCCTCCCGCGTTTCCCCAGCCCGGCCCAGCTTCCACCCACGTTCGCCCCTTGGCAGCTTCCCGGCCCCGCGCTGACCCCTGTGGCACCGGCGTGCCGGGTTTATTGCCACGGGAGGTGGCCCACGTGACGGGGGGACCGAGGAGGGTGGTGACGGATGACTGCGTCTCACATGGGTGGCATCACCGTCCCCGTCACCGGCACCGCTGGGGTGCCAGCACGGTGGCCGTGGTGAGGCTCGAGGAGCTGTCTCAGTGAATGCCGAGGCTGCGGCTCCGAGCCTCACTGCAGCCCTGAATCCCACCTATTCCCAAAATTCGGTGCTACCCTGCTCCGGCTTCTCCCTAATCCCCGCTCCCGTCCGGGGCCGGAGCCAGCACATCCACATTCCAGCAGGCAGATTATCCGCCCTGCCACGCCGCTCTCCTGGGGCGCCCGCCAAGCCGCCGCCAGCACTCAGCCCCCCCAAACTCGGGATGGGACCCTCCCACGGGGGGGACCTGGGGCTGGGCCACCGCCTCGCTGGGTGCACAGGACGGTGTCGCCGCTGTGGGCACTAAGCAGCTTTTTGGGCTTAATCTCGTGGGCAGCTCGGGATTAGTTTGGGAACACACTGGGATTGTTCTCGGGAACGTCGTGCTTTCACCAAAACACCCAACAAGGGGGTCCTGGCCCCCAGGTGCCACAGCAGGAGCCCGGCGGGATGGTGACACTGGGGACATGCGGCTCCCGGGAGCCAGGGGCATGACCCCGCTGGAAAGGATGACGGAGAGCTGGGGGGGGCACGGGGGGACACTTCTGCTTTCCATTGCTGAGTCACGGACGAGTGGTGGCCGGGAACGGCTCAGGGCCAGCCCTGTGGAAAGGGGCCAGAACAAGCCCTGATTGGTGCCCCGTGGCCAACCCCACTCCCAGGACGCTCTGGCACCCTGGGATGGGGGGACGGGTCCAGAGCAGACACCCCGGGACAGTCCCACCGGCACCACGCGGCTGCAGCGCCGCCACCTCGCCCTCCCGCCGGGCAGGAGGGTCAGGACACGCACCCGAGGCCATGGCGGCGACAGCACCGTGCCGGTGTCGGTGCTGGCCCTGCCACCGGCCGCGCCCCGCGGCACAATGGCCCCTTGTGCGAGGCCGGGCCGCCCCGATAAGCGATAAGCGGGGCAGGAGCGCGCTCCGGGCGCGGGGAATGACCTGCCGCTGCCACGGGCGCCCAGCGCCCTGCCACGGCCACTCCCGCGCCGCCGGAGTCACATTCCTGGGACCGGCCCTGGCCTGCCTGAGCTGCTGAGGCGATTACAGGGCTCGGCCCTGGCCCCACACCGCCTCGGGGCTGCCCCAGAGCTCCCGGACCCAGCCTGTGCACCGCCAGCACTGGGCTGAGCGCGGTGGGAAGTGGGACAAGGGTGCTGGCATTCACAGCGGGATACACCTGCCCGCACCTGCACAATGATGTCCTGGACAGCCTGTCCACTCCGGGACAACCACATCTGTACTGGGACAATCACATCCTGGGCAGCCACAACAGGACATCCTGGACAATCACAGCCAGGACAACCACATCCACACTGAGGCACCCACGTCCTGGGAAGCCAGGTCACACATCCACACCAGGACGAGCGCGTCCATAGCACAGAGCCAAGACCCCATGAGAAGGGACAAGACTGGGAGCAGGGGACCCCCAGGGCAGCAAGTGTCCTCCTGCCCACTCTGCCACGCCATGCCCCCACCAGCAACAGCACCAGGACTCCTGCCAGAACATCTCCTGCCACCACCGTGTCACCTGGCAGATCCCTGGCATGGGCTCAGTGCACACACATGTGCCACCCATGCTTGTGCCCACACTGGCATCAAGGCTGATGGTGACCCCCGTAGCACTTTTCCCAGCCTTGGTGGTGACACCAGCTGCCCCCTTGGTGACAAGGAACAGCACAGCATGTCTGTTGTGGCCTCCCTGCTGGCAGCACCCTCCAGCACGGCATGTGCCAGGCAGGAGGAATGGCTGGGGTGAGGCCAGCACAGCTCAGGCTGTGCCCATCGCCTGGGCAGATGTGTCCGTGGAACAGGGAAGTCAGGAGGCCCCAGTTCCCTGCACCCCAAAATGGAGGAGGCCCAGTGGGTGCTCCAGCACTCTGCCCACCCCCAAAGAGGGGAGGACCCCAGCTCCCTGCAGCCCCTTGCTCCCTGCCCCATCTCACCTGGCTGCTCCAGGAAACCCCTGGGTGTCACTGGCACCCAGTGTGTCCCCAGATGCCACCCAGCAGGACCCTGCAGACCCTTGTCACCACGGGACAGAGCTGGGCCAGGCACCACTGGCTCCCACCCAGCAGAGCTTCCCATGCTGAAACTTCAGAAACCAACACCAAAAATGTTCACCTCCCCCCTGCCCACGACCTCAAACCACCGGATCTGGAGATGAGTCACAGCTCTGCACCCACATGGTTCCACCACCGCGGTCATTGCCACTGTCACCGATGTGCCAGGCACCCTCCACCACCCCTCTGCCACCTCAGAGCGGCCAGGAGCCCCCCACATTGCCAGACCTGCAAGCGCCTCCTGCCACTGTCCCCACTCCAGCCCCAGGAGGGGACAGGCACAGCTGCCCCCACAGTCCTGGGGGGACCCGCACCAGCACTGACAGCTTGGTCCCTGCAGGATGGGATCGTGGAGGGGTGGTCCGGCCATAGGGACAGCCACTCTGTCACCTGCGGCAGGGCTGGACGCCGCCCATCCGCCCTCGGCTGTCGGAGCCCACCGCGGAGGTGTCGCTCCCGCTGTGCCAGCCCCGGTCCCGCACCGGCCCGGCCCCACTCACCCCATCACCCGCGAGCCGCTCAGCCGAGGCTCCGGCAGCTCCCCCGGCCGGGGGCAGGACCGGGACCCCCGGCCCGGCAGGGGCGAGGCCGGTCCGGAGCAGGAGCGCGGGCAGCGGCGCCGTGCCCGGGGCTGCCGAGCGCTGCCCGCAGTTTTATACCGGCTCCGGAGGAAAACAACCCGCGGGAGCAGCGGCGGGAGCGCGAAGCCTTTGTTCCCTGGAGCAGCCCGGATCCAAACAGTGAAGCGCTGCCAAGTCCTCCGCCGTGGCTCCCGTGGCGACCCCGCTCCCGCCCCAGGCGTGTTTGGGGACACAGGGGACACGACCCCCTCGGCGAGCGCAGGGTCCCACCCCGGGGAGGGCTGTGCCCACCCCCTTGGCCTGGCGCCCCTGGAATGCCCCAGCGCGGCGCCCTCGGGCAGCCAGCCCGGCCCTGCGGCCGCCCCGTCCCGTCTAATGACAGGCTGCGACTGTGGGGGCTGAAACGGGGACAGCACGGGGACACGGCTCCCACGGTCCCCTCCCTGCCGCCGCCCGGGACAGCGCTCAGGCACGGTGGCACCCGGGTCACCCCCAGCCCTGCCCGGGGCACAGGAGGTGGCGGGAGGGTGCCCCAGCCCGTCCTTCGGACCCCTCCCGCGGCCCCATGTCCCGCCGCGTCGCCGCCCGCCCAGCACAGGTGACAAGGCAGGTACGGCGCTCCCCGAGGAGCGGCGGAAGGGCTGCCGGCGGGGAGGCGCAGCCGCCGGTGCCAGCGGATCGTTAGAACGATCAAATCCCGGTTTTTTGGCAAGCGCTTGAAGTGGTGCAGCGACCCCGAAGGGCTCGACAGCAGGTTCCCAGCTGGAGCCCTCTCCGTGCGGGGACGGGGCAGGCACGGAGCCCTTCCCGCAGCACCGGGAGCTGCCAACAAAATTCCACTGCGGAGCGATCCCAAATCCTGACAGCGTACCCAAGAGAAAAAGGGTCTCTGCAGCTGGCGAGAGGCAGCCACGGGCAAGGCAGCCCCCAAAACCTGCCCGCACCCCAAACCTGCTGCCCCGTCCCTGGGGAGCGCTCCGGGGCCGTGGGAGCCCACGCTCCGTGGGAGAGCCCCGCGCTGGAGCCGTGCCCGGCGTTGCTCAACCCCGGATGGTTTCGCAAGGGGCAGTGCCCCGGCACCCGGCGGCTCTCAGCGGGCACCGGGCGACTCTCCGGGCACCTCGGAGCCACCGTTCCGGGGAGCGGGACGGTGGGGGCGGCTGGATGACCCCAGAGCCCTTCCCGGCCCCGAGGAGCCCCCGGAGCGCTCCGCAGGCGGGGAGAGGGTGGGTGCAGGGTGCTCCGGGCGTGTGACAGGGACACGGAGCGGGTCCCAGCCCGCGTCACTCACCTGCCGAGGGCTGCCGGGCTCAGGCGCCGCGGGGCAAGCGCATGGAGCGGCCTCGCTGCAAGAGAGGGACGAACATGGGTCAGGGGGCTCCCGCTCCCGCCGGGATCCAGCGGCACCCGAGAGCGGGGCCGGGTGCCCCGGGACCGCCCCGCACGGAGCTCCGGGGCGGCGGGGAGGGACCGGGGTTCAGCGCCCCGGGCAGCACAGCTCCCGGCCGGGGGGATGGTGCCGGGGTGCCCGGGAGGGGTCCGGGGGTGCCCGGGCTTGGTGTCGCTCCACCTGCAGCCGAAGGAGCCGAGGCAGCCGGAGCATGTACCGGGAGAGCCGGGTCCCGGGACACGGCACAGCCGCCCTGAACCCCCGCAGTGCGGCAGGGGCCCCGGGAGGAACCGGGGGAAGCAGAGCCGCGGCCGCGCCGGGACCTAGGGCTGCCAGGGCGGGGCAGGACGGGACCGGGAGCGGGACCGGGGCTGCCGCGGGCGGGCGGGCGGGGCGGGAGAGGAGGGAGCGGAATTCAGGTGGCTCGGTGAGAGCAGCGTGCGGGGAGCGGGGACAGCACCGACTGGGACGGGCGGCACCGGGAGGGTAGGGGCACTGGGACGGGACCAGAACCGGGACCGGGACCGGACCAGCCGTGCTGCGCCCCGCCAGCCTCACCGCCTCCGTTCACGATCCCGCTGCCGGTGCCGCTGCTTACCGGACAGTCCAGCCGCGCCGGGCGGGTCTGCGCGTCCCCGCGGGGCGGAACGGCGGGAGCGCGCCGGGGCGGGGCGGCACCGGGCGGGTCCGCACCGCTTCCGGCACCGACCCAGCGGGAGCGGACACCGTCCCCGCAAGGGATCCCCGCAGGGCGCCCGCGCAGTGGCGCTGTCCCGGGGAGGGCGGGCGAGGGGACCGGGGGGTCCGGGGGGAACGCGGCGGGCGGAGCCGGGGATCGAACCCGGAACCACGGGGCAGGGGCGGGGCGGGCGGGCGGGGCCATCGCGGAGGTGTGGCGGGGCGGGGCCGCGCGGGGGCTGCCGGGAGGTGTGGCGGGGCCGGGCCGCGCGGGGGCTGCCGGGAGGTGTGGCGGGCGGGCGGGAGGTGTGGCGGGACCGCGCGGGGGCTGCCGGGAGGTGTGGCGGGACCGCGCGGGGGCTGCCGGGAGGTGTGGCGGGGCCGGGCCGCGCGGGGGCTGCCGGGAGGTGTGGCGGGACCGCGCGGGGGCTGCCGGGAGGTGTGGCGGGGCTGCCGGGAGGTGTGGCGGGGCCGGGCCGCGCGGGGGCTGCCGGGAGGTGTGGCGGGACCGCGCGGGGGCTGCCGGGAGGTGTGGCGGGGCTGCCGGGAGGTGTGGCGGGGCCGGGCCGCGCGGGGGCTGCCGGGACGTGTGGCGGGCGGGCGGGCGGGGGCCGGTGGCGGGGCCGGTACCGGGGCCGGGCCGGGCCGGGACCGATCGCGGCGCGATGCAGAAATACGAGAAGCTGGAGAAGATCGGCGAAGGTGCGGCAGCGCCGGGCTGTACGGAGGGACCCGGTGCATGCGGGGCCCGGCGGCGGTGTCGGTGTCGGTACAGGTACCGGGGGCTCTGCCATGACCCCGTTCCGTCCCCGCAGGCACCTACGGGACCGTGTTCAAGGCCAAGAACCGGGAGACGCACGAGATCGTGGCGCTGAAGCGGGTGCGGCTGGACGACGATGATGAGGTGAGGGGGGGCCGGGGCTGGGACCCTCCCGGTACCCCCCGGTGCCCCCGGCTCCCGCAACCCGCGTGTCCCGCAGGGGGTGCCCAGCTCGGCGCTGCGGGAGATCTGCCTGCTCAAGGAGCTCAAGCACAAGAACATTGTCAGGTACCGGGGGCACCGGGACTACCGGGGGCTGGGCTCGGGGGCTGCTCCTGCCGGTGCCCCGAGCCTGGCCGGGCGCTGGGGGCTCAGGGACCCCTGCCCCGCAGGCTCCACGACGTTCTGCACAGCGACAAGAAGCTGACCCTGGTCTTTGAGTTTTGTGACCAGGTGAGCACCGGAGGCACGGGGGTCTGGGTGGGGGGCACGGGGGACCCGGGGGGTTTGGGGGACCCTGGGGTCATAGGGCAACCTGGGGGTCTCTAAGGGTCACCGCTGCCGCCCCCCTTGTTTCCCCCAGGACCTGAAGAAATACTTTGACAGCTGTAACGGGGATCTGGACCCTGAGATCGTCAAGGTGGGTGTGGCGCTCCCGGGGGATGCCCGGGGGGTGCCCGGTGCTGACGAAGCCGCCTGTGCCCGCAGTCCTTCATGTACCAGCTGCTGAAGGGGCTCGCCTTCTGCCACAGCCGCAACGTGCTGCACCGCGACCTGAAACCGCAGAACCTGCTCATCAACCGGGTGGGCACGGCGGGGACACGGGCTGGGACACGGAGGGGACACGGGCTGGGACAGGGCTGGGACAGGGCTGGGACACGGGCTGGGTCACGGGGTGATGGGTTGGGCACTCACACCTGCGAGCAGGGCTGTCTGTTTGTCCATCCATCTGTCCTGGGCACTCACACCAGTGAGCGGGGCTGTGCTCAGGGGTGGCACTTGGGAAATGAGGCTGGCTGTCTGTCTGTCCATCTGTCCTGGGCAGTTACACCTGGGAGCAGGGCTGTGCTCAGGGGTCACGCTTAGGAATGGGGGGTGTCTGTCTGTCTGTCCTGGGCACTCACACCTGCGAGTGGGGCTGTCTGTCTGTCTGTCTGTCCTGGGCACTCACACCTGCGAGCAGGGCTGTGTTTAGGGGTTGCATTTGGAAATGGGGGCTATCTGTCCATCTGTCTTGGTTAGTCAAACCTGCTAGCAGGGCTGTCTGTCTGTCAGTCCTGTGCAGTCACACCTGGGAGTGGTGCTGTGCTCTGGGGTCGCACTTGGAAACGGGGGCTGTCTGTCGGTCTGTCCTGGTGTCTGTCCAGCCCCAGCTGCATCTCTGCCGTGTTCCCAGTGATGGGCAGGCAGCAGGGCCGCTGTCCCTGGGGTTGGGGGACGCAGTGGGACCCCCCAGGCTGACCCCTCTGTCCCCCCAGAACGGGGAGCTCAAGCTGGCGGATTTCGGGCTGGCTCGGGCCTTCGGCATCCCTGTGCGCTGCTACTCGGCCGAGGTGAGCAGGGCCCTGGGGCTCCTGGGGCTCGGGATGGGGCTCCTGGCCCTGCCGGCCGGGGCTGTCCCTGTCCCTGTGCCACTGTCCCTGTCCCTCCCAGGTGGTCACTCTGTGGTACCGGCCCCCGGACGTTCTCTTCGGGGCCAAGCTCTACTCCACCTCCATCGACATGTGGTCAGCTGGGTGCATCTTTGCGGGTACACTGGGGGCCAGGGGACTGGAGGGGGCCTGGGGGGCCACGGGGGCCTCTGGGAACCACCCCCTGTCCCCCCAGAGCTGGCCAACGCCGGGCGGCCCCTCTTCCCGGGCAACGACGTGGACGACCAGCTGAAGAGGATCTTCAGATATCCTTGGGAATGGGGAACCCAAAGGAACTGGGACTGCTGGGAATGGGGAAAGCCTTGAATGGAGACTTCCCCTGGGAATGGGGAATCCCCTGGGAATAGGGAGCTTTGTGCATGCTGATCCCTCCAGAATGGAGACCCCAGAATAGAGGATTGGGGAAATCCTCGAATGCAGAGCCCTTGGAAATGGGGACCTCCCCTGGGAATGGGGAGCCACGGAATGGACTGCTTGGGAATGGGGAGCCCAAAGGAATGGGGATTCCAGGGAACGGGGAAAGCCTTAAATGGAGACTTCCCCTGGGAATGGGGAATCCTCTGGGAATAGGGAGCCCTGTGCATGGTGATCCCTCTGGAATGGGGACCCCAGAATGAGGGACTGGGGAAATCCTGGAATGGGGAGCCCTGGGGAATGGGGAGCCCTGCAGAGTAGGGACCCCCTGGGGAACGGGGAGCTCTGGGAATGAGGATCCCTTGGAATGGGAGCCCCCCTCGGCTGGGCAGGGGGCAGGGGGCAGGTGCTGGGTGTCCCCATGGTGGCCCTTGACTGTCCCCACGCTGCTGGGGACCCCCACGGAGGAGCAGTGGCCGGCCATGGCCAAGCTGCCGGACTACAAGGTGAGGGCAGGGGATGTGGGGGGTCAGAGGGAATGAGGGGTCTGGGGGAGCTGGGGGTCACCCGTGTGTCCCCAGCCCTACCCCATGTACCCAGCTACCACCTCCCTGGTCAACGTGGTGCCCAAGCTGAACGCCACTGGCCGGGACCTGCTGCAGGTGAGACCCCTGCTCTGTGCCCCTGCCCCTGAGCCCCCCTGCCCCTGTGCCCCCCTGTCCCTGTGCCCCCTGTCCCTGAGCCCCCTGCCCCTGAGCCCCCTGCCCCTGTGCCCCCCTGCCCCTGTGCCCCCTGTCCCTGAGCCCCCCTGCCCCTGAGCCCCCGTGCCCCTGTGCCCCCCTGCCCCTGTGCCCCCTGTCCCTGAGCCCCCCTGTCTCTGTGCCCCCTGTCCCTGAGCCCCCCTGTCTCTGTGCCCCCTGTCTCTGTGCCCCCTGCCTGTGCCCCTGCCCCTGTGCCCCTGCCCCTGTGCCCCCTGTCTCTGTGCCCCCTGTCTCTGTGCCCCCTGCCTGTGCCCCTGCCCCTGTGCCCCTGCCCCTGTGCCCCCCACCCTGGTGTGTCTCCCAGCCTGCACACCCCCTGCCCCTGTCCCACCGCTGTGTCCCCCACCCGTGTCACCCCTGCCCTCCCCCTCGCAGCCCCCTGCCTGCCTGGGGGGCTGTGGGATGGGGAGGGTGTGTGCCCTGCCCCTCAGCCCCCCGTGCCCCCCAGAACCTGCTCAAGTGCAATCCGGTGCAGCGCATCTCAGCGGAGGAGGCCCTGCAGCACCCCTACTTCACCGACTTCTGCCCCCCCTAGGGCCCCCCGAGGCCCCAGACCCCCTGAGGGGGTGCCAGCCCGTGCCAGCCCCCTGACTGCAGCCCCCCCAGTATTTATTAGGTTCTGCCCTGGCTGCGGGGGGCTGGCACAACCCCCGGGCCCCCCATCCGGGGGGGATGAGAGGGCTGGGGCTCCCCCCGGGGACACAGGACTCACCGGGGCCAGGGGCCTTCCCAAGGACACGGGAGCCCCCAGAGCTGGGGCCACAGGGCTGGTGGAGGGGCAGGACCCTCCGGGACCAGGCGCAGGGACGCCAGGGGGGAATGCACCCCCATCTCCTCTCCCTACTCCCCCTGAGCCCCCCTCTGCTGGGGGGTCCTGGGGGGGGGTGCCCCCTGCCAGGGCCTGCTGTACGTGGGTGATGTGCGTTCCGTGTCCCATAAAGAGCTTCCCTCCCAGTGCTGCCTCCTCCTTCCTGGGGTGTCAGGGACCCCCCCAGACAGCCCCTGAGCCCAGCCCAGCCTGGGACCCCCCAATGCTGCCTCCTCTTTCCTGGGGTGTCGGGGACCCCCCTTGCCATGTGACAGACCCCCCCACAGCCCCTGAGCCCAGCCCAGCCCTGGGACCCCCAGTGCCACCTCTCTTGTGGAGCCCCAGACCCCTGAGCACCCCAGACCCCCGAGCACCCCAAGCAGCCTGGAGCCGGGCCTGGGGCACCTCTTTATTTGGGGGGGCCGTGGGGAGGGGTTGCATGTCCAGCGCGGGGGGGCACAGGCAGCGCATGCAGGGAGGTGGGAGCGGGGCCGGGGGGGCCCCTCACCCCCAGCCCCCCGACGCCCCCTCAGGGGGCGGGGGAGGCCTGGAGGCCGCCCCGCGGCCCGGGGGTGTCCCCCCAGCCCCCCGGCCGGCGGGGGGGCGGGCTGGGCTCTGCGGGGGGGCCCGGGGGGGGCCCTAGAGCCGGGTGACGAGGTAGCAGGTTCGGGGCGACGCCGAGACGGGGCGCGGGGCCGGGCAGGGGGGGCCAGGCGCCCTGCGGGGGGGTGGGGGTCAGCTCCCACTGCCAGCCCTGCCCCTGGGGGGCTCTGCCCCCTCCCCGTGTGCCCCACGGTGGCCCCGGAGCCCTCCCCTTTGGCAGGGGACAGCGCACAGCCAGCCTGGAGCCGGGCTGGCCCTCCCGTGTCCCCACAGGGACCCCCCCCTCCTGCCCCACGGGGACCCCAGCCCGAACCCCCCACCTGCAGCAGGGGTACCCCGGAACAAGGTGCCGTGGGGGATGATGAGGATGGGGGATGTCTGCAGGGAATGCAGGGGGGTCTGCAGAGAATGCGGGGGGTTCGCAGGGAATGCGGGAATGCCACCCCGGTCCTGGCCCTGGGGAGCCCCCCAGGGACCCCCATCTCCCCCCGGGGAGCGACAGCCCCGCACCCCCCGTGCCGGCCCCGGGGGGCTCCGGGTGCCCCCCCCCGTGTACCTGGGTGGGCGCGGGGCCGTGGGGCTGCCCGGGACCGCCGGGTGCTCCTGGACGGGCGCACGGAGGGACGAGAGAGCGGTGAGCAGGGGGGTGATGGGGTGCGACCCCCGGGCGGGGGGCGGGGGACGGGGGGGCGCGGGGGGGTTACCAGGGTGCTGCCGTCGCTCCGGGGGCTCCGCTTCTTCTCCTTGTACAGGCTGAGGAGTTTGTCCCGAAACACCTGGGGAGGGACAGGTCAGGGTCCCCAGCCCGGAGAGCCCCGGGCAGGGGGAGGCCGGGGGGGCTCACCTCGTACAGGTAATCAAAGATCTCCAGGATGGTGAGGAGGCTGGCGCCAATGAAGAGCCCCATCTGCCCCCCGATGTCACCTGTGCGGGAGGTGACGTCAGCGAGGGCAGAGCCCGTGTCCCCCGGCACCCCCGGGTCCCCGTCCCTCACCCAGCAGCCCCGCCACCTCGTACGCCTTCTTCTGCTCGATCATCTCGTAGTTGAGTGCCTCGAAGAAGATGTCCAGGACCAGCACATTGTCCCTGGGGGGACACGGGGGCACTGTCAGCTGCAGGGGGGTGCCAGGCTGTGCCGTGCCAGGCTGTGCCGTGCCACACTGGGGGCTGCACTGTGCCATGGGGTACCGTGGGGCAGCGCAGAGGGGGCACACGGGTGTGCCAGGCCATGCTGTGCCATACTGGGCTGTGCTGTGCCAGGCCATGCTGGGCCATGCTGAGCCATGCCATGCCGTGTGGGTTTCCCGTCTCTGGGACAGGTCTGCACAGGGAGGCCACGCTGTGCCACACTGTGCCATGCCATGCTGTCACGCCATGCCATGCCCTGTCACATGTCACTTTGGGCTGTCGGTTGGTGTGTGATGGGGATGCCGTGCGTGGCTGTGTCGTGCTGCTGTGTCACACTGTCATGCTGTCCCAGTTCGTGTCTGCTGGGGGATGCTGGGTGGGTGTGCCCTGTCACACTGTCACTGGGCTGTGTCAGTTCGTGGATGCTGGGGCCCTTGTGTCACACTGCTGGTTCATGCCACGGGGCCATGCCGTGCCGTGTCACACTGTCACACTGTGCCCTGTGTTGGCGCTGTCATGCCGGGCCGTGGGGCTGTGTCACGCTGTGCGCTGGCGAGGCGGTGGGTGACACCGCGGTGACAGCGCGGTGGCAGTGGCAGTGACAGCGCAGTGGAGGTGGCGGTGTCACTCACGCAATGTACTGCTCCGTCTTGTTGAACTTCTTGGCCAGGTACTTGGCCGAGGCCTTGCTGGGGATCTTGACCATGGAGAGCTCCTTGCCGTAGCGCACCATGGCGCAGGGCGTGCGGCACGCGCAGTACTCGCTGTCCTTCGTCACCAGGAAGTCTGGGGGGGCGCGGGTGGCACCGGGACCCCAGACCTCTGCCCGGGGGGGGGCAGGATGCTCCGGGGACAGAGCTGGGTGCTGTCCCCCCACCCGGGACAAGTGTGCCACCCGGAACAAATGTGCCACCCAGGACGAGTGTGCCACGGGCACTGTTGGTGGCACAGGGAGGGGGCATGGCCCTGCGTATCTGGGGACAGCAGTGACCCCCACCCTGGTGAAGGCACAGGGACACCAGAACCGCATTCTGAGTGGTGGGGGCACAGGGACACGAGAGCAGTTCTCACAGTGGTGGGGGCACAGGGAACCGGAGCTGCTGTCACAGCAATGAGGGCATGGGAGGGCTCGGGGGTGCCCGGGGAGGTTCGGGGGTGCCCGGGGCCGTTGCGGGGCTCGGGGTACGTACCCAGCGCGGGGTCGGCGCACTCCTTGTACTGCTCCGGGGTGCAGACGTTGGCATTGCCTGCGGGGGAGGCGGCGGCGGCGGGGCCGGGGTTGGTGCCCTGGTGCCGCAGCCCCGCGGCCCCCGGGCGCCCCCCGCTCACCCGGCATGTGCACCATGCGGCAGTTGCAGTTCTCGGCCAGGTAGCGCGTCTCGCAGTCCAGGCGGCACGCCGTCAGGCTGTAGTTGGTGAAGAAGTCGGACTCGATGGGGGTGGCCTTGCAGTCCCCCCACGGCGGGGGCAGGTACACCAGCTGCCGGGCACCCGCTAAGGAAAACACGGCGTCCTGGGGCCCCGGGCCAGCCCCGATGTCCCCGCTGTCGTGCCCGGCCACGGCCGCGCCTCCCGGCCCGCGGCGGTGCCGTCCCTCGGGCAGAGCTCACCCCGCACCCCAGCGCTGCGGGTCCTGCCCCCCCCGAGCCCCGTCCCTCCCGTCCCCTCCTGTCGGGGCACGGGGACGGCTGCTGCAGCAGTTGTCACCTGTACCGGGTGCCACAGCGAGGGCCGGCGGGTGGCACTGGCTGGAGCGGGACGTGCCGGGTGGGGGGCTCAGCGCGGACCCCCGCCCTGCCCTTGGTGCGGGGATGGTGCCTGGTGAGGGCCCAGCACCCCCCGCCCGTGGGTGCCAGGGCCGCTCCTGCTGCCGCCGCGCTCCTGCCGCCCATGTGCCGGCACACGTGGTGACGCCCACCCCAGGCACCTAAATTTAGGTGTCTGGCTGCGGGGGCCGGTGCCGCCACCCCCCGGCGGCTGTTCCGCGGAGCCGGGGGTCGCTGCCGGAGCCGCTGCCCGCGTGGGGCTGCCCCACAGCCTGTGCTGTGCAGTGGCATGGCACCCATGGCAGGGCTGGGCAGGGGTGTCCCCATGGGCATGGCTGGGTGCCCACGGCTTGGAATGTCCCCACAGGGCTGGCTGTGGCAGCACCAGGCCATCCCAAGCGCTGTGAGGGTCCATTCTGGTCCCTCTGGGTCCCATCCCGGGCCCTGTGAGGGTCCATCCCAGTCCCTTTGGGGCCCATCCCGGTCCCTCGGGGGTGTGTGCCCAGCCCCGGGCGCCGTGCCCGGATACCCGCTGCTGCTGGCAGGAGACGAAGGTCTGGAAGCCAGGGGCGACGCCGAAGCCCAGCTGGTCAATGAAGGGAGGCTCGTCCTGGCTGTGGATCTGCACCTTCACCCCCACCTCAAACGAGGTCTCATCTGCAGAGCAGGGGACGGGGGTCAGGGATCTCACCTGTGTCCCCCCCAGATGGACACGTACTCGCCTGTGTCCCCCCAAAAGGATGGGTACCCACTCAGCTGGGACCCAAGTGCTCTGACCCGTGTCCCCCCAGACGGGCAGGTCCCCCCTGTGTCCCCCCAGGTGCAGGGTCCCCCCTGTGTCCCCCAGGTGCAGGGGCTCACCTGTGTCCCCCCAGACGGGCAGGTACTCCTCCTGCTGCACGTTGAGCATGAGCTCCAGGCCGTTGCCGGAGCCGCCCTGCAGCGTGGTCAGCACCTCCCGGCCCGGCCCCCCCGGGTTGAACGTGTAGCACTTCCCCAGGCGGGTGAAGATCTGCAGGGACACACGTGGGACACGGGGACAGGGTGCTCACTGCCACTGCAGGGACCCGTTTGGACCTGCAGTGCCACCGTGGGGACCCTGTGGGGACGCAGGGACATACACGGGGACATGGCAGTGGGGATTCCAGTGCCCTGCATCACCCAGAGCAGGATCCCAGTACGCCCCAGGACAGAACCCAGTGCCCTGCAGGACCCAGGATGGGGTCCCAGTGCCCCAGGACAGGATCTCAGTGCTGCCAGGAGAAGGCGAGGGCGCTGATGGTGCCTGGCCTGTGCTGCTGCGGCTCTGCAGGGATATTGGGTTTCGTCACAGCTCCAGGGAACATGTGGGGACACTTGAGATGGGAAGGCACAAGCCAGAGTGGTGATGGGGACCAGGACTCCTTTGTCACAGCGGCAGAGGCCACCGTGTCCCCCCCAAAGCCGAGAGCCTGCCCTGGGCAGCCCCCCCGGGGTCCCGCAGCCCCAGCAGAGCCCTGGGGTGACCTTGAGTTCCCGGGGATGGGAACCCCTGGCCGGGACCCCGGGGTGCCCCTGAGCCCCAGCCGGGTCCCTGGGCCCCCAGCTCCTGCCCCGTGGTGCCGGGGGTGCCCCACCCGGGGTGATGTCCCACGGGGGGGAGCGGAGGGGGCGTTGCCGTGGCAACCAGCTGCTCCCAAAGTGGGGACCCGTTGCCATGGCAATGCGGTGCCCAAGGAGGAAAGGGGGGGGCGGGTGTCATGGCAACGGCTGCCCGGCATGGGGATGCTGGGGGGGGCATGGGTGGGGACAGCGATGGGGACGTGTCCCCAGCAGTGCCAGCCCCCCCGCACTGCACTCGGGGTCACACAGGGACCCCCAGCCCCGGGGACCCCCAGCCCTGCTCCCCGAGGATCCCCGGTCCCCACACCCCATCCTGCCCATCCAACAGGCCCTGGGGGCTGTGAGAGGGGACTCAGCTCACCCCATGGCCCTTGGGCCCCACCACATGTCCAGGAACCTCAGGGACACCGGGCCTGGGCTGGGGTGAGGTGCAGGGACACAGGGCCAGGGCTCAGCACCGTGGCCTGGGTCACAGGATCCCAAGCTGGGGATCCCAATCCCTAAGACTGGCTGAGCCTGGGGATTCTGGGGGGCAGAGCCAGGACCCTGCTGCCTAATCAGGCACTTGCCACCCACCCCAAGTCCCGCCCTGGGGACCCTCAGCCCTGCTGCCACATGTCCCAGCCCTCAAACCCAGGGGCCATCACCACTGCCTGCCGGGCTATGGGGACACTGGCAGAGCAGCTCTGGCCACGGCCACGGGGGGAACGGAGGGAGCACAGGGAGCATGGGGCCACAGACCTGTCAAAGGACAGCTCGTCCCGAAGCTGCGGGGTGAATTCGTTAGTGCTCCAAGAGCATTAAGGGGACAGTGATGGGACTGGGCAGAGCTGGCATGGCAGACGTGAGCTGCCCAGCGCCCACGCTGCTGCCTGGTGCTGCTGTGGCAGGAGGGGAGTGTCTGTGCTGCCCATGCCGCCATCACTGCCTGTGCCAATGTCCCTGCCTGTCCTGCCCGTGCCAATGTCCCTGCCTCTCCTGCCCTTGCCACCGCCCCTGTCCACCCTGCCTGTGCCACCATCCCTGCTGTGCCAGTGTCCCTGCCTGTCACACAAGTGCCACCATCCCTGCCCGTCCCTGCCTGTCCCTGCCTGTCACACAAGTGCCACCTCCCTGCCACAAGTGCCACTGTCCCTGCCCTGTTCTGGGGCCACAGTGGAGCTTCTGGGGGCAGGAATGGGGATGTTGGGGGTCGGGGTGGAGGGTGCTGGGAGCAGCAGCAGGGGGTCCCAACAGGGCTGGCACGGGGACCCCCACCCATGGAACAGCTGCCCATGGGAGCCTCTGTGCCAACAGTCGGGGCAGCGGCTGCTGCTGGCGGTGCCCAGTGGCACCTGAGGCTGGCACGGGCGGTGGGGGCTGCACCTGTGAGCACCTGTACAAGTGACACCCCGTGCAGGAGAGCACAGCTGGGAGCACCCTGAGCACCCCACAACCCTGAGCATCCTGTACCCGCAATCATCCTGTGCCCAGCACACCCCTGCGTGCCAGCAGAGAGTCCGGGCAGCCCAGAGTGCCCAGCACAGCCCCACTCCATCCTGGCACTGCCCGCAGCCGCCTGGCGCCCCTGCAGGACCCAGGGTGGGCACATCCCGCTGCGGGGGTGCTGTCCCCGGTGGGCCGGGCAGGGCTGAGAGTGCTGCGGGGCTGGGGTGACAGAGGGGCACCGCCTGCCGGTGCCTGCCCCCAGCAGGACTCCCGGGTCCCTCCGCAGCCCCGGGCCGCCCGGCGGGTCCCCTCCCCGGCCCCGGGCACTCACCACGGTGAAGTTGCGGGCAGTGCAGCCGGTGCCGCGGAAGGAGCACTGCAGCAGCATGTCGGCCAGGTCGTGGCCCGTGCGGTTGTAGAACTCGGCCATGCTGAAGGGCTTCGCCTTGAAGTTCTTGAAGTTGGCCTTGTCGCGCAGCGCGGCCAGGACGTGGGGCTCGGCCAGCTGCGGGTTGCTGATCTCGTAGCGCTCGTTGAGCAGCGCCAGCAGCTCGCCCACGTGGTACATGTCGTTGCGGGTGATTTTGGAGAAGCGGAACTCGTTGAGGTTGCAGATGGTGATGGCCGGGAAGGTGAGGTTGCGGGCAGCCACCTCGTCCAGCTTGGTGACGTGCGGGTAGGTGAGGAAGTAGGCGACGCGCTCGGCGCACACGAGCAGCAGCAGCCCCAGCGAGCCCAGGAAAAAGCCGCCCCAGAGCACGCGGCGCAGGGACACGGCCCCGTAGGCGAAGACGTGGCTGATGCCGTGCAGCGAGGAGCTGTGGGCGAACGCCCGCAGGCTCGAGAGCCCCTCGCCCTCCCCGCTGCCCTCCGAGCCCCTCCTCATCCTGTTGCGGCCGGGGCCCCGCGCTGCCCCGCAGCCTCAGCCCATCGCCGCACCGGGCTCAGGGCGCAGCCGGCGGGAGGGAACGGGGGAGGAGGAGGGTGGGCAGGGGAGAGGAAGGCAGGGATGGGGGGGCAGGAGCGGCCGCCGCGCTGCCCCCGGTCCGTCACGCTGCCGCTGCCGGTGCCGGTGCCGGTGCCGCCCGGCCGGCGCCGCGGAGCCGCGGGCAGCGCAGCGCAGCCCCCGTCCCGCTCCCAGCCCCAGCCTCAGCCCCGGCCGCGGTCTCGGCTCCGATCCCGGTCCCGGTTCGAGCCCTGGTCCCCGATCCGGTCCCGATTCCAGCCTCGGTCCCCCTCCTGATCTCGGTCCCGGATCCGGTCCCAGCCCCGATCCCAGCTCCAGTTCCAGCCCCAGCCCCGGTCCCGGTCCCGCTCCCGGCTCCGCTCCCGCCGCGGCGCAGCCGCCGCCGGTCCCCGCCGTCCCCCGCCGCCGCCGCCCCCGCCCCTCCCGCGGCTCCACCCGCCGCCCCCGCCGGCGGCCGCAGCCTTGGGGTGCGGGGGGGCCGGGACCCCCGGGGAAGGGGGGCGGCAGACAGCGCCCCTGCACCGGGCAGCCCGGGGAGCCCGGCCCGGGGGTCACACCGAGGTCCCCCCGCCCCGGGGTCACACAGGGGTCCCCCCACCCCAGGAGGGATGCAGTGGAGCCTTCAGCCCAGAAGGATGTGGCAGGGTTCCCCCGCTCCGGGGCTGGCACAGGGGTCTCCCAGCCAGAGGCTGACCCGCGGGACCCCCGCCCCGGGAGAGTCATGCAGGGCTAATCCTACCCCGGGGGTCACGCAGGGGCTCCCCCCGCCTGGGGGGCTGACACAAGGGTCCCCTCCCTTGGGGGCCAGCACAGGGGACAGTCCCTCCAGTGGCGTTACAAAGGGGTAACCCCATTCCAGGGGTCCCCCGTCCCGGGGTCAGGCAGAGGGACCCCACCCCAGGAAGATGACACATGCTCCCTCCGCTCCTGGAGGGGGACACAGGCGACCCCCTCGTTCCAGCGGAGGGTCACAGGGGGTCTCCCCACCCCAGAGGTCACCCAGGGGTGACACATGAGGCCCCCTGCCCCGGGGGTAATATCGGGGTCCCCCTGACAGAAATCACGCAGGGGCTCCTCCATCCTGGGGGGTGCAGGGGTCCCCCATCCCGGGGTCACGTAGGGGTTCACCCCTCCAGCCCCCGGGGGTCTTGCAGCGTTTCCTCACTCGGGAGTGACAGGGGTGCCACACTCCC
Organism: Agelaius phoeniceus; assembly: GCF_051311805.1. Classification (NCBI taxonomy): domain Eukaryota; kingdom Metazoa; phylum Chordata; class Aves; order Passeriformes; family Icteridae; genus Agelaius; species Agelaius phoeniceus. The sequence goes on from NC_135265.1 coordinate 322,461, forward strand.
CGGTGACACAGGGGACACCCCAGGGTCACACGGGGAACGCTCACAGCAGCAGGGCCACGCAGGGGTCCCGCACCTCGGCAGGGGGCTGGCACCGAGCAGGGGTGACACAGGGGGTGACACCGGGGGTGACACAGGGGACACCCCCGCCCCGTGGGGCAGCGCGGCAGGGAGGGGCGGGGCTAGCATCACATACCACGCCCCTATAGACGTCACTCACTAGGCCCCGCCCCTCCCAGAGTCGAGGGCGCCCCCCCGCGGCCCGGAGGACCCTTCGCGACCCCCGCGACAGAGCGCAGCCCGGTCCGCCTGGCAGCGCCGCTTTATTGGGGAGCAGCGCGGGGACCCCTCAGGACCCCTCCTTCGTCTGCCGTCGGATGAGCTCGGCGTAGAGACCTCCCCGCCGCAGCAGCTCCTCGTGAGTCCCCGCCTGCGGAGACAGCGGGGACAGCCGATGGTGTCACCTGTGGGGCGCACCCAGGCGTCACCTGCGGGGCCCGTGCCCGCCCTGCGCCCGCCTCACCTCGGCCACGCGGCCGCGGGCCAGCACGGCGATGAGGTGCGCGCCGCGGATGGTGCTGAGGCGGTGCGCGATGAGCAGCACGGTGCGGCCGGCGGCAGCGCGCTCCAGCGCCGCCTGCACCGCCCGCTCCGCCTGCGCGTCCAGCGCGCTCGTGGCCTCGTCCAGGATCAGCACGGCCGGGTCCTTGAGCAGCGCCCGGGCGATGGCGATGCGCTGCTTCTGCCCCCCGGACAGCGCCGTGCCGCGCTCGCCTGCAGGGCACCGCGGGGACACCGCGGGGACACCGTGGGGATGCTGCGCCGCACCGTGCCAGGGGATCCCCGCTGTGTCCGTGCCACAGAGCCCGGGGACGCCGCCCGGCCCCCAGCCAAGGACCCCCCACACCCGGAGCCCATCCCTCCTGCTCAGAGCCCAGCGCGGCCACGGCTCCCTGTGAACCTCAGCAGCGACCAGCACCGGGGTCCCCACTGGACCGGGACCACCTCAGCTGGGCTGGCCCCTCCCACCCCGGCCATACCCACGATGGTGTCGTAGCCCTCGGGGAAGCTGCGGATGAAGCCGTCAGCGTCGGCGAGCCGGGCAGCCTCGTACACCTCGGCATCAGAGGCTCCTGGCTTCCCGAAGCGGATGTTCTCCATGATGGTGGTGCCAAACAGCACCGGCTCCTGCAGCACACCCGGCCCTCAGCACTGAGCCCAGCCAGCCCCACCTCCCTCCCCTTGCCCAGGGACACCCGGGGGCCCTGGCCAGCAGAACTCCTGTCCCCACCTGGCTGATGAAGCCGATGACCTGCCCCCGCAGCCAGGAGGGGTCCAGGCCAGCGATGTCGTGCCCATCCAGGGTGATGGTTCCTGCCGTGGGCTCGTAGAACCGCTCCAGCAGCGCTGCCACCGTTGACTTCCCTGGGGAGGGGACCCCTGAGCCCCCCTGCTCCAGAGCCCTGGGGGGCTCCCAGTCCCTGGCACACACTGGGCACACTGGGCAGAGGACTGGGCTGCAGGAGGATGCGCCCAGGGAGAGGTGGGGGTGCTGGTACCTCCTCCTGAGGGGCCCACGATGGCCACGGTCTGGCAGGGGGGCAGGGTGAGGCTGAAGTCCTTCAGGACAGGGTAGCCAGGCCGGGTGGGGTAACTGCAGGGAGAGGAGCAGGAGCTGCAGGGCTGTGGGGACATGGTGCCAATCCCCCTGTCCATGGGGTGGCTCAGAGCCATGGGGGCCAGGCAGGGGCCTGCTGGGACTCACCTGAAGGAGACGTGGTTGAAGGAGATGCGTCCAAGCAGGGAGTGGGCAGGGATGGTGGCACCCCCCTGCAGTGGCACGAGGGGCTCCAGTCTCAGCAGCTCCAAGACACGGGCACCAGCACTCAGACCCCGCACCACCTGTGGGGGGACAGCAGGAGCACCTCATGGCCCCCAGACCCCACCTCACTGGCACTCAGACCCCATCTCACCCACAGGGAGGGTGGTGAAAGCAGCCCCAGAGCCCCAAACCTGAATCCCCAGCCTCAGGGAGTGCCAGGACCCCTCACCCCACCTACCTGGCCCATCAGGATGGAGATGCTGGCCAAGGACCTGGGATGCACAAGGGCAGAGGTTGAGCTCGGGGCTGTGCCCAGGCAGGCTGCAGGGTACAGGGGGTACCAGGGGTTCTGGGGGCACCGCTGGGCCCTGCCCTGACCTTTGCACTGTCTGTGAGGCCACCAGGAAGGACATGAGGTCACCGGGTGAGAGTTGGTCTCCAGCCATCAGGGAGCCACCCACGAAGATGGTTCCCAGGACGATGCCTGTGGGGTGGGGGCAGAGCTGGATTTGAAGGGGACATGCAGAAGGGGCATGGGGGAGTCCCTGCCCAAGGGAGTCCCACCCACCGCCCCCAGGTCGCACTGCGTGACCCCACTGACCGTTGAGCGCCAGGTTGGAGAGCCCCTGGAAGGCGGCGATGCCGAGTCCCAGCTGCTCGCTCAGATGGCCGGCACGGTCCACCTCGGCACGGAACAGCCTGGGGCAGGGGTGGGCCGGGGTCCCCTCTGCCCCACGCCCACCACCCCCAGGGCCCACCCTCGCCCTTACCCTGCCTGCTGCTCCTCCATGGCGAAGGCGCGCACCGTCCGCACGTTGCCCAGCGCCTCGTCAGCCACCACGGTGGCCTTGGCCACCTGCAGGGACAGCGGGGACATCAGAGACGCCCCACGCCCACGCTCAGGGCTGGCAGGGCAGGGGGTCTCAGTGAGGGTTACCTGCTCCTGAGCCTGGCGGGACAGGCCGCGCAGGAAGGCGCCGATGACGGCACCGGCGCCCACGAGCGCCGGCAGCGCCACGAGCAGCAGCCCCGTGAGCTTGGGCGAGAGCAGGTACAGAGACACGAAGCAGCCGGCGGTCTGGGTGCCGCTGCGCAGGCCCTGGGGGACACAGAGGCTGGGGGGACTGCCGGGCTGGCCCAGGAGATGGCCGGGCTCACCTGGGACATGGCCAGGCTGGCTCAGGAGATGGCCGGGCTCACCTGGGACATGGCCAGGCTGGCCCAGGAGATGGCCGGGCTCACCTGGGACATGGCCAGGCTGGCCCAGGAGATGAGAGGCCAGGCTCACCTGGGAGACGGCCAGCTTGAAGGAAGACTTGAACTCCTGGATGTCGGCCGTCAGCCGTGTCACCAGCTGCCCCGTGCGTGTGGCATCAAAGAAGGCCACCTCCTGCCTGCCTGCCGGGGGAGCGGTGGGTGGGGGTCCCCGGGCACCCCCTCTCCCGTGCCCCACCCCTGCCAGGGTTACCTGAGCAGGGCGCTGAAGAGAGCCTTGCGCATGTTGCCGGCCACCCGCTCGCCCACGCGGGCCAGCAGCGCGATGTACCCGAAGGTCAGCAGGCCCTGCGGGACAGGGGGGTCAGCAGGGCCGGGGGGCACCCCGGGACCCCCCTTTGGGGGGTCGGCACTCACCTGCAGGCAGTAGACGGCGAGGAGGCGCAGGGCCGGGCGCCGCACCTCCCGCAGGTAGGTGGCCACGTGGCCGCGGGCACACCGCGCCACCACGTCCACCAGCTGGCCCAGCAGCACTGGGATGCGCACGTTGAGCAGGGCTGCGCCCAGTGCCAGCTGCGGGGACACACAGGGACAGGGACAGGGCTGTCATGGCACCGGGACAGCAGCACGGGGTGCCACACCATGGCACTGGGACAGTGGGTGTCACACCATTGCACTGGGACAGTGGGTGTCACACCATGGCACTGGGACAGTGGGGGTCACACCATTGCACTGGGACAGTGGGGGTCACACCATGGCACTGGGACAGTGGGGGTCACACCATGGCACTGGGACAGTGGGGGTCATGCCATGTCACCAGACAGTGGCTATCTTGTGTCAGCACTGGGATGGTGGCTGTCACACTGTGCCACTGGGACAGCATGTGTCACACATCAGCAGATACCAGGATGGTGGGTGTCACACAATGGCACCAGGACAGTGGCTGCCACACCATGCCATGGGGACCGTGGCATGCTACACCCTGCACAGGAACCATGGCCAACACGCTGTGGCACCAGGACAGTGACAGGCAGCGGGATGGCGGGTGTCACACCATGTCAGTGGGACAGTGGCCATCACGCTGCAGCACTGGGGCAGTGTGTTACTCCACAGCTCAGGTGTGACACAGGGACAGTGGGGACAAGGGCGGCCATGGCCACCCACTCGCCCTGCTCACCACAACAGCAGCAGAGAGCGCCAGGAGCTGCGGGCGCAGGAAGGTCCAGAACAGCGGCCAGTCAAAGGGGGTCTCCGGGGGGGGCTCTGGCGGCTCGGGAGCAGCAGAGGGGACAGCAGGGACAGTGGTGGCCTCCTGGCAGCGCGCGGCCGTGCGCAGCAGCCCCAGCAGCACGCAGCCCGAGGCCGAGCCCACCAGGAGCAGCCGGCGCGGGGCCGGGGGCGCGGGGGGCGGCCGGGGGGGCGCGGCCAGCCCCAGGCGCCCCCCATACCTGAAACTGGGGAGACGGGTGAATGAAATGAACCTGGGGGAGCCCCCAGGGATCAGCCCAGGCACCTCAGAATCCCATCTCCCCCCTCAGGAGTTGTGTTCCTGCCTCCAAGGGAGCCAGGATCCCCCAGGACCGCCCGGAATCCCGGAGTCCAATCCCCCGCCAGGAGTTGGGGTGCCCCCACCCCAAGGGCCCGTGAGTTTGGGAAGCTCCCGGACGCCGCAGGGCTGCAGAGTGCGAGCTCCCCGCACCGCACCGCACCCAGCGGCGGGCTCCTCCTCCCAGGACAGCCCGGGGCTCCCCAGCACCTGCCCACGTGTTGCCCCCGCTCCGATTCCCGTCCCGCTGCTCCGGAAAGCCCCCGGACCCCGTAACCTCCCGGAGCCCCGGCCTCCCCGCGGTCCCCGCGCAGGGATCCCGGTGTCCGGGAGCCCCCGCGGGTTCCCGGCACCCCTGGCTCCCCCGCAGCCCGACTCGCACCCCCGGGACCCCCGCGACCCCCGACTCGGCGCTCCTGCCAGCAGGAGTTGGGGTTCCCAAGGGAGCCGAGGCTCCGGGATCCGCCCGGGATGCCCCGCGCTCCCCCGGTACCTGCGCCCCGGCACGGAGGGCGGCCGGAGCCGGGTCCAAGCGCCCGCTGCCCGCAGCAAGAGCACCGGCAGCGGCATGGCGGCTCCGGGCGGGGGCGGCTCCGGGGGCGGCACCGGGCGCCGCGGGGCGGGCCCGGGGCGGGCCCGGGCGGGCGGAGCCCAACACCGCGGCCCGGGCCCTGCGCCGGCCCCTACCCGCACCGGCCCCGCTCCGCCGCCTCGGGCCCTTCCCGGGCTCCGCGCCCTGACCCCGCCGATCCCCGGGCCCGGCACACCCGCTCCTCCCCGGGGCCGCCTCCGGACCGCCGGACCCGCACCGGAACCCGCGGCGGAGCTCGGAGCGCGCACCGGCACCCCCGACCCCGCCGCTGCCCGGGCTGCTGCCGGTGCGGCCATGGCCGGCGGCGGGGCCCGGGGCGAGCGCGGGGCCCCCTGAGCGCCCGGCACCGGCGGGACCGGGCCGGCACCGAGCGCCAGGTGAGCAGGGACGGGGCGGCGCGTACCGGGGCGGCGGAGCCCCGCTGTCCCCGGAGCGGGGTCACGCCGCTCTTCCCGGGGTCCCTCAGCCCGGCCGCTGCCCCGGGACCCGGTGTGTCCCCTGCGGCCCTGGCGGTCCCCACGTGTGGTCCCGGGGCACTCGCGGGGGTCACTGACGAGCCCCGTAGGCACAGCCATGTGTCACCACCGGGGCTCGTGTCACCGCGGGGGTGTCACCTGCCGTGTCCCCACGGGCAGGTGTCCGCGTCCCCGTGCGGAGTCGCGGGGGTCCCCGTGGCACAGGTGACGCTGCGGAAACGCACGTGTGTCCCGGCAGGGTCCCCGGGGCCGCTGCCGGCGGCCGCCGTGTCCCTCGGGTGCCACCGTCCCCTGGGCTGTGTCCCTGGCCCCGGGGGTGTCCCGGCCGCCCGGCCCGGGGATCTCCCGGCCCCCCCACCCTTTACCCTCCGGGGCTATTTTCGGGCTCCGCGGGTATTTTTGGCTTCCCGATGCGGAGCTGGTTGGGGACGGGCCGTGCCGATGTCACCCGCCGGGACACCCGATCCCGGGGGACGCGGCCGCTGTCCCCAAGGGGTGTTGCACAAGTGGGGTCGCGTCCCTCTTGCTGCATCAGCCCCGCGCCGTGAGTCAGCCCCGGACACGTGGGGCCGGACGGTGTCACCCGCGGCCACCGGCCTGGCCGGACAGCGGATGCGGCCACCGCGGGGGACGCTGGTGACGCGCGGCGCTGCGGGGCGGCGGTAAGGGGACCGTGGGGGGGGTGAACGGGGGGTCCCGTTCTGCTCCAGGCGTGGGGGTCCCACCCTTCCCCAGGGAGCGATGGTCCCATCCAAGGGTTTGGGGTCCCTTCCAAGAGTTTTGGGTCCCGTCCTCCCCTGTGGGGGGTTGTCCTCCTGCCCCAAGGTCCGGGCTCCTGCCCTGCCCCAGAGGGGTGGGGGTCCAGTCCTTCCCCGGGCCGGGCTCCGCAAGGCATTGAGAGGCCACCAGGGCTCGGGACTGGTGCTCAGCTGGTCCCGGCTCCGGGGCGGTGTGTCCGTGCTGGGTGGGGTCTGCGGGCTGTCTGTGGGTACACGGGTCCGTGGGGAGGGGGGCTCTGTGGGGTGAAGGGTGTGGGGGGCTGTGGACACAGGGGTCCGTGGGGAAGAGGCGCCCCCCCCCCACTCGGGCTGGGCAGCACAGCGTGGCCCGAGGGACGGCTGGGGAAGTATCGGGGTCCCTCGGGCCTCGCAGGGGGTCCCTCCCGGGGAGCCCTGCGGGGTCACGGCAGGCTCTGCCACTGCCCTGGCCGGTGGGACAGGACGGGCCGGTGGCACCTGCGGTGTCACCTGCCCGCGGTCAGGGCCAGCTCAGGCCACCCGAATTCGGGGCACGCGGGCGGCGCTGCGGCACCCCAGCGGCATTTCCGGTGCCCCACATCTGCCCCCGACCCCTCCGCCCCCCGCCTGCCCCATGGCGGCGGCCCCACGGCGGCGGCAGGCGCTCCCGTTCCCCGGCAGGTGATGGCGGAGCAGGGAGAGGAGGACCGGGACTACCGGGAGTACCGGCGGCTGGAGGATTGTGAGGAGGACTCGCCCCCCGGCGAGGAGGAGGAGGAGCAGCTGCTGCTGCACGTCACTGAAGGACCGACAGGTACTGGGGTGCCGTCTGGCGCGGGATCCGGGTCCCAAGGGCTGTTTGGGGACCCCAGGAGGTGTTTCTGGGTCCTGGGCGGGGCGAGGGGGTCCCGGGGGGGGGCCGGTACCACATTCCCACCTGACCCCCCCGTGTTTTTCCCCCCAGACTCGTGGCACCACATTAAGGACCTGGACAGTTTCTTCACCAAGATATCCTGGCACAGCCCCTGGTGGCACTGTTGGGGACATGGGGGAGCATGGGGTGATTCTGGGGATGGGAGGGGGGACATGGGGGGTCCATCACTCCTTCATAGCCTCCTTAACCCCCGCGCACATCTACCAGTTCCACCAGAGGAATGGCTTTGCCTGCGTGCTGCTCTCGGACGTGCTGGAGCTGGTGTAAGTGATGCCGCGTTGTCACCGTGCGGTGCCGGGCGGCCGTGACCCCGGGCTCCCGCTGACCCCCCGTGCCCCCAGGCAGTTCCTGTTCGTGGTCACCTTCAGCACGTTCCTGCTCTGCTGCGTGGACTATGATGTGCTCTTCGCCACGCGCCCGCTCAACCACAGCCACGTCCCCGAGCGCGCCAAGGTGACGCTGCCCGACGCCGTGCTGCCCGCCCCGCAGTGCGCCCGCAGGTGGGCAGGGGCACGGGGGACACCAGTGCTGGGGGGACACGGGGGCTCCCAGCGGCGTGGGTGACACGCGTGTCCCCAGAGGGTCAGCAGTGGTGGGTGGCTACGGCTCCTGCTGCCGCCTGCGCGGCCATGCAGAGGTGCCAGCGCCACCGGCGTGGCTTTGCGGGGCCAGGGTGCCACTGGTGTGGCTGCATCGCGTCCTGGTGCTGTGGGTGACGTGTCCCCAGCAGTCTCTGAGGCTGCAGATGGCAGCGAGGCGGTTGGTGGCACTGGTGACACCTGTGTTTCAGCAGGCTTCATGGCAGTGGGTGGCTGCTGCCTGTGAGGGGTTTGTTGGCCCTGCTGACACTTGTGTCCCCACGGGCTTTGTGTCAGCAGGTGCCTCCTGGTTCTGCTGGCACCGGTGTGTCTGTGGGGGGGTTCCAGTGGCACTGGTGACACCCGTGTCCCCGCAGGCTCCGTGGCAGCGGGTGGCTGCTGTTCCTGCTGGTGCTGGCGGGCGCAGTGTGGCTCTGCCGCCTGGTCACGGCGCTGCGGCGCCTCGTGGGCTACTGGGAGATCCGCAGCTTCTACATCCGAGCACTGGGCATCCCCGCGGTGAGGGGGCTGGGGCTGCCGGGGGAACAGGGCTCTGGGCTGGGCTAGAAGGTGCCACAGAGGGGCTGGGGGCTGGGTTGGGCTGTAAGGTGACACTGGGGGGGACTGGGCTCTGGGCTGGGCTGTCAGGTGCCACAGAGGGGCTGGGCTCTGGCTGGGCCATAAGGTGCCACTGGGCACAGGGCCATGCCGAGTGACACCGGTGCCGAGCGGCGCTGTGCCGCGGGTGCCCCGTGCCCATGCCCGTGCTGTTGCCGCAGGAGGAGCTGTGTAACCACAGCTGGCAGTCGGTGCAGGCCCGGCTGCTGGCCCTGCAGCGGCGCCAGCCCCTGTGCGTGCCGCGCCGGGAGCTGACGGAGCTCGACATCCACCACCGCATCCTGCGCTTCCGCAACTACACCGTGGCCATGGTCAACAAATCCCTGCTGCCCGTGCGCTTCCGCCTGCCGCTGCTGGGCCCCGTGGTGTTCCTGACGCGCGGCCTGCAGTTCAACCTGGAGCTGCTGCTGTTCCGCGGCCCGGCCGCGCTCTTCCAGAACACCTGGAGCCTGCGGCCGCAGGTGAAGCGGGCGGGCGCGCGGCGGGCGCTGGCGCGGGGGCTGGCGCGGGCGGCCGTGCTGCTGGGGGTGGCCAACCTGGCGCTGTGCCCCTGCGTGCTGGGCTGGCGCCTGCTGCTCGCCTTCTTCAGCTACGCCGAGGGGCTGAAGCGGGCCCCGGGCAGCCTGGGCGCGCGCCGCTGGTCGCTCTACGCGCGCCACTACCTGCGCCACTTCAACGAGCTGGGCCACGAGCTGCAGGCGCGCCTGGGCCGCGGCCACGCGCCCGCCACCAGGTACATGGACTCGTTCAGCAGCCCGCTGCTGGCCGTGCTGGCTCGCCACGTCGGCTTCTTCGCCGGCTCCGTGCTGGCCGTGCTCATCGTGCTCACCGTGTACGACGAGGACGTGCTGACGGTGCAGCACATCCTGACAGCCATCACGCTGCTGGGGCTCGTGGTCACCGTGGCCAGGTGGGTGCTGGGGTCACAGTGGCTGAGGGGGTGCCGGGGTCACGGTGGCCGGGTGGGTGCTGGGGTCATGGTGGCTGAGTGGGTGCTTGGGTCACCATGGCCGGGTGGGTGCTGGGGTCACCGTGCCCGGGTGTGTGCTGGGGTCACCATGGCCGGGTGGGTGCTGGGGTCACGGTGGCCAGGTGGGTGCTGGGGTCACTGTGGCCGGGTGGGTGCTGGGGTCACTGTGGCCGGGTGGGTGCTGGGGTCACAGTGGCCAGGTGGGTGCTGGGGTCATGGTGGCTGAGTGGGTGCTTGGGTCACCATGGCCGGGTGGGTGCTGGGGTCACGGTGGCCAGGTGGGTGCTGGGGTCATGGTGGCTGAGTGGGTGCTTGGGTCACCATGGCCGGGTGGGTGCTGGGGTCACGGTGGCCAGGTGGGTGCTGGGGTCACTGTGGCTGGGTGGGTGCTGGGGCCAGACTCTGCCGTGCCATGCGGGGCCGGGTGGGCAGCGGGGGGCTGAGGTGGGGCCCCGGCTGTGCCCTGCAGGTCCTTCATCCCGGACGAGCACGCGGTGTGGTGCCCGGAGCAGCTGCTGCAGCGGGTCCTGGCACACGTTCATTACCTGCCCGAGCACTGGCAGGGCCGTGCTGGCCGTGCTGAGACACGAGCAGAGATGGCACAGCTCTTCCAGTACAAGGCGGTGCGTGCAGCCCACCCTCCTCCCCAGGACCCCGCTCCCCTGGGACCATCCTCTCCCCCTGCTCCCCACCACCAGCACCCCACAGACTGGGAGCCCCCATCCTGGGACTCCCCAGCCCTGGCACTCCCCACATCAGGATCCCCAGCCCGGACCCCTCAACACTGAGACCCCCTGCTCCAAGACCCCGTTGCCCTGGGACTCCCTGTCCCAATCCCCTGCCCTGGGATCCCCCACCCCCAGGACCCCTCAGAGTGGGACCTTCCTGTGCCAGGATCCTGTACCCTGGATTCCCCACGCTGGGACCCTCTTGCATCAGGGCTCCCCGCTCTCGAGGCACCCCCACCCAGGAGCCTCCTGCTTTGGAATCCCCCAGGCTGAGATCCCTCCACCCCGGGCAGCCCAAGGACTGCCCTGCTCAGGACCTGATAGCCCCGCCCTGGACATCCCACCCCAGGGCTTCCAAATCTGGGCCCTCCGCCCCGGGACACCCCCAGATCCCGCTGCCCCCCCCGCAGGTTTTCATCCTGGAGGAGCTGCTGAGCCCCCTGGTGACACCCCTGATCCTCATCTTCGCCTTCCCCCCCCGCGCCCTCGACATCGTGGACTTCTTCCGCAACTTCACGGTGGAGGTGGCGGGCGTGGGCGACATCTGCTCCTTCGCGCAGCTGGACGTGCGCCACCACGGCAACCCCCAGGTGAGCGCGGGGCCGGGCGGGGCGCTCCTGTGTCCGTGCTGGGCTGGGCGTGCCACGTCCCTGTCCCCGCAGTGGCTGTCGGAGGGACACACGGAGGCGCCTCCGGAGCGCCAGGCGGAGCACGGCAAGACGGAGCTGTCGCTCATGCGCTTCGCCCTGAGCAACCCCAGCTGGCGGCCGCCGCCGCCCGCCCGCCGCTTCCTCGGCCACCTCCAGGCGCAGGTGACCCGCGACGCGGCCACCGCGCCCGCCCCGCGGCACCTGCTGCCCGAGGGGCCGCTGCCCGCGTCCCTGCTGTCCGAGGACTCGGCCCTGGCGGTGAGTGGGGGCGCCTCGGGGGGTGCCCGGGGGTGTTTGCGTGTCCCCTGACGGGTGTCCCCGCAGCCCGAGGCGCTGGTGAGCAGTGTCCTGGCGGCCAGCGGGCTGGTGGCCCGGGACCCGCGCTTCGGGCAGCCCTGCAGCACGGCCAGCGCCACCGCCAGCCTGCTGGCGTCCCTGCGGACCCCCCTGGGCACCTGCGCAGCCCCCGAGAGCCCTGCCGAGCACCAGGGCCCCGAGGACAGGTGGGACGGGGGGCGGCGGGAGGGGGGACAGGGCTGGGACGGGTGTCAGGGGTGTTACTGAGGGGGTGTCGTGGGGACGGGGGTCGCGAGGGGAGAGGAGGGGGTGTCATGGCAGCTCAGGGGTGTCACAGCGGGAAGGGGTGGCAGGGAGGGATGGGGTGGCACTCAGGGGTGTCACAGCACGGATGGTGGCAGGGAGGGATGCGGTGGCACTCGGGGGTGTCACAGCGGGAAGGGGTGGCAGGGAGGGATGCGGTGGCACTCGGGGGTGTCACAGCGGGAAGGGGTGGCAGGGAGGGATGCGGTGGCACTCGGGGGTGTCACAGCACGGAGGGTGGCAGGGAGGGACGCGGTGGCACTCGGGGGTGTCACAGCGAGGAGGGCGCTGTGGCGGGGCTGTCACCGCCCCTGCCGTGCCCCCAGGCCGGCGCTGAGCGAGTCGCGGCTGCGCAGCCTGAGCCGCTCGGCGCTGCTGGCTGAGGTGGCCTCTGCCGAGATGAGCCTGCACGCCATCTACCTGCACCAGGTGTGTCACCCGCCGTTCCCGGGGTCCCCCTGCCCACCGGGACACAGGCCCTTGGGGTTCCCTGGTGTCTCTCACCACAGTGTCACTGTCTGCGTGCTCTGCCTGGCCCCGGTCCTTGTGCCCCGTCCCTTGTCCCCAGTGCCATGCCAGGCTGCCCCCACCCTCCCTGGCCCGCTGGGTGACACCCACCCTGTGTTCTCGGCCTCACATGGCGCTGGTGGTCCCTGGTGTCACCCCTGGTGCCCCTTCTGCCACCCCTCTGGGGCTGGGGAGTGTCCGGGCTGAGGGACCCCTGTCCTGCTGCCCCACGGGGGGCTCCAGTGCCAGCACGGGGGGCTCTGCTGTGGTGGGGGGCTCCAGCAGCAATCGGGGGGCTCTGGGGGTGCTCCGAGCACTCATCCTGGCTCTCTGCTCTCCCCTGACCCCTGTCCCCCCCAGCTCCACCAGCAGCAGCAGCAGCAGCCGCAGGGCCCCCAGCCTGCGGGGGCACCCAAACCCCCCTTCGTGACCACAGGTGAGCCCAGGGGGCGTCCCGGGGGGCTGGGGGGACACTGCTGGCACCCCCCACCACGGGGCCGGGCCTGGAGCCGGGCAGGGGGGGCTCTGGAGGTCCTGACCCCCCTGTGCCCCCCAGGCTCGGCTGCCCGGGCCTCGCAGCTGCGGGAGATGCCGCTGGGCGGGTGGGCCGAGGAGGAAGAGGAGGAGGAGGAAGAGGAGACGATGACGTAGCCGGGCCCGGCGCCGGTGGGTGGAGACACGGGGAAGGGGAACCCTCGGGATGGGACATGGAAACGCCCGGGGTGGGAGATGGAACCCCTCGGGGCTGAGGGTACAGGGACTCATGGCCTGGGACACAGAGGGGCTGGGGCACAGGGACCCCCGGGGCTGGGGTGCAGCGGGGCCTGGCTGCCACGTGTGCCAGGGTGCCCAGTGATGGGGTCCCCAAGTGCCAGGGACCCCACTCTGGGATCTCTGCCCTGGGGTCTCTGCTGTGGGGTCCCTGCCCTGGGGTCCCTACCCTGGGGTCCCTGTCCTGGGGTGCCTGCTATGGGGTCCCTGCTATGGGGTCCCTGCTATGGGGTCCCTGTCCCGGGGTCCCTGCTATGGAATCTCTGCTATGGGGTCCCTGTCCCGGGGTCCCTGCCCTGGGGTCCCTGCCCTGGGGTCTCTGCTATGGGGTCCCTGTCCCGGGGTCCCTGCTATGGAATCTCTGCTATGGGGTCCCTGTCCTGGGGTGCCTGCTATGGGGTCCCTGCTATGGGGTCCTTGTCCCAGGGTCCCTGCCCTGGGGTCCCTGCCCTGGGGTCTCTGCTATGGGGTCCCTGTCCCGGGGTCCCTGCTATGGAATCTCTGCTATGGGGTCCCTGTCCCGGGGTGCCTGCCATGGGGTCCCTGCTGACACCCGTTCCCCCTGCAGGGTCCTGGTTGTGCCGAGAGCCCCCGGAGGTGCCGGGGGAGCTGCCAGGGGCACAGTGGGGGGCTCGCCGTGCCCACTATGCTGCCAGGGGGGCCCTGTCTGTCAGAGCCCCCTGCTCGGGGCGTCCCTGGTGCCCCCACTATGGTGCAGGGCCAGGGGTGCTGCCAGGGCCCCCCCAGGTGCTGTTTTTGGGGGGCACAGAGCTGGTGCCCCCCGTGGTGCCCTGTGCACCGGCTGAAATAAAGGTTTACAGAGGGGCTGTGCCTGGGGGTGTGCTGGGGGTGTGCTGGGGGTCCCGGGGGGCAATGCCATGGATGGGGCTGTGGCAGCTTGGGGTGACACTGGGGGTTCTCGGCAGGTGGCAGTGGTGGTGCTGGCAGGGCTGCCCTTATCTGCAGCCACACAGGTGGGAGCCACAGGACCATGGCCCTCCACCATTTCCCGCCCCTCAGAGCCAGAGGACAGTGGCCGTGTCCTTGTGCCCCCATTTCCCGCCCTCAGAGGCACAGGCCGTGTCCTTTTGCCCCCATTTCCCACCCTCAGAGGCACAGGCCGTGTCCTTTTGCCCCCATTTCCCGCCCCCAGTGTCTGGAGCGTGGCCAGGTGACCCGGGAGGTGTCACAAAGCCCGCCCTTCCCTGTGCCATGTCCCCAGTGCCACCGCAGGAGCCGAAGTGTCGGGCCGGGGGTATCAAAACTAAACCTTTACTGGGGGGTGGCGGGCGGGGGCACGGCCACAGGGCCGCGCTGTCCCCCGTGTGCCCCGTGTCCCCCGCTCAGGGCCCGGGCCCCGGCGGGCGCCGCTCCTGCAGGGAGAAGGACTGGCTGCGGATGCGCAGGGCCACCTCCTGCGTGCGGAACGTCAGCCCGAAGATGTCCTCGTGGTAGCGGTTCTTGTCCTGCGGGACAGGCGTCAGGCCCGGCCACCCCCGCCGTGTGTCCCCAAGGGTGTCCCCAAGGGTGTCCCCAAAGGTGTCCCGGCTCCCGGCCCTTACCCTCAGCTCGCTGATGACGTCCCCCGCCTGGCCCAGCGTCATGTGGCCCTCCTGGGCCAGGATGTGCTGCACGGTCTGCAGCACCTCGGTGGCCATGGTGACATCCCCGCACACGTACATGTGGCCGCCGTGCTGGCAGAGCACCTGGTGCACCTCGGCCGCCAGCTGTGCCCGCAGCACGTCCTGCACGTACGTCTGGGGACACGCAGGGACCGTGGCAGCCTGTCCCCAGGTGCCCATCCCCGCCCTGACCCCCTGTGTGCTGTCCCTGTCCTTGTCTGTGTCACCTGCAGCTTTGGCTCGGTGTCCCCCAGCAATCCCTGTGCCCTCCGTTTCCATCCCCACCCCGTCCTTGTCCCAGCCCGGTGCCCGCGGCCGCGGTGGCAGCGCTGTCCCTGTCGCACCTTGGGGCTGCCGGGCTCCCGGGAGAAGGCGGTGAGCACCTGGCTGAGGGCGCCCTGCTGCCGCGCCTCCTCCATCTCCTCGCGGTAGATGTGGTCCAGGGCGGAGGAGCGGCACCCGAACACCAGCACCATGGGGCCCAGGGGGCCACCTGCAGGGCGACAGTGGCCTCGTGTCGCCACAGCTCCGCTCAGCCCTGTCCTGCAGCCCCCCTGTCCCCACATCCCCGGTCTCCATCCCCTTCCCCCTGTCCCCATCCCCTTCGTCACTGTCACCACGTCTCCTGTCCTCCATCCCAGTGCCACCCTGTCCCTATGCCCATGTCCCCATGTCCCACACATCCCTCCCACCCCCAGGTCCCTCTCCCCCCATCCCCACCCCCATGTCACTGTTTCTCCATCCCCTTCTCCCGGGCACCCCCGTCCCCTGTCCCCAGCCCACCATGTCCCATGTCCCCCGTGTCTTCCGTGTCTCCCTGTGTCCCCCGTGTCCCTGTCCCCTGTGTGCCCCGTGTCCCCTGTCTTCCCTGTGTCCGCCGTGTCCTCCCATGTCCCCCGTGTCCCCCCTGTGCCCCATGTCCCCTGTGCCCCATGTCCCCTGTGTCCCCCCTGTGCCCCGTGTCCCCTGTGTTCCCCGTGTCCCCCATGTCCCCGTGTCCCCACCTCCGGCGCGCAGCAGCTGCAGCCGGTGCTGCCAGAAGCTGCGGAAGGGCGCCACGCCGGTGCCGGGGCCCACGAGGATGCAGGGGGTGTCGGGGGCGGGCGGCAGCCGGAACGAGGGGGCCCTGCGGCATTCGGGGGTCACCGGGGGGGCCTCGGGGCCAGCCCCGGCTGGGGGGGGGGTCGGGAAATGGGGCGGGGCGTGGGCTGGGGGTGGGGTGGGGGCGGCTGGGACCTGTAGGGGAGCAGCTGAGGGAGACAGACAGGGATGGCAGGGATGGGGACAGGGATGGCAGGGATGGGGACAGGGAGGGCAGGATGGGGACAGGGAGGGCAGGGACGGGACAGAGATGACAGGGATGGGGACAGGGATGGCAGGGATGGGGACAGGGAGGGCGGGATGGGGACACGGATGGCAGGGATGGGGACAGGGAGGGCAGGATGGGGACACGGATGGCAGGGATGGGGACAGACGGCAGGGCAGTGATCCCTTACCCCCGGATGAAGGCTGGCACAGTGTCCCCCGGCTGCAGCCGCGCCAGCCACGTGGAGCAGACGCCGTAGTGGAGTGGACCCTGCCCGTCTGTGGGGACCAGAGGGGGCCGGTGGGGCTGTGGCAGGGGCTGCCCCAAGGCAGCCCCTCACAGAGACCCCCGCAGGGGATGGGGACTCCTCTGTGCCCGGATGGGGATTTGAAGATGCTCTGGGCACACTGGAGGTGCCCTGGAGCCCCTGGAGGTGCCCTGGAACCCCTGGAGGAGCCCCCCGCCCGTGCCCAGCCCCGGCCCGCTCACTCTCGCTGTGGTAGGTGACCACGGCCACGGTGAGGTGGATCTCGCCCGGGTGGGCGGCGGGCGCGGAGCTGATGGAGTAGTAGCGGGGCTGGAGCAGCGGGAGCTGGGAGAGCAGCAGCGCGGCGGGCAGAGCCACGGACGGGAACTCGGCCAGCACCTCGGGCAGCGTCGGGCACCGGAACCACTTCCACTCCTCGTACAGCCGCGCGTCCTGCGGGCACCAGGCTGGCACAGCGGGCACCCCAGCGCCGGGCACCGGCCCGGGGAGCGGGGCAGCACCCCGGGATCCAGTGAGGCAGCGGATCAGCGTCCCGGGATCAGGGAGGGGATGAGCATCCCGGGATCAGCATCCCGGTATCAGGGACGGGATCAGCATCCCGGGATCAGCATCCCGGTATCCCGACTGCGAGGTAACTGCCATCCCAGCAGCCCAGCATCGCAGCCAGAGAGGGGGAGCCGGCACCCCCGTATCCCAGCCCCCCCAGCCCCTCTTCGGGCCGTGTCCCCCCACCCCCCTGACCTGCGCCAGGCGCTGGAGCCGCTCCCGCTCCGCGGGGTCCCGCGCCAGCGAGCCCAGGAGCTGCAGGAACTGGGGCGTCGGGGGCGCCGCCACGTCCAGGTAGAAGGTGAGAGCCTGGGCCAGGGTGCAGGGCGGCAGCCGGGGCTGCAGCACCCAGCGGGGCCCGGGGCTGGACCCGCCTGGGGACGGGGGGGTTGTGGCGCTCAGTTCTGTCCGGGATCCTTCCCAGGGCCCTTCCTCTTTTCCGTCTTCCCCCCGCCAAGTCCTAACCCCTTTGTCTTCCTCTTCCTCAGTCCCTTCCCATTCCTTTCCCCAGCCCCTTCTCTCGCTTCCCCTGCCCCAATTTATTCCCTTTCCCCTGTCTCTTCCCAAGCCTCAGCCCCTCCCCATCTTCCCGCGGTCCGGGGCGGCGGGACCCCCTCCTGTTCTGTCCCCTCCTGTCTCCCTCCCGTCCTCTCCTGTCCTGTCCCCTCCTGTACCCCTCCTGTCTCTCTCCTGTCCTGTCCCCTCCTGTCCCCTCCTGTCCCCCTCCTGTCCTGTCCCCTCCTGTCTCCCTCCTGACCCTCTTCGGTACCGGTGGAATCTCCACCACCCCCCTGTGATTGGGATTCCCCTAATCCCCCCGTGTCCCCCCGTGCTCCCCGTACCAGATGGGTTCCCCCAGTCCCCCCGTGCCCCCCGTACCGGTGGGGTCCCCGTCGCGGCTCTCCAGGCCCAGGGGCTGCTCGGGGGCCGGCGGGTCCTCCACGCGCTCCAGCACGGCCCGCACCAGCTCCTCGCGGTTGGCGGGGAACACGCCCAGGTGGTCCCCGGGCAGGTGGCGCAGCCCCCCCTGCTCCGCACAGCCCACCCGCACCAGCAGCGTCTGCCGGCTGCGGGCAGGGGTCAGGGGCACAGGGGGCACGGGGGTGCCAGGGGCACCGCGGGGTGAGGGAGGGGTCAGGGGGCACGGGGGTGCCAGGGGCACCGCAGGGTGAGAGAGGGGTCAGGGGCACGGGGGGCACGGGGGGTGCCAGGGCACCGCAGGGTGAGGGAGGGGTCAGGGGGCACGGGGGGCACGGGGGTGCCAGGGCACCGCAGGCTGAGGGAGGGGTCAGGGGCACGGGGGCAAAGCGGCCCCGGGGGTCCCGGCAGTGGGGGCGTCCTGGGGATGTGGGGACCCCGGGGTGCCGGGAGAGCGGAGGGGGACGGGAGATCCCCGGGGTGGGCGGGGGCGAGGTGGGGATCCCTGTGCGGGGGGACCTCACCTGGACTCCTCACTCTGCAGGTTCTCCACAGACAGCACCGAGCAGGGGAACACCTGGCGCTTGTGCAGCTGGGACAGTCCTGGGGGGCGCGGGGGGTCACGGGGGGCTGGGGACACGGGGCACGGAACGCGCGGGGACGCACGGAGGGTTGGGGGACACGGGGGCTGGGGAGGCTGGGGACACGGGGGGGACACGAGGGGACACAGGGGGGCATGTGGGGCTGGGGGACATAGTGGGACTGGAGGGACTGGATGGTGATGAGGGGACACGGAGGGGCTGGGGAGGGACAGGGGTTTGGGGGGACACGGAGGGGCTGGGGAGGGACAGGGGTTTGGGGGACACAGAGGGTCAGGGGGCTGGGAGTTATGGGGTCATGAGAAGGCTGAGGGGAACCCAAGGGTCTTGGGGAGGGCGTGAGGGGGCAGGAGGAGTCCCTGGGGGGCTGGGGGCTGACCCCACCGAGCTGTGGGGTGTGAGGGGATCCCACAGGGTGCTCGGGGGGTGCTATGGGGTGTCCCGGGGCAGGAATCGGTGCGAGGTGGGGGTCCCGCAGGGTCTGGGGGTCCCGGGCAGTCGGTACCGGCCAGAGTCTCGGTGGCCTGGGGCTGTGGCACCAGCCGGTGCCTCTGGCGCTTCCAGCCCTGCGGAGGGGCGAACAGCTCCTCGGCGCCGCCCGCCCCGTCCCCCACGCAGAACGTCTCGCAGGCAGCCTGGGGGCACGGGGGGGCGGTGGGTGCCAGGCGGGGGGCGGTGGGTGCCCCCCAGCCCTGGTACCTGGAGGAGCGGGGGTGCCCAGGTGCGGAGCGGCCCCCCAGCCCCCCCAGCCCCCGTACCTGGAACACCTGGCGGGCCCAGGTGCGGAACGACTCCTCCTGGGCGCACAGCTCGTCGCCCTCGCCCAGGGGCAGCACCCGCTCCCCGCCCAGCTCCTCCAGCCGCGTGTCCACGGCCCGCGCGAACGCACAGAAGTGGGGGTACGCCCGGGAGCCCAGCCCGAACACCGCGAACCTGGGGACAAGGCGGGTGAGGGTCCCCGGGGCAGTGGGGGCACGCCCGGGAGCCCAGCCTGGGCAGGGGTCCCCAAAGCCAGAGGGGCCCGGCCATTATCAGGCCATTACAGGAGGGGGTCACGGGCACCTCGGGGCAGCTGCTGCCCCCACCCACACCCGCAGGGCACTCAGGGCTGGAGCTTATAGTAGAGGTGGCCTTTGATTCCTAGCAAAATGCATGTAT